>NC_069499.1:1152860070-1153200803 GCF_027579735.1 Bombina bombina | reverse complement strand
GTGCCGAAGCTAAGTGGAGGTGGATGGTGCGTCAAGGTTAGGAGCGGAAGCTGTAGAAGATTGGGTGTCCTGTGTTAGCCATTCAACTAGGTCCTCCTCAGAACTTTTCGCGTCATGGCACGTGGCCTCTGAACACTGTGCATAGTTGTAGGGTCTAAGGGAATCACAGCACCACGACCATGACGGCACTGCGGGGTGGCTGTCTCTGCCTGTCATTTTTTTAAAAATGTACACTTACACTACTATTAAACAAATTATGAGTGGTGGCACTGGGCAAGTGGGCACAGTATACGCTGTGAGTCTGACACAAAAAAGCAGACTGATGTTTCACAATCCAAAAAGTTTTTTTTTTTTAATGTACACTTACACTAATATTAAACAAGATATAAGTGGTGGCACTGGGCAAGTGGGCACAGTATACGCTGTGAGCCGGACACAAAAAAGCAGACTGATGTTTCACAATCCAAAACTATTCACTGCACTCTGGTGTTTTTTCTCCTCTCCTGTAACTCTCTTCTGGTACGTGAGTAGAGACCCTGTCAATCTGTAAACTATTCACTGCACTCTGGTGTTTTTCTCCTCTCCTGTAACTCTCTTCTTGTACATGAATAGAGACCCTGTCAATCTGCAAACTATTCACTGCACTCTGGTGTTTTTTTTTTCCTCTCCTGTAACTCTCTTCTGGTATGTGAATAGAGACCCTGTTAATCTGCAAACTATTCAGTTAATCTGCAAACTATTCACTGCACTCTGGTGTTTTTTTCTCCTCTCCTGTAACTCTCTTCTGGTATGTGAATAGAGACCCTGTTAATCTGCAAACTATTCAGTTAATCTGCAAACTATTTAGTTAATCTGCAAACTATTCACTGCACTCTGGTGTTTTTTCTCCTCTCCTGTAACTCTCTTCTGGTACGTGAATAGAGACCCTGTCAATCTGCAAACTATTCACTGCACTCTGGTGTTTTTTCTCCTCTCCTGTAACTCTCTTCTGGTACATGAATAGAGAGACAGTGATGTGCGGTGAGGTCAGAGGCAGGTGAGGCACTGGCTTGGATACGCCTTCATTCTTTAGATATCCTTTGTTGAAGAAATAGCAATGTACATGGGTGAGCCAATCATATGAGGTATTTATGTGCAGCCACCAATCAGTAGTTACTGAGCATATTTAGATATGATTTTCAACAAAGGATATCAAGAGAATGAAGAAAATTAGATAGATGTAAATTGGAAGGTTATTTAAAATTGCATGCTCTTTCTAAATCATGAAAGAAAACATATGGGTTTCATGTCCCTTTAAATAGCATTTTGGAAACTGGTTGTTACAGAAGCATTAGTTATTTTGTTGTGAAGAGCTTATTTCCAGCAGCAATGCCTGAACCAGCAAGCCAGCGCCTAAGAAGGGCTCCAAGAAAACCGTAACAAGTATCATTTCATAAAGAGTTAACTCTTTTTTTTCAGCTTTTAGAAACTATTGTCTAATTACACGTTTGCTGGCCTCAGCTCTAAGTTTAGTGATAACAAATCCCATTGTCTAATCACCTCTGGAGCCAGACTGCTAATTGATAAGATGAACTTGTAAACTTGTTATCTTAAGTACTGTAATCCTATTGTGGCCTGTCAAAGGACAGTGCTCTCTATCTAAATGTGTGATGGGGGATTTTGTGCTTCCCCCCCTCTCCCCCTGGGAGTGCCCTGTGTGCATGTAACCTTAATAAAAAGGCTGGGCATCCCAGTCCTGAGTTCTTGTTTGACCCTCAATCGCAGCGTTGACTCTTTTTGTGGGCAGAAGGGTATCCTAGCTGTACTGCAGCTAAGGGAGATTATTCTATATTTGCGAGACTCATATAGAATACTATGGAAAGCAGCTCCCCTCTTTAGCAATAGGGATCCAGGCTACATAGCGGTCCATCTCTCAGCGAGACTAAGGGTAACCGTAACATTTGGCGGCAGCGGCGGGATTTTCCTGGATTTCCTAGGAGAGGTACAGAACGGATGGAGAGCGCTTACGAAAAATTGAAGCGTACAACCCTAAAGGATTTACTTGAAAGCAGAGGGGGGTACGCCAGCAACCGGCCGAGGAGAGAGCTGATCGCAGAATTGACCGAACTGGATCAGAGCTTCACAATGGCGGAAACACCGACCACGATTAGTGACGAAAAAAACCAGGATTGTTCGGGAAAGGCTCTCATTATACGGGCCGAACCCCTCCATGGAATTGGTACAGCAGTTGATGGCGGAGCGGACGAGGATATACGAGAGACTCGAGCCCACGAACTCAACCTAGCGAACGCACACCGCAATGCTGAAGCCCCGCAGGTAATCATCCCTGTCGAAAATGCTGGGAGGCCCAAGATACCCTATGCGGCATTTCGACCCTTCCTAGAGAGCGAGACAGGGATTGATGAATATTTGGCGGACTTCGAAAGGCAATGTGCCCTGCACCAGATTTCCAACAGAGAGTGGCCCACGATATTGTCTGGGAAACTATCCGGGCGAGCCCTGGAAGCCTTTCGTACTGGGTGCTGAGGAAGTGACACAGTATGAGCTAGTTAAGGAGACACTGTTGCGACGGTACGCTGTAACTCCGGACACGTATCGCCGACAGTTTCGGGGCACGAAAAAGAAGCCTAACGATACCCATATGGAATGGGCGCACCGAATGCGGAGAGCAGCAAATCACTGGCTGAGCGGAAGTAAAGCGGTGACCGGGGAGGAAATTTTACAATTGTTTCTCTTAGAACATTTTTATAATGGCATGGAACAGCAAGGGAAGGAATGGCTGCGAGACAGGCGGCCTTCTACCTTAGAAGAAGCAGCCAAATTGGCTGATGAACATTATGACTCCCGTCTTCACGAACCCATGAACTACCGAGCTCCAGCACGGGTCGAACCCAGAGAGGTTTACCGTGCACCCCCTCGTGCTGAATTCCGAGCCACGGTGCCCACAGGGCCCGTCCGACACTCAGGACCACCAATAACAGCTCTGAGCGTCCCAGACCGACTTGCCACCGATGCAAGCAACCAGGGCATTTCATGGCTAGCTGCCCCCTTAATACGCACCAGACACCCAGGAATTACAATTACCCCTCTGGGTCCTATCGTCCGGCCCGGGCCCTCTGTGTTAACCAAGAGGCCCCTATGGAGGGATATGTGGGGCCACTTCACGAGGCAGACCCTGTATATGCTGCCTCAGATAACCGCCAGCACCATCGGCAGAGGGTATGGCTCGAGGGGCGATCTACCGAGGGATTGCGAGACACAGGGGCTACTATCACGCTGGTACAGAGTCATTTGGTGCCAGAGCACAAGCGATCCGGACAGACTGTGGCCGTTAGAGTGGCGGGGGGGGATGTGTACAAAATTCCAACAGCTAAAGTGCATCTTGATTGGGGAGCGGGAAAGGGGGCTGTGAACGTGGGCCTAATGGATAATTTACCTGCCGAAGTACTACTGGGCAACGATTTGGGCCCCATGACTTCTGCCTATGCTCCAGTATGCAACAACGAGGCGGACCCAGTGACTACACGGGCCCAAGCCCGGATGGAGCGAGAGCTCTCACCAGTGCGGGAGACACAGGTAAGACCTACCCCGACCTTGCCTGACAGGTTAGGCCCCATACCCTGGGACACCCCAGATGCTTTCGAGGCAGAGTCTAAGACTGACCCGACCTTACAAAAGTACCGGGAACGAGCAGAGACCGGAGGGGGGGGGCAGATAACGAAACAATATTATGGGAAAAAGGGAAACTAAACCGCTGGACAGAGAAGAAAAGGGACAGCGTAGGCGACAGCTGGTAGTGCCCACAAATACCGTCAAGAAATCCTCAAAATAGGCCACAACATCCCCTTAGCAGGCCACCTAGCCGTTACCCGTACCCTACACCGCATTACTCACACGTTCTTTTGGCCAGGGGTGCACGCTGACGTTAGAACTTACTGTAACACCTGCGATGTGTGTCAACGAGTAGGAAGGCGAGGCGATCACCCTAAAGCCCAGCTAGTAAATATGCCCATTGTAGAGGAACCCTTCAGCCGGGTTGCTATTGACCTAGTGGGACCACTGGCTACCCCTAGTCCCTCCGGTAAGCGATACATTCTTACCGTAGTGGACTACGCTACCAGGTACCCAGAGGCTGTCGCCCTATCCAACATACAAGCGGATACGGTAGCGAATGCACTAGTACAGGTGTTCTCCCGGGTAGGATTTCCAAAAGAAATCCTATCCGACCGAGGCACCCAATTTACGGCTGAATTGACCCAACAACTCTGGCAGGTTTGCAAAATTAAGTCCCTCCTGAGCTCCCCATACCACCCCCAGACGAACGGGCTGTGTGAGAGGTTCAATGGGACCCTCAAGCAAATGCTCAAGACGTTCACTCAGGAATACCGAGACTGGGAACGCTTCCTGCCGCACCTCCTATTTGCTTATCGGGAGGTGCCCCAGGAAACGACAGGGTTCTCTCCCTTCGAGTTGCTCTACGGAAGAAAGGTACGGGGACCCCTAAACCTGATCCGGGAGCACTGGGAGGGAGAGATGGAGGCTGACGGTGTCCCCATTGTGCCATACGTGCTGGAACTCAGGGACCGAATGGAGCAATTAGCCAAATCCGTGCGGGCTAATCTCCAGTTGGCCCAGAGAAGACAGAAAGTATGGTACGATCGGGGGGCCCGAAAGAGAATCTTCACCATAGGACAAAAGGTGTTAGTACTTAAGCCGGTGAAGACAGACAAATTGCAGGCGTCCTGGCAGGGTCCCTACCAGATCGTAGAGAAAAGGGGAGACACCACTTATGTGATAGCTAGCTGCCACGACAACAATCTTAGAAAGACATTTCATGTAAACATGCTCAAGGAATATTTTGAGCGACCAGAGAACGTGACGGCCGTATGTTGTTCCCCTCAGGAAGACCCCGACAGTTTACCCATTCCAGACCTATTAGAAAGAGCCTCCCCACAGGTATAGTGGCGCAGGTTCAGATAGGGGACCGACTTAGCCCCACTGAAAGGGAGCAGCTCAACCAACTCCTCCAGTCCAAACACCTCACCTTCTCCCCGAAGCCAGGGTACACTACTTTAACCACCCACCAGGTAGATACTCCGGGACAAGCTCCCTTGCGCCAGGCTCCGTACCGAATCCCGTAGCAGTTAGGACAGGAATGAAGAAGGAGATCGATGAGATGCTCCAGCTCAGGGTAATTGAGCCCTCCGATAGTCCCTGGGCCTCCCCAGTTGTCTTGGTGCCCAAGAAAGATGGGACCACCCGGTTCTGCGTAGACTATCGGAGGCTCAATGAAAATACCGTGACGGACGCTTACCCTATGCCCAGGGTAGACGAGCTACTCGATCGTATAGCCAGGGGAAATTACCTGACCACTATTGACCTCTGCAAAGGTTACTGGCAGATTCCCCTGGCCCCGGAGGCTATCCCCAAGTCGGCATTCGTCACCCCATTCGGCTTATATCAGTTTAGGGTAATGCCGTTTGGGATGAAGAATGCCCCAGCTACATTCCAGCGTTGGTGGATAGGCTCCTGGATGGCTTCCAGAGTTTTGCTTGCGCCTACCTGGACGACATAGCGATCCACAGTGAGTCCTGGGAGGACCACTTAGCTCATGTGGGAATGGTTCTGGATCAGATCCGGGCTGCTGGCCTGACTCTGAAGCCAGAAAAATGCCACTTTGGGATGGCTGAGGTACAGTACCTGGGTCACCGGGTGGGGTGTGGAAAGCAGCGACCAGAGCCGGCCAAAATAGAAGCTGTCGCCAATTGGCCCCCCCCCATCACTAAGACTCAGGTCCTAGCCTTCCTGGGCACGGCAGGGTACTATAGACGGTTCGTACCAGACTACAGCACACTTGCCAAACCCCTGACTGACTTGACCAAGAAGAACTTACCTCGACAGGTCCTGTGGTCTCCCCACTGTGAAACGGCTTTCCAGGCTCTCAAAAATGCTCTAATTAACGCTCCTGTCTTGGCGGCCCCAGCCCTTAACAAACGTTTTATCGTCCATACAGATGCTTCCATGTTCGGGCTGGGAGCCGTCCTCAGCCAAGTAGGCGAAGATGGAGGGGAGCATCCAGTTGCCTACATCAGCCGGAAGCTCCTGCCCGCGAAGTCAGCTATGCAGCGGTCGAAAAGGAGTGTTTGGCTTTGGTGTGGGCATTAAAGAAATTGACTCCCTATTGATATGGTCAGGAGTTCACTCTGGTCACCGACCATAACCCGTTGGTGTGGCTGAACCGGGTCTCTGGAGATAACGGCAGGCTATTACGTTGGAGCTTATCGTTGCAACCCTTCAATTTCACCATTACTTACAGACCTGGGAAACAGAATGGCAACGGCGACGGGTTGTCCAGACAAACCGACCTCAGCCCCGCATAACCAGCGGTCTGGACAGCCTTAGTCTGCCCCGAAAAGGGGTCAGACCGTGTCTGCCAGAGTGTTCCACAGAAAGGGAGCACTGTTACAGAAGCATTAGTTATTTTGTTGTGAAGAGCTTATTTCCCAGCAGCAATGCCTGAACCAGCAAGCCAGCGCCTAAGAAGGGCTCCAAGAAAACCGTAACAAGTATCATTTCATAAAGAGTTAACTCTTTTTTTTCAGCTTTTAGAAACTATTGTCTAATTACACGTTTGCTGGCCTCAGCTCTAAGTTTAGTGATAACAAATTCCATTGTCTAATCACCTCTGGAGCCAGACTGCTAATTGATAAGATGAACTTGTAAACTTGTTATCTTAAGTACTGTAATCCTATTGTGGCCTGTCAAAGGACAGTGCTCTCTATCTAAATGTGTGATGGGGGATTTTGTGCTCCCCCCCCTCTCCCCCTGGGAGTGCCCTGTGTGCATGTAACCTTAATAAAAAGCAGGCTGGGCATCCCAGTCCTGAGTTCTTGTTTGACCCTCAATCGCAGCGTTGACTCGTTTTTGTGGGCAGAAGGGTATCCTAGCTGTACTGCAGCTAAGGGAGATTATTCTATATTTGCGAGACTCATATAGAATACTATGGAAAGCAGCTTCTCCCTCTTTAGCAATAGGGATCCAGGCTACTAAGCGGTCCATCTCTCAGCGAGACTAAGGGTAACCGTAACACTGGTCACCTTAGTAAACATCTGATTTTAGTCTAAAGGATTGTAAACAGAACCTCTTGCCAGATAACAAAATGCTTGCTCTGATTATGAGATCTAGAAATCCAGACCAATTCAAATATGTTTAAAACATACTTTTTACTTTAATGCTGCAAATTATGCTTATAGATTCCTTCATTATCCAGTAAATATAAAATTGTCTTGATCCAGTGGTGGCTGGTAAAATTTAATGATGGTGGGGAGCTTGAGCCCATCCCTTTAAATAAAGCCACGCCTTCAGATGGCACCACCAATTCATTAATTAAATAGATAAAAGGCAGATAGAAACACAGAAAAGCACTTGGGGGGGGGAGGTAGAGACAGGAGAGAGAGAGACACACAGAGGGTTAGAGAGAGAGAGACATACAGACAGAGGGTTAGAGAGAGAGGCACATAAGGGATGAGAGAGTCAGAGGGGGAGGAAGAGAGACACAGAGAGAAAGAGACCATAGGGGACAATGAGACACATAAGGAGAGAGATAGAGGGGGTGGGAGAGACAGGGAGAGAGAGAGATGGATAGAAAGAGAAACAGAGGGAGAGAGAGAGAAAGATAGAGGGAGGGTGAGAGAGAAAGACAGAGGGGAGAGACAGAGACAGAGGGAGAGAGAGAGAGAGAGACAGAGGGGAGATAGAGAGAGACAGAGGGGAGAGAGAGAGACAGAGGGGAGAGAGACCGAGAGAGAGAGACAGAGGGGAGAGAGAGAGAGACAGAGGGGAGAGAGAGAGAGACAGAGGGGAGAGAGAGAGAGACAGAGGGGAGAGAGACAGAGGGGAGAGAGACAGAGGGGAGAGAGAGACACAGAGGGGAGAGAGAGACACACAGAGGGGAGAGAGAGAGACACAGAGGGGAGAGAGACACAGAGGGGAGAGAGAGACACAGGGGAGGAAGGGAGGAGGGGGGAGAGGCACAGGGAGGAAGGGAGGGAGAGAGACACAGGGGAGGAAGGGAGGGAGAGAGACCGTGGGGGACAATGAGACACATAAGGAGAGAGATAGAGGGGGTGGGAGAGACAGGGAGAGAGAGAGATGGATAGAGAGAGAAACAGAGGGAGAGAGAGATAGAGAGAGAGAGAGAGAGAGAAAGATAGAGAGAGGGGGGGAGGGAGAGAGAGAGAGAGAGACAGAGGGGAGAGAGAGAGAGAGACAGAGGGGAGAGAGAGAGACCGAGAGAGAGAGAGACAGAGGGGAGAGAGAGAGACAGAGGGAGAGAGACCGAGAGAGAGAGGGGAGAGAGAGAGACAGAGGGGAGAGAGAGACAGAGGGGAGAGAGAGACAGACAGGAGAGAGAGAGAGAGAGAGAGACAGAGGGGAGAGAGAGAGATAGAGGGGAGAGAGATAGAGGGGAGAGAGAGAGACACAAAGGGGAGAGAGAGAGAGAGACAGAGGGGAGAGAGAGAGAGACAGAGGGGAGAGAGAGAGAGAGACAGGGGAGAGAGGGAGACAGGAAAGAGAGAGAGACAGGGGAGAGAGACAGAAAGGGAAGGGGAGGGAGAGAGACAGGGGAGGGGGGGGAGAGACACAGGGGAGGGGGGGAGAGAGACACAGGGGAGGAAGGGAGGGAGAGAGACACAGATGAGGAAGGGAGGGAGAGAGACACAGAGGAAGGAAGGGAGGAGAGAGACACAGGGAGGAAGGGAGGGAGAGGGGAGGAAGGGAGAGAGAGGGGAGGAAGGGAGGGAGAGAGATACAGGGGAGGAAGGGAGGGAGGGAGATACATGGGAGGAACTGGAAGGCAGGTTCTGAAGTCAAATTGAGGACATCACATCAAATAGGGCATTAGCTTTGCTAGTGACACTGTCTGACTTGTAATGCATCTGAGAACTTCACACTACGGCCACTGCATTACACACAGTAATACACAGTAATATTTTTTAACTGCTTATATACTTTATTATAATCATAAATGAGCTTCCTGATCTCATATTTAGTTTTTATACACCTTTCCTAGCTTGCAAAAATGATTGGTGCAATATTTCTACCTTTTTATTAAATTAGGGAACAAATGTGTTTTGTTGTGTTCAATAAAACAAATTGTGCTCACACTTTAGCTAAACATATTTACCAAAACATACATTTAAGACAGCGTATTGAGAACAGAATTTGCCAGGCTACCAAACCTTGTGTAACTTTAAGCAACTAGCTCATCATTGTTGTAACTGTTACCAAACAAATGGCTATACCATGCACCTTTTAGTCTTCAATCCCTGATTGTGATTTGGTGTATTTTACATAGCTTTGTTCCTTCTGTCCTATGGTCGGTAAACTTTGCTTTTGCTCGCCCCATGCATTTTTTGATTGGCTGTATTATGTGGTGATGAGGTGATCCTCCTTACCTGGGCTAAAGCTTGGTTGGTGATATGTCCAGTCGCTCGGTCGACTCGTCATCAGTCAGTGTCACTGTCACTCTGCCAGACACACAGAAGACTGAGAGAGAGTCTGACCTGTCACTCCTGAATCCACCGGGGTCCACCGGCACCCATGGTGGCACTGGCACCGCACCACCGTCCTCCTCCTCCTGAGTCTCCCTCCAGGACCTCTGACTCTGACTGACTCTCACTAAGCAGTTTAATTTTTTTTTCAGCCCAGGTGCCGGGCAGGCGGGCACTGAGAGGGCAGGGCAGGGCAGCTCGGGGCACGCAGTAGGACCTGTTCCAGCAGCAGCTCCCTCCAGTACTACTGTGTCGGGCTGCGAGAGAACGTCATATGACCCCCAGAGCCCAGACTGTCACTCAGCAGCCCAGCAGGCACGCCTCCCCGCAGTGCTGCTGAATGCTGAATTGGCTCCAAGGGATCTAGCTCATCATGGAGGTGGTGTTTGAGAATCGCCTCCATTGGAGCTTGTATGAGGACCCGACGAGTCACCAGTGGGTGGCGCAGCATCGAGTGTGTTATAGATCCATGTTGCGCAATTAATGGAGGGCAGCGGACCGGCTCACTGCCTCCTAAGTTGCGCAACATGGTGAATTTGGCAGCGCAAGCGCAGAGAGTACAGGTAGATCAGTGACTGTGTGGGTAATGAGTAATCACCCTCGTGGTAAGGGGGGGGTACCCTTGGAGCGGGGTGGGGCGGTGGCCAATAACACATATTTTTTTATAATAAATATTAATTTAAATCTTTTTTTCCTGATTGGACAGGGGAGGCTCTGCCTCCCCTGCCTCCTATTACTGCAAAACTATTCACTGCACTCTGGTGTTTTTTCTCCTCTCCTGTAACTCTCTTCTTGTACGTGAATAGAGACCCTGTCAATCCTGCAAACTATTCACTGCACTCTGGTGTTTTTTCTCCTCTCCTGTAACTCTCTTCTTGTACGTGAATAGAGACCCTGTCAATCTGCAAACTATTCACTGCACTCTGGTGTTTTTTCTCCTCTCCTGTAACTCTCTTCTGGTACGTGAATAGAGACCTTGTCAATCTGCAAACTATTCACTGCACTCTGGTGTTTTTCTCCTCTCCTGTAACTCTCTTCTTGTACGTGAATAGAGGACCCTGTCAATCTGGAAACTATTCATTGCACTCTGGTGTTTTTTCTCCTCTCCTGTAACTCTCTTCTGGTATGGTGAAATAGAGACCTGTCAATCCGCAAACTATTCACTGCACTCTGGTGTTTTTTTCTCCTCTCCTGTAACTTTCTTCTGGTACGTGAATAGAGACCCTGTCAATCCGCAAACTATTCACTGCACTCTGGTGTTTTTTCTCCTCTCCTGTAACTCTCTTCTGGTATGTGAATAGAGACCCCTGTTAATCTGCAAACTATTCAGTTAATCTGCAAACTATTCAGTTAATCTGCAAACTATTCACTGCACTCTGGTGTTTTTTCTCCTCTCCTGTAACTCTCTTCTGGTACGTGAATAGAGACCCTGTCAATCCGCAAACTATTCACTGCACTCTGGTGTTTTTTCTCCTCTCCTGTAACTCTCTTCTGGTACATGAATATTTACATAGAGCAAATGATTTTAGTTTGTTAATTTTAGTCCTACATTTCCTTGTACTGTTATCCAATGTCTTATTTCTAATGTTCAGTTAATTGCCATGTGATGTTCAATCCTTATCAATACTTGCTATTATTCTAAAATGTATAGCTGTCTTATTCCATAGTTTTAACCTCCCCCAAATTTTATTGTCTGTTTACTTAACATCTCACCCTGACCAGACCAGAATCTAACTTTCCAATGGCATTTCCAATTGTCTTTGATTAGCAATAAACTAAATTTAGTGGACTCAGCTGACTGCCCTGCCTGCATATATTTCACACTAGTTTGGGATGTGCATTGCACAGGGGGTGCATTGCCAGGGCAGTGTACATTGTAACAATAGCATATGTTCACATTTTATAAGTGAGGCATTAGCAATAGAATTATACAAGAATTGGGCAAGGGGGCAAGAAAACACAGGTACTTTTTGTAATATTATGTTTGATATACCTTACTGTTTTCTTATGCAATTGCTACTGTAATACTGTGCCTTATGTGTTTAACTTGTTCCCTCTTTTGTAAAAATGCCTAATATCTTCATATTCCTTTTTTGCAGCCTTTTGTACTCTATAACAAACTACATTATTCAATTACCTCCTTCTCCCCTCTCCACCTGGGACTGTTCATTAGCCCATCTCTCTTAAACTCACCTTACTTTTGTACTCACAAACTTTACCTATTCCTAAACACTCTGTCTTCCCTGCACCTTGTCTCAAAAGCAGTCTCATTACTGCAAATCTGTATCTCAACTCATGTCACTCTCCCTCTTGCTTTTACTAACTGCTGGTGACATCTTCCCTAACCCTGGTCCCCAACAACTGCTTAGCCATGCACATCCATGTGTACCATCCCACAGACTCAAAAAACAAAACTCTGACAACCTTACTCACATTCCTCTTGCATCAAAAGCCACTACCCCTTTCACTTGTGCACTCTGGAACTCTTGCTCTGTTTGCACAAACTCACTTCTATACATGACCTCTTTATCTCCCACTCCCTCAACCTTCTGGCCCTAACAGAAACCTGTCTCTCTCCCCTAGACACAGCATCCACTACTGCTCTGTCACATGGGGGTCTCCACTTCAGCCACACTCCTAGGTCTGGTAATAGACAAGGAGGTGGTGCACGTATTTTACTTTCCTCTTGTTGCACCTTTCAACAAACACATCCCATCTCTTCCCTCACATTCTCCTCATTCGAAACCCACATGATTAGCTTATTCTCTCCTCTTTCTATACGTGTTGCAGTCATATACAGTCCTTCTGGCTCTTCAACTCAATTTCTAGATCACTTGGCTGCCTGGCTACCTTATTTCCTTCCCTCATTCTTGGTGACTTCAACATCCCTCTTGACAATCCCACTGCCTCCTCTGCAAAACAACTTCTGCAACTCACTTCCTCTTTCGGGTTGTCACAATGGACTGATTCTCCCACTCACAAAGATGGTCACTCCCTTGACCTGATCTTTAGCTATCAATGCACTCTCTCAAACTTCACAAACTCCCCCTTTCCTCTTTCTGACCACCATACCCTCCCTACAACTCTCCCACTTCTCACACTAAACTTCACAGGAGCATTATGTCATAAGATCAATAACAGCTTTCTAATTCCCTCAAACCTCTCCTCTCATCCTTCTCCTCCTTTTCCTGCCCTGACCAATCTATCTGCCACTATAATTCAACACCCTTACATCCGTCCTTGACAATCTCGACCCTCTTACCATAGCTCGAAAATCAAACACTCATCCTCAGCCCTGGCATACTCCTCTGACACGATACCAAAGCAGATGTTCCCGTACTTCTGAGCGGCACTGGAGAAAATATAGGAGTTCAGCTGATTTTCAACATTACAAATTTATCTTGAACTCCTACTATTCTTCCCTTAATTTCCATAAGCAACACTACTTCTCTACTCTTATCTCTAATCTTTCTTCAAACCCAAAACGAGAAGGGGACCGAGGACAGAGCCTTGCGGTACTGTCTTTCTCACATCTCTAACTGGATGTCCTCTCACTACCTCAAGCTAAATCTCTCCAAAACTGAGCTCCTTATTTTCCCCCCTTCTTCAATACTCTCCACCCCCAATCTCTCTATAACTGTCGACAACTCCATCATTACCCTTACCCCGCATGCCCAATGTCTCGGGGTCACATTTGACTCAGATCTTTCTTTCACTCCTCACATTCAGTCATTGGCTAAAGCCTGCCGCTTCCACCTTAAAAACATCTCTAAAATTAGACACTTCCTTACACAAGACACAACTAAGATTTTAATCCACTCTCTCATTCTTTCCCACCTTGATTACTGCAACTCTGTCCTCTCTGGTCTCCCCACCTGCTGTCTAGCTCCTTTACAATCCATAATGAATGCCTCTGCCAGACTCATCTTCCTTACACGTCGCTCTTCATCTGCTGCACCTCTCTGCCAATCCCTTCACTGGCTTCCTCTTGCCTCTAGGATCAAACACAAAATTCTCATTCTGACATACAAAGCCCTCAACTGTACTGCTCCCCCCCTATATCTCAGACCTTGTCTCTAGATACTCTCCCTCCCATCCCCTTCGCTCTGCTCATAACCTCCTACTCTCCTCCTCTCTTGTCACCTCATCACACTCCCATTTACAGGACTTCTCCAGACTTGCTTCCATCTTGTGGAACTCTCTGCCTCACTCCACAAGACTCTCTTCTAGTCCTTAAAAGCTTCAAGTGCTCCCTAAAGACTCTACTGTTTCAGGGATGCATACAACCTACGCTAACCTTTCTTTATACCAGTTCCTCTCCTCCATTGCTATCCCCTGAATCCCCTTAGCATGTAAGCCTAACATTCCAGCTGTTTGTAGATCACCTTCTTAAAAGCTGACTACAACAGTGCAACTCTTGGCTGGGCCCTCTACCCATTTGATCCCTATAATTGTTTTGTTGTACTCCGCCTTTGTTTATAGCGCTGCGGAATCTGTTGGCGCTCTACAAATAACTGATAATAAATAATAATAAATAAATAACGTTCAACAGCCTACTTCCTTTTGGGACTGTTTAAAAATGAGGATTTTACATTCAACTTCTCAAATATTTGGTTTGTGTTTTATAGACATTATCAAATAAAGTAGTTTTTAACAGCCAACTAGGTTGTCTCAAAACATCATTTGGCTTCGCATAAATTATGCACTCAGTAAACATATCAGTAAACATAGGAGGAATTGTAACCCTTACCACCACTTTGTAAAGGTTTCTACCTATAAAAGAAAATTGTACCATACTCCATAGAGGAGAAGTATACCAACAAGAAGTAAACATTTTACCATACTCCATAGAAGAGAAGCTTGCTCAAAAGAAGCGTACCACATTCCACGGGGAAGAAGTACATCACCTTTCACAACAGGAGGGCTCACCACATCCAGCAGAAGGAAAGGTTTACCATACTTCATAGAGAAGAAGCCACCCATACTCTTAGGTACTGGAGGAAGGAAGTACCACACTACAAGTGATCACCCAAACGGAAAAACAGCTTTAACATAGATAGGAATTAAATCCCTCTATGCTTCCAACATACCTCACATGTTTGAGGTTTTAAAAGGTGAGCTATATTCTTTAACTTTTTTAGTTACACGAAACACCAGTGCTTTCATACTGCACCATAATTTGTTTCTTTGTTTTTGTTCTCTCCCTTCTATGAGTGCTGACATCTGAACCCCATACTTCACTATATATATATATATATATATATATATATATATACATGATTATATATATGTATATATATGTGAAGAGCAGTGGAATGTGAAATATTTACATAACATTAATTATGAATATTGCATAAATATGCTTTTACATACGCTCAATGGCCACTTTATAAGGTACACCTGTTCAATTGCTTGGTAACACAAATTGCTAATCAGCCAATCACATGGCAGCAACTCAATGAATTTAGGCATCTAGACGTGGTGAAGATAACTTGCTGAAGTTCAAACCGAGCATCAGAATGAGGAAGAAAGGGAATTTAAGTGACTTTGAATGTGGCATGTTTGTTGGTGCCAGACGGGATGGTCTGAGTATTGCTGATCTACTGGGATTTTCATGCACAACCAGCTCTAGGGTTTACAGACAATGGTCTGAAAAAGAGAAAATATCCAGTGAGCGGCAGTTGTGTGGACGACAATGCCTTGTTGATGTCAGAGGTCTGAGGAGAATGGGCAGACTGGTCCGAGATGATAGAAAGGCAACAGTAAGTCAAATAACCACTCGTTACAACCAAGGTATGCAGGATACCATCTCTGAATGCACAACACGCCAAACCTTGAAGCAGATGGGCTACAGCAGCAAAAGACCATACTGGGTGCCACTCCTGTCAGCCAAGAACAGGAAATTGAGGCTATAATTCGCACAGGCTCACCAAAATTGGACAATAGAAGATTGGAAAAAGTTGCCTGGTCTGATGAGTCTTGAATTCAGCTGCGAATTTCAGATGGTAGGGTCAGAATTTGGCATAAACAATATGAAAGCATGGATTCATCCTACCTTGTATCAACAGTTCAGGCTGCTGGTGGTGGTGGTGTAATGGTATGGGGGATGTTTTCTTGGCATACTTTGGGCCCCTTAGTACCAATTGAGCATTGTTTAAATGCCACAGCCTACCTGAGTATTGTTTCTGACCATGTCCATCCCTTTATGACTACAGTGTACCCATCTTCTAATGGCTACTTCCAGCAGAATAATGCACCATGTCACAAAGCTCAAATCAATCAACGAGGGATATCATTGTCTTCTGTCAAAGAAAGGTGAATACTCTCTTTAAAATCTTGAATTCTAGTCAGACAGAGAAATTGTTCGGGTGGTATTATATATGTGGGGCTTATATGAGGTTGTGGCCTGGGTTCTTTCCTTGATAGAGCATCAGCCTTCCCATTCTTGTTTGCTGGCCTGTAGATAATGTGGTAACTAAATCGAGAGAAATACAGATGCCAACGTACTTGTCTGGCTGATAGAGTTTTATTTCTTTGTAGAAATTCAAGATTTTTATGGTCTATATAGATTATTATAGGTTTAGATGCTCCTTCTAGAAGGTGTCTCCAGTGCTCTAAGGATTTCCTGATGGCTAGAATTTCTTTTTCACCGATAGGGTAATTGATTTTCTTTGTGATAGTATAGCACCACTGCAAAGTCAGAGGAGTCTACTTCTAGTATATACTGCAGATCCGGGAAATGCAATATGGGAGCAGTCATAAACCTTTGTTTGAGGTGTTCAAATGCTTTGGAAGCTGTTGAGGTCCACTGGAAGGGAGTGGAAGAACTGGTCAGACCTGTGAGGGGTTTAGCAATTTTGGAATAATCTTTAATAAATTTCCTATAATAGTTTGCGAAACCAAGGAATCGCTCGAGTTCTTTCCTAGTTGTGGGTTGTTTCCAATCTTTTACTGTTTGTACCTTATTTTCTTCCATTGTTATTCCAGAGGGTCCTATATGGTAACCAAGGAAAGTTATGTCCCTTGTATGGAAAATACATTTTTCGGGTTTGGCATATAATTGATGTATTCTAAATCTCGATAAAACTTTCCTGACATCTTTTATGTGTTGTTCTAATGTATCAGAATATATGAGGATATCATCCAGATAGATCACGATACATACATCTAGGAGGTCTCTGAAAACATCATTGATGAAGTGTTGGAAAGTGGCTGGGGCGTTACATAGGCCAAACGGCATGACCGTATACTCGTATAATCCGTATCTGGTCCTAAACGTGGTCAGCCACTCATCACCCTCTCTAATTCGAATTAGGTTGTATGCCCCACGTAAGTCGAGTTTTGTGTATATTGTTGCATGTTGTAATCATTCTATGAGCTCCGGTTTGAGGGAGAGAGGATATCTATTCTTGATGGTGCTTTTATTTAACTCTTGGTAATCGATGATCGGTCTTAAGGTTGAGTCCTTGTTTGTCACAAGAAACATCCCTGCTCCTGCAGGTGATGTAGATGGCCTAATAAACCCCTTTCGTAGGTTGTCATCAAGATATTCTTTTAAGTGTTTTAACTCTGGTTGGCTGAGAGGGTATAGATGTCCATAGGGAATAGACGCACCAGGTTGGAGTTCAATTGGACAATCGTAAAGGGCGATGTGGGGGTAAATTTTCGGCCTTCTTTTTACTGAAGACATCCATAAAATCCAAATATTCATTAGGAAGGTTTAATTCTGTGCCCGGAATTTGTTTTAGAAGGTTCTGAGGGTAGCAGGTTTGTTGACAATAGGGTGAACTTAGTGTGACATTTAAACTCTTCCAAATAATGTTGGGTTGGTGAAGTTGTAACCAATTTAACCCCAATACCACTGGAAAAAGAGGAGATGGTAATACATCGAAGGATAAATATTCAGAATGACCACAGGGTGTGGATACCAAGAGTGGAATGGTGTTATGTGTAATGGGCCCTGTAGTGATTGTAGAACCATCAATAACACAAATCAATACAGGTTTTTGCCTCACCACAAGTGGAATTTTATTAGTTACAACCAAAGTGTTATCTGTGCAATTCCCAGAGGCACCGGAATCAAAGATGGCTTCAGTTTTCAGTCTGCTTTGGTCCCACTGCAAAAATAGAGAAAGTTGACAATAATTAGGCTTCTGTTCACTAGCTACTGCTGAATGTATGGTTTGAGACTTACTTCTTTTTGATTTTAATAGAAGGGGTCAGTCCTTTACGGTATTGAGCTTGCATTCTATTGGCTGTTCCGATCGGCCAATAGAATGCGAGCTCAATATGATTGGCTGATTGGATCAGCCAATCGGATTGAACTTGATTCTGATTGGCTGATTCCATCAGCCAATCAGAATATTCCTACCTTAATTCCGATTGGCTGATAGAATCCTATCAGCCAATCGGAATTGAAGGGACGCCATCTTGGATGACGTCCCTTAAAGGGACCTTCATTCGTCGGGAAGTCGTCGGTTGAAGAGGATGGCTCCGCGTCGGCTCCTTTGAAGATGGCTTCGCTCCGCTCCGGATGGATGAAGATTGAAGACGCCTCCTGGATGAACACTTCTACCGGATGGAGGACCTCTTCTTGCCCCGCTTGGATGAAGACTTCTACCGGATGAAGGACATCCTCTGCGCACCTTGGATGAAGAATTCGGCTTGGCTGGGTGAAGACGACTCAAGGTAGGATGATCTTCAGGGGGTTAGCGATAGGTTTTTTTAAGGGGGTTTTGGGTGGGTTAGAGTAGGGGTATGTGGGTGGTGGGTTGTAATGTTGGGGGGGTATTGTATTTTTATTTTCAGGTAAAAGAGCTTATTACTTTGGGGCAATGCCCCGCAAAAAGCCCTTTTAAGGGCTGGTAAAAGAGCTGATTACTTTGGTAGTTTAGAATAGCGTAGGGCATTTTTTTATTTTGGGGGGATTTTTTATTTTATTAGGGGGCTTAGATTAGGTGTAATTAGTTTAAACTTCTTGTAATTCTTTCTTATTTTTTGTAATTTAGTGTTTGTTTTTTTTGTGTTATAGAATAGTTTATTTTATTGTATTTTAAGTTAGCTAATTGTAGGTTAATTTATTTAATTAATTTAATGATAGTGTAGTGTTAGGTGTATTTGTAACTTAGGTTAGGATTTATTTTACAGGTAATTTTGTACTTATTTTAACTAGGTAGCTATTAAATAGTTATTAACTATTTAATAGCTATTGTACCTAGTTAAAATAAATACAAAGTTGCCTGTAAAATAAACATAAATCCTAAAATAGCTACAATGTAATTATTAATTATATTGTAGCTATATTAGGGTTTATTTTCTAGGTAAGTATTTAGTTTTAAATAGGATTATTTTAGTTAATTTTAGGAATAGTATTTAGTTTAATTTAAATTATATTTATGTTAGGGGGGTGTTAGGGTTAGAGTTAGGTTTAGGGGTTAATAATTTTATTTTAGTGGCGGCGCAGTCCGGTCGGAAGATTAGGGGTTAATAAGTGTAGGTAAGGTGGCGGCGACGTTGGGGGGGCAGATTAGGGGTTAATAAATATAATATAGGGGTCAGCGATGTTAGGGGCAGCAGATTAGGGGTTTATAGGGATAATGTAGGTTGCGGCGGTGTACGGAGCGGCAGATTAGGGGTTAATAATATACAGCAGGTGTCAGCGATAGTGGGGGTGGCAGATTAGGGGTTAATAAGTGTAAGGTTAGGGGTGTTTAGACTCGGGGTTCATGTTAGGGTGTTAGGTGCAGACTTAGAGAGTGTTTCCCCATAGGAAAAAATGGGGCTGCGTTAGGAGCTGAACGCTGCTTTTTTGCAGGTGTTAGTTTTTTTTCAGCCCAAACTGCCCCATTGTTTCCTATGGGGATATCGTGCACGAGCACGTTTTTCCAGCTTACCGCTACCGTAAGCAACGCTGGTATTGAGGCTTGAAGTGGAGCTAAATTAGGCTCAACGCACTCTTTTCTGAGGCTAATGCAGCCCCTCAGACAATTCTCAATACCAGCATTGTTTTAAGGGTGCGCTGGGAAAAAAAGCAGCGTTAGCTATGCGGGTCTTTACCGACAAAGCTCTAAATCTAGCGGTTTGTTTTTTATGAATCAATAACAAGTAGACTAATACATTTCTAAAATGTCTCCTGTGGCCATTGCAGAGTGTTTTGTACATGTGTAACATAACAGACTTTTTTCAACTAGTCTTGGAATACTTTCAAAGATGTCCAACATGCCAATACGGGGCTTTAACAAGTACCTTGAGGTGTCGAATTTAAAAAATCAAAACTGATTTCAAAAAGGTGCTGAAAAATCTCTCAAAAGGGGATTGTGATCCCCAGGACCTTTTTGGCCCCATATATAAAATAAGGCTTTTACAGAGAATCCAAAAAAAACTATTGCAAGTGCGGGAAGTATGGAAGTATCTAAAAACGCACTATTGTAATCACGTTAAGTTGAAAAGTGACCATTCGGCCAGAAAAAGCTGATTCTGCCACTTGTCTGGCCTCAATACGATAACAGACAGTCACAGCACCAAAGAAGATACTACCAGAAAAATGTGTCAAGATTGCAGGACACATTCTCAAGTAGAGAACTTATCCGCCTGCCATTGTCATTTTCTATGCAGCATCCTAAGGCAAATTGCTGCCGCTGCTCTCATATAACCGAATACACGAGAGCAGGGATGTGTAAATCACTGCAAGTGTCCAGGTGATTTATCTTGCTACCTATTAGGGGGCAAAGAGGCTAAAGAAGAAGTTTTGGCTTCTTAAATTAGTGGTTGCAGTGTATTCCTGCAGGAAGGCACAGCAAAGCCTCAAAAGCTGCAAATGCAGCTAGATAAATTTCCCCTAAGGTATGACACCACACTGAGGGGCTTATCTATCAAACCATCAACTTTGTTGCATTCGCTGGCACAAATACGCTCGCCTAACATCGCCTAACATTGCGGCCGTGGACCTGATTACGATCTACATATTTATAAAAAAAAGCCGGCAAAAAGCCGCACACCAAGTACGGGGCGATGAGCAGCGGACTGTTGTTAACTAACAGTCATCGATCCCACTGCTATTTGGCTTTTACCAACTTTATTTATACCCTATCACTAAACATTGCCACTATACTAAAATGTTTAACCCCTATCCCGCCGCTCCCCATCCCCACCGCAACTAAATAAATGTATTAACCCCTATCCCGCCTCTCCCGGACCCCACTGCAACTAAATAAAAGTATTAACCCCTATACCGCTGCTCCCGGACCCCACCGCAACTAAATAAATATATTAACCCCTATCCCGTCGCTCCCGGACCCCACCGCAAATAAATAAATTTATTAACCCCTAAACCACTGGCCTCCCCCATCACTACCACTAACTAAACCTATTAGCCATAAACTAAATTTAGCTATTAACCCCTAAAACTAACAACCCGCTAACTTTACATTAAAATTACAACATCCCTATCTAATATTAATTTAAAACTTACCTGTAGAATTAAAAGAAACTATATTAAACTAATAATTCACCTACCCTAACTATTATCCTACAATTAAATTAAACTATATTAAACTATTAATTAACCTACCCTAACTATTATACTAAAATTACATTAAACTACCAATTAAAATAACTATATTACATATTAAAAAAAAACTAACCCTACTCAAATTATTTAAATCTACAATTAAAAATTACTAAGTTACAAAAAAAAACTAAGTTACAAAAACAAACCACAGTATCAAAAATAAAAACGAATTACACCTAATCTAATAACCCTATCAAAATAAAAAAGCCCCCCCAAAATAAAAAATAACCCTAGTCTACAATAAACTACAAATGGCCCTTAAAAGGGCCTTTTGCGGGGCATTGCCCCAAAGAAATCAGCTCTTTTACCTGTAAAGAAAAATACAAACACCACCCAACAGTAAAACTCACCACCCACACAACCAACCCCCGCAAATAAAAACCCTATCTAAAAAACCTAAGCTCTCCATTACCCTGAAAAGGGCATTTGTATGGGCATTGCCCTTAAAAGGGCATTTAGCTCTTTTACTGCCCAGATCCTACTCTAAAAATAAAACCCACCCAAAAAAACCTTAAATAAACCTAACACTAACCCCGACTATCCACTTACAGTTCTTGAAGTTCCGCTTGAAGGATCCATCCAGCCGGCAAAGTCTTCGGATCGTATGTTACGTCACAGATTTCAACTTTTGCCATTCTGTAGGCTTTGATAACTAGGTCGAATCAAGCTCGCCACAAATACGCTACGGAATTCCAGCATATTTACGGGTGACGGCTTGATAAATATCCCCCTGAGTGTGCTCAGCTCTATGTCTCTGTTATTGATGATGGTTAGTTCTGCTTCCAGAGCAATTCATTTCTGAAGCATTAACATTTGCTCTGATATAGATAAAAATAGTCCATGACTAAATTCCAAGTTAAAAATATTTCTTGCATAAATAAATGTTAAACCCACAAAAAAAATGTGAAAGAGAAGTGATGATTAAGCGCCGTTATAGACAACGAACACGTAAGGGTGTTTTGCCTACTGCTAGTTTTTAAATGTATTAATAAAAGTTTATTTTTTTTTTATTATTTTTAGGTGTTTTTTTAAATAAAAAAGTAATGAATTTTCCTCCTGTGAAAGCAGTAATGCATACCTAAAGCAGATCAATAAAAATGGAGGTGGATTTAGAGGGTGTTTCCTTCATGTAATTGGCAAGAGTCCATGAGCTAGTGACGTATGGGATATACAATCCTACCAGGAGGGGCAAAGTTTCCCAAGCCTCAAAATGCCTATAAATACACCCCTCACCACACCCACAATTCAGTTTTACAAACTTTGCCTCCTATGAAGGTGGTGAAGTAAGTTTGTGCGTAGATTCTACGTTGATATGCGCTTCTCAGCATTTTGAAGCCCGATTCCTCTCAGAGTACAGTGAATGTTAGAGGGATGTGAAGAGAGTACCTATTGAATGCAATGTTTTTCCTTGTGGGAAATCTATTTCATAGGTTCTCTGTTATTGGTCATAGAGATTCATCTCCTACCTCCCTTTTCAGATCGACGATATACTCTCATATTCCATTACCTCTACTGATAACTGTTTCAGTACTGGTTTGGCTATCTGCTATATGTGGATGGGTGTCTTTCGAAAAGTATGTTTTCATTACTTAAGACACTCTTCATTACTTAAGACATAAAGTGCCTGGTCTGGCACTTTATGTATTAATATAAAGTTCTAAATATATGTATTGTACTTATATTTGCCATGAGTCAGGTTTATGTATATTTCCTTTTGCAAACTATTCAGTTTCATATTTGGGAAAACAAATATTTTTCAAATTGACTGTTTTTTCATTAAATTTTCTTGGGCAAAATTAGGCTCGCAAGGCACAAACATGCTGATGTTTATTGGTTCATTTTTGGTGTGAGAATATATTGGCGCGAAGGTACGTCTGGTGACGCAAGTTCGTCATTTCCGGCGTCTTAGTTGACGCTGAGTTCTTTACACAATGACACAAGTGTGTCATTTCCGGATGTTGTTAGCGCCAAAAAAAAACATTTTCTGTTGTGCGTCATACTTGGCGCCAAATAATAGAGGGCTATGCTGTTTGCATTTTTTTTTACCCATTCCTGAAACTGCCATATAAGGAAATTTATAATTTTGCTTTATATGTTGTTTTTTTCTCTTACATTTGTAAGATGTCTCAATCTGATCCTGTCTCAGAAACCACTGTTGGAACCCTGCTGTCTGATAACAGTTCTACCAAAGCTAAGTGTATCTGTTGTAAATTTGTGGAGATTATATCTCCAGCTGTGGTATGTAATAGTTGCCATGATAAGCTTTTACATGCAGGAATGTATCCATCAGTAATAGTACAATGCCTGTTGTTCCTTCAACATCTAATGTACATGATATCCCTGTGAATATAAAAGATTTTGTTGCTGATGTGATTCAGAAGGCTTTGTCTGCTATCCCGCCTTTTAATAAACGTAAAAGGTCTTTTAAAACTTCTCATAAAGTTGATGAAATTTCAAATGACCTACAACATACTGAAGTATCCTCCTCTGATGAGGATCTATCTGATTCAGAAGATCCTACCTCAGATATTGACACTGACAAAACTACTTATTTATTTAAAATGGAGTATATTCGTTCCTTGTTAAAAGAGGTGTTGATTACATTGGATATTGAGGAAACTAGTCCTCTTGATATTAAAACTAGTAAACATTTAAATTCTGTTTATAAACCTCCTGTGGTTACTCCAGAGGTTTTCCAATTCCTGATGCTATTTCTGATATGATTTCTAAGGAATGGAATAGGCCTGGTACTTCTTTTATCCCTTCTTCAAGGTTTAAAAAATTGTATCCTTTGCCAGCAGTTAGTTTGGAGTTTTGGAAAAAGATCCCCAGAGTTGATGGGGCTATTTCTACTCTTGCCAAATGTACTACTATTCCTATGGAAGATAGTACTTCCTTTAAGGACCCTTTAGAAAGGAAACTTGAATCTTATCTAAGGAAAGCTTATTTATATTCTGGCTATCTTCTCAGGCCTGCCATTTCTTTGGCTGATGTTGCAGCTGCATCAACTTTTTGGTTGGAAAGTTTAGCGCAAAAGGAAACAGATCCTGATTTGTCTAGCATTGTTTGCTTGCTTCAACATGCTAATCATTTTATCTGTGATGCCATTTTTGATATCATCAAAATTTATGTTAAATCTATGTCTTTAGCTATTTTAGCTAGAAGAGCTTTGTGGCTTAAATCTTGGAATGCTGATATGGTATCTAAATATAGATTACTATCTCTTTCTTTCCAAGGTAAAAAATGTTTTGTTTCTCAGTTGTATTCAATTATTTCAACTGTCACTGGGGGGAAGGGAGTTTTTTTGCCTCAGGATAAAAGACCTAAGGGTAAATCTAAAGCTTCTAACCGTTTTCGTTCCTTTCGACAAAATAAGGAACAGAAACCCAATCCTTCCCCCAAAGAATCTGGTTCCATTTGGAAACGTTCGTCAAGGTCCAAGCCGTTTAAAAAACCAAAGCCAGCCCCCAAGTCTGCATGAAGGTGTGGCCCTCATTCCAGCTCAGCTGGTAGGGGGCATATTAAGATTCTTCCAAAGTATTTGGGCAGATTCTGTCCAAAATCATTGGATTCAGAGTATTGTCTCTCAAGGGTACCGAATAGAATTCAGAGTAATACCTCCTGTGAGAAGATTTTTCTCTCACGCATCCCAGCAAATCCAATAAAGGCTCAGGCTTTTCTGAAGTGTGTTTCAGACCTGGAGTTTTCAGAGGTAATCATACCAGTTCCGTTTCAGTAACAGGGTCTGGGGTTTTATTCAAATTTATTTATTGTCCCAAAGAGAGACAATTCATTCCGGCTAGTTCTGGATCTGAAAATTTTGAATCAATTTGTAAGAGTGCCAACTTTCAAAATGGTGACTATAAGGACTATTCTGTCTTTTGTTCAGCAAGGTCATTATATGTCCATGATAGACTTACAGGATGCATATCTTCATATTCTGATTCATCCAGACCACTATCAGTTTCTGAGAATCTTTTCAAAGGTTCTCGGTGCCCTACTCTCTGTAATCAGAGAATGGGGTATTGTGGTGTTTCCTTATTTGGACGATATCTTGGAACTAGCTCAGACTTTACATTCTGCAGAATCTCACACAAATCAACTAGTGTTGTTTCTTCAAAGACATGGTTGGAGGATCAATTTATCAAAAAGTTCCTTGATTCCTCAGACAAGGGTCACCTTTTTAGGTTTCCAGATAGATTCAGCGTCCATGACTCTGTCTCTAACAGACAAGAGGCGATTAAAATTGGTTTCAACTTGTCAGGACCTTCAGTCTCAATTATTCCCTTTAGTAGCTATGTGCGTGGAAGTTTTAGGTCTCATGACTGCAGCATCGGATGCGAATCCTCTTTGCTCGTTTTCATATGAGACCTCTCCAACTTTGTATGCTGAATCAATGGTACAGGGATTATACAAAGATATCACAATTAATATTCTTAAATTACAATGTTCGACTCTCTCTGACTTGGTGGTTAGATCACCATTGTATAGTTCAAGGGGCCTCTTTTGTTCGTCCAACCTGGACTGTGATCACAACAGATGCAAGTCTTTCAGGTTGGGGAGCTGTCTGGGGATCTCTGACAGCAAAAGGGGTTTGGAAATCTCAAGAGGCGAGGTTACCAATCAATATTTTGGAACTCTGTGCTATTTTCAGGGCTCTTCAGGTTTGGCCTCTGTTAAAGAGAGAACCGTTCATTTGTTTTCAGACAGACAATATCGCAACTGTGGCATATGTCAATCATCAGGGTGTGACTCACAGTCCCCAAGCTATGAAAGAAGTATCTCGGATACTTGCATGGGCGGAATCCAGCTCTCATCTAATTTCTGCAGTTCATATCCCAGGTGTAGACAATTGGGAAGCAGATTTTCTCAGCCGTCAGACTTTACATCCGGGGGAGTGGTCGCTCCATCCGGATGTGTTTTCTCAGATTGTTCAGATTTGGGGTCTTCCAGAAATAGATAGAAAAAGAGAAAGTCTCAATCTATGTTATCACTTATAAAACATTCATAGTAGCCAATAATAACACTTTGTATCCTGCAAGGGCAAATGCTCTTCACATCTAAAAATGTGTGCTTTATCTAATTAATATAGTTGCTTTGCAACTCCTCGCAGTCCAGGGGGCAGACCAATATAATGCCCTATATGAGTCCCAGTTTATAAAGGCAAAAAGTCCTGAGTAATTATAACCCAAAAGTGGTGCTCATATGCTCATATACAAATATTCCTGTTACCCGGTGCTCCTATTGCGGATGTCAACGTACAACATCAGAGGCAAGGTACACAAACTAGACAGTCCCCATATAAGGCTTGTATCACTCACCGGCTGCCGTGCTTTACCGGGTACCGACCCGTCCACCATCAGCGGAATAAGCTTCTTCTTCGGCAGCCTGGGAGTTTCCGAATCTTGAGCGCGCTTTACCGGGCACCAGCCCGTCCACCATTTGCGGAACAAACGCCGTCTCCAACAGCCTGACAGTGCCTGAGACTTGGGTGTGTCTCAATCCTCCTTGCGGATTGGTCCTTGTAGGAAGCCAAGCCTCTGATGCGATTCCACTGATCTGGAGAAAGTTTACACAGCAGACTCCGCAAATCAGTGCGGCTGTTTATCTCCGGTGTTGTATACAAAAAGTGATCGTGAACTGCACCGGGTGTAGGAAATCTTTAGCCTTTGGGTAAAACACTGTGTCTTCGAATCGGCTATATCCTTGGTCCGCTTTTCCAACAGGCAATGCAGCTAGGTGCCTAGCAGTGGCAAAAGAGAGTCCAAAAAGAGAGAAAAGATTCGCCAGGCACCTCAAATTTAAAAATTAATAAACTTTATTGTGACAAAGTTAAAATATGGAGAGAGAGGGGATAAGACACCCCTAAAGTTAAACAGACTGACATGTTTCGGCACAGAACGCCGTAATCATAGTCCCTAAAACTTTTAAAAACAAATTGCCTTATAAACCCAGTGCTCCCATACTATTGGTGGGTTACTAATTGAAATTTAAAGACACACGGGGGATGGAGCATGTATTGTGATACCTATATATTAATTAATGTGCATTATATAAATGTCTACACAGTATATACACCTAAAATACTTGGAAGGAGCGCTAACTTGTAAAACATAAACATTTAATAAACTATATATATACACTTTTATCAATAATTTCACATATATATACCTGAAGCTCCTGAAAAGGGGACATTAATACTCAAGTCTCAAAATACAACTAGATCACATATTTTGAATATCCCACTATGTATATTTGTATAGCTGAGAATGTATGAATTTTTAAAATATAAAAATTTTAAATAAAAGGACAATAGAGCATATACAAATTACACTTTGCAAAAAACATAAAGCTCTCTTGTACCTGTTACGTAAAGGCTATAAGTGTGTATATTATGATTAAATACCAAAAATTACAAACTTCCAAAACCTTTTTGATTTTTACTGTTACAGTATTCCTTGTTTTCCAGAATAATATTTCAAATGAGACCTTTAGACTAGAGGTGACCAAGATCTAATTCCAATGATTAATAAAATCATATTCGGAGTTTAGGCCCAAAGGTCTTTTAGTTTGGAGCCTAAAGATCCAATACATTTCCTGTCTGGACAAGATCTTAAATTGGTCACCCCCTCTCTTCTGTGGTTGAACCTTTTCTACAATCATCCATTTCAAGGAGCGACAGTCTTTATCACCTTTGGTGTCCCATTTCGTCCAGCGACATGATAAAGACTGTCGCTCCTTGAAATGGATGATTGTAGAAAAGGTTCAACCACAGAAGAGAGGGGGTGACCAATTTAAGATCTTGTCCAGACAGGAAATGTATTGGATCTTTAGGCTCCAAACTAAAAGACCTTTGGGCCTAAACTCCGAATATGATTTCATTAATCATTGGAATTAGATCTTGGTCACCTCTAGTCTAAAGGTCTCATTTGAAATATTATTCTGGAAAACAAGGAATACTGTAACAGTAAAAATAAAAAAGGTTTTGGAAGTTTGTAATTTTTGGTATTTAATCATAATATACACACTTATAGCCTTTACGTAACAGGTACAAGAGAGCTTTATGTTTTTTGCAAAGTGTAATTTGTATATGCTCTATTGTCCTTTTATTTAAAATTTAAAATTTAAAATTTTTATATTTTAAAAATTCATACATTCTCAGCTATACAAATATACATAGTGGGATATTCAAAATATGTGATCTAGTTGTATTTTGAGACTTGAGTATTAATGTCCCCTTTTCAGGAGCTTCAGGTATATATATGTGAAATTATTGATAAAAGTGTATATATATATATAGTTTATTAAATGTTTATGTTTTACAAGTTAGCGCTCCTTCCAAGTATTTTAGGTGTATATAGTGTGTAGACATTTATATAATGCACATTAATTAATATATAGGTATCACAATACATGCTCCATCCCCCGTGTGTCTTTAAATTTCAATTAGTAACCCACCAATAGTATGGGAGCACTGGGTTTATAAGGCAATTTGTTTTTAAAAGTTTTAGGGACTATGATTACAGCGTTCTGTGCCGAAACATGTCAGTCTGTTTAACTTTAGGGGTGTCTTATCCCCTCTCTCTCCATATTTTAACTTTGTCACAATAAAGTTTATTAATTTTTAAATTTGAGGTGCCTGGCAAATCTTTTCTCTCTTTTGGACTCTTCCAGAAATAGATCTGATGGCTTCCCATCTAAACAGGAAACTTTGCAGGAACCTGTCCAGGTCCAGGGATCCTCAGGCGGAGGCAGTGGATGCGTTAGTAGTTCCTTGGTGTTACCAACATGCTTATATCTTCCCGCCTCTGGTTCTTCTTCCAAGAGTAATTTCCAAGATCATCATGGAAAAAAATAGTTTGTGTTGCTGGTAGCTCCAGCATGGCCTCACAGGTTTTGGTATGCGGATCTTGTTCGGATGTCTAGTTGCCAACCTTGGCCACTTCCTTTAAGATCAGACCTTCTGTCTCAAGGTCCGTTTTTCCATCAGGATCTTAAATCATTAAATTTGAAGGTATTGAAATTGAACGCCTAGTGCTTAGTCATAGAGGTTTCTCTGACTCAGTGATTAATACTATGTTACAGGCTCGTAAATCTGTTTCTAGGAAGATTTATTATCGAGTTTGGAAGACTTATATTTCATGGTGTTCTTCTCATAAATTCTCCTGGCATTCTTTTAGAATTCATATAATTTTACAGTTTCTTCAGGATGGTTTGGATAAAGGTTTGTCTGCAAGTTCATTGAAGGGACAAATCTCTGCTCTTTCTGTTTTATTTCACTGAAAAATTGCTAAGCTTCCTGATATTCACTGTTTTCTACAGGCTTTGGTCCATATCAAGCCTGTCATTAAATAAATCTCTCCTCCTTGGAGTCTTAATTTGGTTTTGAAGGTTTACAGGCTCCTCCTTTTGAGCCTCTGCATTCTTTGGACATTAAACTACTTTCTTGGAAAGTGTTGTTTCTTTGGGCAATCTCTTCTGCTAGAAGAGTTTCCGAATTGTCTGCTCTTTCTTGTGAATTTCCTTTTCTGATTTTCCATCAGGATAAGGCAGTTTTGTGGACTTCATTTAAATTTCTACCTAGGGTTGTGAATTCTAACAACATTAATAGAGAAATTGTTGTTCCGCCTCAGAGAATTACAGCTCATTCTACTAGATCAGTCTCCACTTTGTGGGCTTTTAAGAATGAAGCTTCAGTTGATCAAATTTGCAAAGCAGCTACTTGGTCTTCTTTGCATACATTTACTAAATTCTACCATTTTGATGTATTTACTTCCTCGGAAGCAGTTTTTGGTAGAAAAGTTCTTCAGGCAGCTGTTTCAGTTTGATTCCTCTGCTTATGTTTAAGTTTTTTCTTTTCATTTATGAGAATAAACTTATATTTTGGGTTGTGGATTAATTTTTTAGCGGAACATGGCTGTTATTATTTTTATCCCTCTCTCTCTAGTGACTCTTCTGTGGAATTCCACATCATGGGTATTACTATCCCATACGTCACTAGCTCATGGACTCTTGCCAATTACATGAAAGAAAACATAATTTATGTAAGAACGTACCTGATAAATTCATTTCTTTCATATTGGCAAGAATCCATGAGACCCACCCTTTTTATGGTGGTTATTATTTTGTATAAAGCACAATTATTTCCAAATTCTTTATTTTGATGCTTTTTACTCCTTTCTTTTTCACCCCACTACTTGGCTATTCGTTAAAATGAATTGTGGGTGTGGTGAGGGGTGTATTTATAGGCATTTTAAGGTTTGTGAAACTTTGCCCCTCCTGGTAGGATTGTATATCCCATACGTCACTAGCTCATGGACTCTTGCCAATATGAAAGAAATGAATTTATCAGGTAAGTTCTTACATAAATTATGTTGTTTTTTAAAAAAATAAATTACTCAGGCACAGTTTACATAATACATTTATATTTAATAATAAAAATTACGATTTAGGTATAACATGGTGTCTGTCAGGTTAGCGCGCATGAAGAATTGCTAACCTCAATGCACGTTATTAAACTATTAAATATAAAAGATTAAAAAATTATTATTATTATTATTATTATTATTATTATTATTAAAAAATATTATACAAACAGTAAAAAATAATATATATATATATATATTCTATGGATTATTTTGAATTTTTTTACAGTATGTGTAATCATTTTTAATAATTATTATTATTTTTTAATATTTAATATTTCAATAATGAGCATTGAGGATAGCAATTCTTCATGTGCACTAACATGACCGTGTTAAACCTAAATCGCAAAACACAAAGCATGATACGCATATTTAGTCCAATATAGTCCAATGTTCTTCACATAGAAAGAAATGTAATTTTTATTATTAAATATAAACAATAAGAGAAGAAATGTGAGCCAAAGCCCACGCACAGTTCCCTTTGTCCGGCACCAGAGTATTCGTGGTAAGAACTCTAACTATGCAGTAAAATTAGCAGGGGCAAGACTTCAAGTAAAGCGTCTAAACATGAAACACAGAAGTAGCCAATGCAATATATAACACTGTAATAGATAAATATAATTCATTAGATGATACTTTATTACCACCTTAAATACAGAAATACAAACGTGGGCCCACTTATGTACAGTAAATTAGTATTAACACTCTCAGTTCATCAAATGTAGAGAGACCTAGCGCCTAGATTACGAGTTTGGCGTTAGCCTTAAAAAACAGCATTGAGAGGTCCCAACGCTGCTTTTTAACGCCCGCTGGTATTACGAGTCAGGCAGGAAAGGGTCTACAGCTCACTTTTCTTCCGTGACTCGAGGCTACCTCAAATCCCCTTACGTCAATTGCGTAACCTATCTTTTTAATGGGATTTGCCTAACGCTGGTATTACGAGTCTTGGAAGAAGTGAGCGGTAGACCCTCTCCTGGCAAGACTTCTACCGCATTTAAAAGTCAGTAGTTAAGAGTTTTATGGGCTAACGCCGGAACATAAAACTCATAACTAAAGTGCTAAAAAGTACACTAACACCCATAAACCACCTATTAAACCCTGAACCGAGGCCCCCCCACATCGCAAAAACTATAATAAAATTATTTAACCCCTAATCTGCCGACCGGACATCGCCGCTACTTTAATAAATGTATTAACCCCTAAACCGCCGCACTCCCGCCTCACAAACACGAGTTAAACTTTATTAACCCCTAATCTGACGTCCCTAACATCGCCAACACCTACTTACATTTATTAACCCCTAATCTGCCACCCCCAACGTCGCCGTTACTATATTAAAGGTATTAACCCCTAAGTCTAAACCAAACCCTAACCCCCCTAACTTAAATATAATTTAAATTAAACAAAATAAATTTAACATAATTAAATAAATTATTCCTATTTAAAACTAAATACTTACCGATAAAATAAACCCTAAGCTAGCTACAATATAACTAATAGTTATATTGTAGCTAGCTTAGGATTTATATTTATTTCACAGGCAACTTTGTATTTATTTTAACTAGGTACAATAGTTATTAAATAGTTATTAACTATTTAATAACTACCTAGCTAAACTAAGTACAAAATTAACTGTAAAATAAATCCTAAATTACAATTAAATTCAATAAACTAAATTACGAAAAAAAAAAAAACACTAAATCACAGAAAATAAAAAAGAATTACAAGAATTTTAAACTAATTACACCTAATCTAATCCCCCTAATAAAATAAAAAAGCTCCCCAAAATAATAAAATGTCCCTACCCTATACTAAATTACAAATAGCCCTTAAAAGGGCCTTTTGCGGGGCATTGCCCCAAAGTAATCAGCTCTTTTACCTGTAAAAGAAAAATACAATACCCCACCCCAACATTAAAACCCACCACCCACACACCCCTACTCTAAACCCCACCCAATCTCCCCTTAAAAAAACCTAACACTAAACCCCTGAAGATCTCCCTACCTTGAGCCGTCTTCACCCAGCCGGGCACAAACGGACCTCCAGAGGGGCAGAAGTCTTCATCCAAGCAGCATCTTCTATCTTTATCCATCCGGAGCGGAGCGGGTCCATCTTCAATCCAGCCGACGTGGAGCCATCCTCTCCAAACGACGTCCTAACGAAGAATGAAGGTTTCTTTAAATGACGTCATCCAAGATGGTGTACCTTGAATTCCGATTGGCTGATAGGATTCTATCAGCCAATCGGAATTAAAGTAGGTAAAATCCTATTGGCTGATTGGATCAGCCAATAGGATTGAGCTCGCATTCTATTGGCTGTTCCAATCAGCCAATAGAATGTGACCTCAATCCTATTGGCTGATCCTATCAGCCAATCGGAATTCAAGGGACGTCATCTTGGATGACGTCATTTAAAGGAATCTTCATTCTTCGTTAGGACGTCGTTTGAAGAGGATGGCTCCGCGTCGGCTGGATTGAAGATGGATCCGCTCTGCTCTGGATGGATGAAGATAGAATATGCCGCTTGGATAAAGATTTCTGCCGCTTGGAGGACCTCTTCTGCCCAGATCGGATGAAGACTTCTACCGCTCTGGAGGTCCACTTGTGCCCGGCTGGGTGAAGACGGCTCAAGGTAGGGAGATCTTCAGGGGGTTAGTGTTAGGTTTTTTAAGGGGGGATTGGGTGAGTTTTAGAGTAGGGGTGTGTGGGTGGTGGGTTTTAATGTTGGGGGGGTATTGTATTATTCTTTTACAGGTAAAAGAGCTGATTACTTTGGGGCAATGCCCCGCAAAAGGCCCTTTTAAGGGCTATTTGTAATTAAGTATAGAGTAGGGAAATTTTATTATTTTGGGGGGCTTTTTTATTTTATTAGGGGGATTAGATTAGGTGTAATTAGTTTAAAATTCTTGTTTTTCTGTTATTTAGTGTTTGTTTTGTTTCCGTAATTTAGTTTATTGAATTTTATTGTAATTAATTGTAGGTAGTTTAGGTAATTAGTTTAATGATAGTGTAGTGTTAGGTGTAATTGTAACTTAGGTTAGGATTTATTTTACAGGTAATTTTGTACTTATTTTAGCTAGGTAGTTATTAAATAGTTAATAACTATTTAATAACTATTGCACCTAGTTAAAACAAATGCAAAGTTGCCTGTAAAATAAAAATAAATCATAAGATAGCTACAATGTAACTATTAGTTATATTGTAGCTATCTTATGGTTTATTTTAGAGGTAATTATTTAGTTTTAAATAGGAATAATTTATTTAATTGTAGTTATTTTATTTAGATGTATTTAAATTATATTTAAATTAGGGTGGTGTTAGGGTTAGGGTTAGACTTAGGTTTAGGGGTTAATAACTTTATTATAGTGGCGGCGACATTGGTGGCGGCAGATTAGGGGTTAATTAATTTAATATAGTTGCGTCGATGTTGGGGGGGCAGATTAGGGGTTAATAACTATAATGTAGGTGCAGGCGATGTTGGGGGCAGCAGATTAGGGGTTTATAAGTATAATGTAGGTGGCGGTGGTGTCCGGAGCGGCAGATTAGGGGTTAATGGTATAATGCAGATGGCGACGATGTTGGGGACGTCAGATTAGGGGTTAATAAGTGTAATATTAGGGGTGTTTAGATTCAGGGTTCATGTTAGGGTGTTAGGTGCAGACATATTTTTTATTTCCCCATAGGAATCAATGGGGCTGCGTTAGGAGGTGAACGCTGCTTTTTTGCAGGTGTTAGGTTTTTTTTCACCCAGCTCAGCCCCATTTTTTCTAATGGGGAAATTGTGCACGAGCACGTTTAGCCAGCTTACCGCTACCGTAAGCAACGCTGCTATTGAGGTGAGATGTGGAGCTAAATTTCTCTGACATCCAGATAACTATAGTTGGTGAGCTTTAAACGTTCCATTATGTGGGAGATCTATCAAGGCTGTCAATTTACAGGGTTAATGTCAACTTAATAGTGAGTGAGTGGTTAATCACACTTGCTGCAGGGAAATGCTGTCAGGTAGATTTATAGCTGTGCAAAGCGGCTTATATCAACTCCAAGGTTTTATGGCTAAGAAGTAATGGAACGCCTACCTCACCAGGTGCCAACTTATCTCCCACTTAATGGAACGTTTAAAGCTCACTAACTGTAGTTATCTGGATGTTAGAGACTATCACAAATATAATTATATTTATCTATTACAGTGTTATATATTGCGTTGGCTACTTCTGTGTTTCATGTTTAGACGCTTTACTTGAAGTCTTGCCCCTGCTAATTTTACTGCATAGTTAGAGTTCTTACCACGTATACTCTGGTGCCGGACAAAGGGAACTGTGCATGGGCTTTGGCTCACATTTCTTCTCCTATTGTTATTATATAATAGTATTCTCCCCCCGAACACAGTGTGCCCTGATATGTACTTTAATAATCAGGACACACGAATGAGTGGCTTTATCTGATGAATAGAGTGGTGCTTAGCATTTTGAGTAATTGAATATATATATACTCACAATCATGAATCTGCCCTCCATATATCACTACCTGGATGTTTAACTCGACATAATATATCTAACAAACAGTAACATCACAGGATTTTCACCAAATAATTTTCAAAATTATTGATGTTCCGGGAAACACACAATCCCCTTCTTTTGAAGAAGGGGATTCTGTTTTCTGCGAAACGTCAATAAATTTGACAATGATTCGGTAAAAATCCTGTGATGTTACTGTTTGTTGGATATATATATTTTTATATACATACATATATAATAATGTTAATGTAATATAGAGATTAATTTTTTGGATGAATGCACATTCGTTACAAAAATGTTTTTTTATACACTGTACACAGGAACATTATACACTAAAACAAGATGCCGCCTGATTTGAACAGCCAATAGAATTTCAGAAGCTCTCATCCTATTTGCTATTTTGAACAGCCAATAGTATTTCAGTAGCTCTCATCCTATTGGCTGATTTGAATTTCCAAAATCAAATCAGGCAATAGGAATACAAGGGACGCCATTTTGAATCACGTACCTTGCATTAAAGATTCAGTATACAGCGACGACCGTAGGAAGAGGATGCTCCACGCCGAATGTCTTCAGGATGGACCCGCTCCGCGCCGCCGGGATAAAGATAGAAAATGCCGCAGGAATGAATATAGAAGATGCCGCCTGGATGAAGATGAAGCCGCCTGGATGAAGATGGAGCCGCCTTCCTTCAAGTGGGACTTTAGCAACTGTTAGTACCTATAGAAGGGTTAGTGTTAGGTTTTTTTAAGGTTTTTTGGGTGGTTTTTTTTTATTTTAGGGTTTGGGGTTTTCTAAAAAGAGCTAAATGCCCTTTTTAGGGCAATGCAAAAGAGCTAAATGCCCTTTTAAGGGCAATGCCCATACAAATGCCCTTTTCAGGGCAATGGGTGAATTAGGTTTTACTTTAGTTTTATTTTGTGGATTTGGGGGGGGGGGGTGAGGGTTTGTATACTGTTAGGGGGTGTTTGTTTTTCTTTTGTAGAAAAAGAGCTGATATCTTTAGGGCAATGCTCTACAAAATACCCTTTTAAGGGCCCACACAAGGCTCTTTTAAGGTAGTTTATTATAGATTAGGGGTTTTTATTTTGTGGTGTTTTTTCTTTTTTCTTTTTTTAAAGGGTATTAGAATAAGAATAATTTTTATTGTTTTGGATAATTTCGTATGTTATTTTTTGTAATGTTAGGTTTTAGTATAAGGCAGCTTAGGTTTTATTTCACAGTTAAGTTTGTATTTATTTTAACTAGGTAGTTAGTAAATAGTCAATAACTAGTCTTACCTGTGAAATAAAAATAAAACCTAAGATAGCTACAATATAACTATTAGTTATATTGTAGCTAGCTTAGGTTTTATTTCACAGGTAAGTATGTATTCAGTTTCAAATAGGTATTATTTAGTTAATAATTGTAACTTTAATTTAGCTCTATTTTAATTATGTTAAAGTTAGGGTTATGTTAGGGTTAGGTTTAGGGGTTAATATAGTTTAATTTAGGTTGTTGCGATGTGGGGGGCTGGCGGTGTAGGGGTAATAGGTTTATTTAGTGGTAGTGATGTGGGAGACCAGAGGTTTAGGGGTTAATAACTTTATTTAGTGGCAGCGATGTCAGGGAGCGGCGGAATAAGGGTTAATAGATTTATTATAGTGTGGGCAATGTTGGGGTGCAGGGGAATGTGGTTAATAACTTTAGTATAGTGGCGGCGATATCGGGAGCGGCAGATTAGGGGTTAATAGATTTATTTAGGTGGTGGCGATATCGGGAGCAGCAGATTAGGGGTTAATAACATTATGTAGGTGTCGGCGATGTCGGGGGCGGCAGATTAGGGGTGTTTAAAAGTGGTTTTTATGTTAGGGTGTTAGGTTTAAACATAACTTTTTTTCCCCATAGACATCAATGTGGCTGCGTTACAGTGCTTTTCATTCCGCGATCGCAGGTGTTTTTTTCTAACCGGCTCTCTCCATTGATGTCTATGGGGAAAGCGTGCACAAGCACGTTAAAACAGCGTATGAATTTTGTGCGGTATGGAGCTCAACGCAACCATATCGCACGCACAAGCCGGTTGTTTCAAAACTTGTAATGGCTGCGCTATAGAGGGTGAAATAACGCAACTCTCTAGAGCGCATAACTCTTAATCTGCCTGTAACAGCATTAAATTGGGAGCTTCTAAGTAACTTTTTAAAAGGTTTTACACTGGATTTTTATATCAGTATATGTGCATTTTATTCTTTATAGTAGTGTCTATTACATAAATATATACAGTATATGTATTTACAATAAGAATTACTTTTTTCTGTAAGTGAAGAACATTGGAATGTTAAATATACAGTAAAACACATGAATACTTAAATACATCTGTACACACATCTATACATATATAAATATATATATATATATATATACTGTATGTATGTATATATACAATATAAACCTTTGCAGTCAAACACCTTGTCATACACCATATATCTTTTAACCCTTATAACTTTTCTTATAATATTTATATGAATAATTTTGATCAGATAGTGTTTATATGAGTGTAACTGTAATTTTGAATGTATTTATGTGGCATAAGTTGAGTTTGTGCTCTCATGATCACATTTACTTTCAACTTGTAATATGTGCACTATGTGTGATGCACACAAAAACCCAATATCACTCGGATGTGTCAGTTAGCCACTTGTATTCTAGCCGTCAATGTTTTCTTACTAGTCTTAAAGAGTCAAAAGTTCCTTTACAATTAGTATTCCAAAATGTGAAACTTTTTAGATCATGTAAACCACAAGCATACTTAAATAATCTAAAAATTACACAGTCTAAATTGTTAGAGCATGTACATTTATGACTATAGACCCTGCACTACTACACTACCGCAAATGGGTTAGTACCGCACAGAGCACGGCTGTTCCCGAGCAGAAACTGCCACTGTTTAAAGCAGCAACACTAGACTCAGATGGACTCATATTACAAGCAGTGAGTTATGTGAAGAGCTAAAAGATTTAGGGTCAGATTATGAGTGGATCGCTATTTTAACGTGTGCCTATAAAGAGGCAAATCTGCCCGTTTACGAGCGTACGTTAAATAACCAGCTATTACAAGTGGCTGGTTAACGCTACCGCAAGCTTGGGGTAGCACTTTGCAGTCTTATTCATTAACCCAAGGTCAGACCCAAAATAAAGTGTAGTATTTTTTTTTTTTTTTAAATAAAATTTTTTTTTGCTTTTTAAATAACTGCATGAAGCAGTTATAAGGGGTTAAAGTGAGGAGATGTGGGGTGTTAGAAAAAAAAACGGCACTGAAAAGTGCCTTTACATAGTGGTCTCTGGGGGCTGTGTTAAACTGTAAATATACAGGGAGTGCAGAATTATTAGGCAAGTTGTATTTTTGAGGATTAATTTTATTATTGAACAACAACCATGTTCTCAATGAACCCAAAAAACTCATTAATATCAAAGCTGAATAGTTTTGGAAGTAGTTTTTAGTTTGTTTTTAGTTATAGCTATTTTAGGGGGATATCTGTGTGTGCAGGTGACTATTACTGTGCATAATTATTAGGCAACTTAAAAAAAACAAATATATACCCATTTCAATTATTTATTTTTACCAGTGAAACCAATATGACATCTCAACATTCACAAATATACATTTCTGACATTCAAAAACAAAACAAAAACAAATCAGTGACCAATATAGCCACCTTTCTTTGCAAGGACACTCAAAAGCCTGCCATCCATGGATTCTGTCAGTGTTTTGATCTGTTCACCATCAATATTGCGTGCAGCAGCAACCACAGCCTCCCATACACTGTTCAGAGAGGTGTACTGTTTTCCCTCCTTGTAAATCTCACATTTGATGATGGACCACAGGTTCTCAATGGGGTTCAGATCAGGTGAACAAGGAGGCCATGTCATTAGATTTTCTTCTTTTATACCCTTTCTTGCCAGCCACGCTGTGGAGTACTTGGACGCTTGTGATGGAGCATTGTCCTGCATGAAAATCATGTTTTTCTTGAAGGATACAGACTTCTTCCTGTACCACTGCTTGAAGAAGGTGTCTTCCAGAAACTGGCAGTAGGACTGGGAGTTGAGCTTGACTCCATCCTCAACCCGAAAAGGCCCCACAAGCTCATCTTTGATGATACCAGCCCAAACCAGTACTCCACCTCCACCTTGCTGGCGTCTGAGTCAGACTGGAGCTCTCTGCCCTTTACCAATCCAGCCACGGGCCCATCCATCTGGCCCATCAAGACTCACTCTCATTTCATCAGTCCATAAAACCTTAGAAAAATCAGTCTCGAGATATTTCTTGGCCCAGTCTTGACATTTCAGCTTGTGTGTCTTGTTCAGTGGTGGTCGTCTTTCAGCCTTTCTTACCTTGGCCATGTCTATGAGTATTGCACACCTTGTGCTTTTGGGCACTCCAGTGATGTTGCAGCTCTGAAATATGGCCAAACTGGTGGCAAGTGGCATCTTGGCAGCTGCACGCTTGACTTTTCTCAGTTCATGGGCAGTTATTTTGCGCCTTGGTTTTTCCACACGCTTCTTGCGACCCTGTTGACTATTTTGAATGAAACGCTTGATTGTTCGATGATCACGCTTCAGAAGCTTTGCAATTTTAAGAGTTCTGCATCCCTCTGCAAGATATCTCACTATTTTTGACTTTTCTGAGCCTGTCAAGTCCTTCTTTTGACCCATTTTGCCAAAGGAAAGGAAGTTGCCTAATAATTATGCACACCTGATATAGGGTGTTGATGTCATTAGACCACACCCCTTCTCATTACAGAGATGCACATCACCTAATATGCTTAATTGGTAGTAGGCTTTCGAGCCTATACAGCTTGGAGTAAGACAACATGCATAAAGAGGATGATGTGGTCAAAATACTAATTTGCCTAATAATTCTGCACTCCCTGTATATGTATATGCTTATATACATATATATTTATGTGATAATATTTGTATATACACATAACAACACATAAATATCATATACATATATATTTATGTGATAATATTTGTATATACACATTAACAACACATAAATATCATATACATATATATTTAAACTGCCCAACGCTGCACAACTTACCCCCTTTGCTGCGATAGGCTGTGTGCTGTGTATATCAGCATCAGAATGAGGCTCCCATTGGAGCCTATGGAAGCGTGCTTTCCTAAGTGCAAAGCTTCCATGCAATGCGAACGCAAAAGCCCAAATTTGCACTCGTAATCTAACCCTTACCACACCTGGAGACTAGAAGTAAAATGTAAAATCTAATAAAATAAAGGACACAGTCGTGTCCTTATGGGCATAACAACAGATGTAAATGGCGAGATTACATATGTGGCATATTTTTCAGCGGAACTGCTGAAACCCACGTTGCCTGTAAGTTCACCTGGCACATCGGCGGCTCCATCTTCATCCATCGCGGGACCATCTTCTATCTTCATCCCAGTGTCTGCGGTGCTCCGGCGAGGTCTTCTGCACGGTTGGTCCTCATCTTCATTCAGGCAACACGGAGGTCCTCTTCATGCGATCTCTGAAGATTGAATGCAAGGTACCCTTATATATATATATATATATATATATATATATATATATATATATATATAATTGAAATTCAAATCAGCCAATAGGATGTAAGCAGCTTTCATCCTATTGGCTGATTTGAAATTTTTATTTTGTATAATTTCGTTTTTTATTTTGTGTAATGTTAGTTTTTTTTATTTTGTATAATGTTAGTTTTTTATTTTCTGTAATGTTAGTTTTCTTTTTAGTAATTTAGGTTTTTTCTTTTTTGTAATTTTTTATTAATTTTTAAGGTAGTTAGTATATTTTTAATTGTATTTAAGTGTATTTTAATTGGGGTTAAGTTAGGGGGTGTTAGGTTAGGGGACTTAGTTATTAGTTTAATACTTTGTGTTGTGGGGGGTTGGCGGTTTAGGGGTTAATAGTTTTATTAGGTACTTTGCGTTGAGTGGGGATTACAGTTTAGGTGTTAATAGTTTTATTAGGTACTTTTCGTTGTGGGTGGATGGCAAATTAGGGGTTAATAGGTTTATTAGGCACTTAGCGTTGTGGGGTGTTGGCGGTTTAGGGGTTAATCGTTTAATTATTTGCGTTGTGGGGGTTGACAGTTTAGGGATTAATAACTTTTATTAGTGATTGTGATGTGGGGGGATGGCAGTTTAGGGTTTAATAACTTGTATTAGCAGTTGCGATGTGGGGGATGGCAGTTTAGGGGTTAATGCATTTTATTAGACATTGCAATGTGGGGAGATGGCGGTTTAGGGGTTTATAGTGCGCATACATTAGGTGTTTAATAAGGCTTTTAGGGAGTTACCATGCTTTTTTACTATGCGCAAGGGTCGCTGCACCTGCCTTTGTGTGGCGAGCTGTAAATGGAGTAAAATATCTCCATTCTGCGCGCATAAGTCTTTGCACTGCACTGTTCTATGTTAATCTATGGGAATAAAAAATGTGCACGCCATTAATGCACGTAAGGTGTCTGCTGTGCCGGGTATGTGATCACTCGAGTAGACTCAATAGGATTGATTGATTGGAACAGCCAATAGAATGCAAGCTCAATCCTATTGGCTGATTGGATCAGCCAATAGGATTGAAGCTCAATGCTATTGGCTGATTGCATCAGCCAATAGGATATTTTCACCTTTAATTCCGATTTTCTGATAGAATTCTATCAGCCAATCGGAATTCAAGGGACGCCATCTTGGATGACATCATTTAAAGGAACCTTCATTCTGCAAGAAGACATCGATTGAAGAGGATGCTCCGCGCCGGATGTCTTGAGGATGGAGCTGCTCCGCGCCGGATGGATGAAGATAGAAGATGCCGTCTGGATGAAGACTTCTGCCCTGTTGGATGAAGACTTCTGCCCGGTTGGATGAAGACTTCTGCTGCTTCGTTGAGAACTTCTGCTGGCTTTGTTGAGGATGGATGTCGGGTCTTCAAAAACTGTAAGTGGATCTTCGGGGGTTAGTGTTAGGCTTTTTTAAGGGTTTATTGGGTGGGTTTTATTTTTTGATTAGGGGTTTGGGCATGTGAAAAAGAGCTAAATGCCCTTTTAAGGGCAATGCCCATCCAATGGGGAGCTTAGGTTTTTTTAGTTAGGATTTTATTTGGGGGGTTGGTTGTGTGGGTAGTAGGTTTTACTGTTGGGGGGTTGTTTGTATTTTTTTTTACAGGTAAAATAGTTGATTTCTTTGGGGCAATGCCCCACAAAAGGCCCTTTAAAGGGCTATTGGTAGTTTAGTTTAGGCTAGGTTTTTTTTTATTTTGGGGGGCTTTTTTATTTTGATAGGGCTATTAGATTAGCTGTAATTAGTTTAAATATCTGATAATTTCTTTTTTTATTTTGGGTAATTTAGTGGGGGTTTTTTGTAATTTAGGTAAATGTATTTAATTAATGTCATTGATTTAATTGTAGTGTAAGGTTAGTTGTTAGTGTAGAATCCTATCAGCCAATCGGAATTCGAGGGACGCCATCTTGGATGACGTCACTTAAAGGAACCTTCATTCGTCGGGAGTCGCTGGAAGAAGAGGATGGATCCGCGTCGGCTGCTTCAAGATGGTCCCGCTCTGCGACGGATGGATGACGATAGAAGACGCCGCCTGGATGAACATGTCTACCGGTCCAGATGTCTTCCTCTTGCGGGATAGGATGAAGACTTCGGACCCTCTTCTGGACCTCTTCTTGCCGGATAGGATGAAGACTTCGGAACCTCTTCTTGACGGAACGGTGATACCCGGCGTGGTGAAGATAAGGTAGGGAGATCTTCAGGGGCTTAGTGTTAGGTTTTTTAAGGGGTGTTTGGGTTAGATTAGGGGTATGTGGGTGGTGGGTTGTAATGTTGGGGGGGGGATTGTATGTTTTTTTTAAATGCAAAAGAGCTGTTTTCTTTGGGGCATGCCCCGCAAAAGGCCCTTTTAAGGGCTGGCAAGGTAAAAGAGCTGTTAACTTTTTATTTTAGAATAGGGTAGGGCATTTTATTATTTTGGGGGGCTTTATTATTTTTTTAGGGGGCTTAGAGTAGGTGTAATTAGTTTAAAATTCTTGTAATATTTTTTTATTTTTTGTAATTTAGTGTTTGTTTTTTTGTAATTTAGTTTAGTTGATTTAATTGAAGATAATTGTAGATAGTTTAGTTAATTAATTTATTGATAGTATAGTGGTAGGTTTAATTGTAACTTAGGTTAGGATTTATTTTACAGGTAATTTTGTAATTATTTTAACTAGGTAGCTATTAAATAGTTATTAACTATTTAATAGCTATTGTACCTAGTTAAAATAAATACACAGTTGCCTGTAAAATAAATATAAATGCTAAAATAGCTACAATATAATTATTCGTTATACTGTAGCTATATTAGGGTTTATTTTACAGGTAAGTATTTAGCTTTAAATAGGATTAATTTATTTAATAAGATTTATATTATTTTGTTAGATTTAAATTAAATTTAACTTAGTGGGGTGTTAGTGTTAGGGTTAGACTTAGCTTTAAGGGTTAATATATTTATTAGAGTAGCGGCAAGGTCCGGTCGGCAGATTAGGGATTAATACTATTTATTATAGGGTTTTTGAGGCGGGAGTGAGGCGGTTTAGGGGTTAATACATTTATTATAGTGGCAGCGAGGTCCAGTCAGCAGATTAGGGGTTAATAAGTGTAGTTAGGTAGCGGCGACATTGGGGGGGGGGGCAGATTAGGGGTTAATAAATATTATGTAGGTGTTGGCGATGTTAGGGGCAGCAGATTAGGGGTACATAGGGATAATGTAGGTTGCGGCGATGTGCGGTCGGCAGATTAGGGGTTAAAACATTTTATTAGAGTGGCGGCGATGTGGGGGGACCTCGGTTTAGGAGTACATAGGTAGTTTATGGGTGTTAGTGTACTTTAGAGCACAGTAGTTAAGAGCTTTATGAACCGGCGTTAGCCCATAAAGCTCTTAACTCCTGACTTTTTTCTGCGGCTGGAGTTTTGTCGTTAGAGTTCAAACGCTCACTTCAGCCAAGACTATAAATACCAGCATTAGAAAGATCCCATTGAAAAGATAGGATACGCAATTGACGTAAGGGGATCTGCAGTATGGAAAAGTTGTGGCTGACTGACTCTAAATACCAGTGGGCGGCCAAAACTAGCGTTAGGACCCCTTAACGCTGGTTTGGACGGCTAACGCAGAACTCTAAATCTAGGCGACTGTTTTTCTGACCTCTGGTGGGTTACAAATCATTGTGTTGGAGGATTAAAAATATCCTTGTGTTAAAAATGACTGTTGCGCTACAGGTATATAGGAGGTTAAAACACTGGCATGTGATGATTTAAGTGAGGAGGTTAAAATAAAATCCAGTAGCTAAGGGACATAAAATGATTGGTCAGTTGTGAAAAAATGTGTGTGGACTTGTTGGTGAGAATAAGGCAGCATTGGGAGACACGTAGGGTGGAAATGGCCCATAGAATGTAACCATTGAAGCTTTTGATCTTTCCACAAAAGTACAATTCTCAATTAAAATCATGTTTATCAATATTACATTAAAAAGAGACAGATAACATGCTTGCTCTGCAGCATATGTGATTTATAGATAATTGGGCATAAATAAATAAAATGTATAATGTTTGTAACAGGTGATTTTATTTTTAATATACTATAAATAAATATCATAATTACATTTTTTGCCCCTATTTAATTGCTTGAAATTTTGAAGGCAGGAGCAGACTGGCCATAGCATCAGATAGGGCAAAAAGCCAGTGGGTCAGCTGGTATCTATTTTTACTGTTTACAGCTCCCATTTTATCTACTGATCAGTCCTATCACTGTAAAGTGCTGCTCTATTCTGAACTGAAAAAAAAACCTGGGTATGAACCATAGATTATGTCATGGTTGATGTTTTTTTTTGTTAAAACCTGTATGGGCACAGGACACAGTTTATCAAAACAACAGGGTAGGTATAAGATACAACGCTCAAATCTCAAATGCTGTTCCCAAAAGGTAAGTGTACCTCCTAACATCAAACCAAAATAGAAAAAGAACAAGGGGATATGGGAACGCGCTGTAAAAAAACAGCATATGAGAGGTAAAGAACTATATAAGGAATGTGGATTACACAAGAGTATAATAAAAAAGTTTATATTTGTTTATAATTGTATTACAATAATCGATGCCGGCATCTGTTACAAAGTAAAATAGTACAATTAAAATAGGATAAGAATCAACATAAAATATAAAACATCAGTGTGTAGTGCTGTAAGTAACTATAAAAATAATAATATGTTGCAAAGTAACACAATGTTAAAATTAAAAATGTAAACAGAGTCAATGTTACCGTCCTTTCACAATCAGGCCAGTGATTAGAGTGTCTGATCCAGCTGTTTATATGAGTGCAGGTATGACTTGGAAAATTCCCTCTGCGTTGTTTTTAAAACAGCAAAAAACTTGCAAGAATCTTCTGGCTTGTATCCAATGACTGTGAGTTAAATTTCAAAGACACATTCACAGCAGTATTTGCGGGATGTCCCGTGCTGTGGACCGGTTCCGGTCAGGAGGTCAAAGTGCAGGAGTAATGATAAGCAACGACAGACTTTGTTTCTTTGAAGTAAAAATGAATCAGACTGCTTTTAACAAATGTGGGTCATGGGTGGGAATTACGCATATAGAGTCAATACATATATTAAAGAGGCTCAATGCACCGCACCTACCGCATATGTAAGTCAAGCAGTTGTATTGCAAGTGAAGTTTGTAACAGTGTCCATATTATTCAGATTCCAGTGCTGGACAGAAGAAAGTAGATCATGGGTATGATGGTATTTCCAGGAAAAAAACAACTCTGTGAATTAGAGTTGGTCTCAACCACCTTACCTACTACTTAATTTCACAAGTTATGAGCAAATGTCTACGCGTTTCAGCCTAGTCAGGCCTTTATCAAGATCACAGTTTATATGTATGCTTGTGTGTGTGTATGTGCATGTGTGTGTACATGTATGCTTGTGTGTGTGTATGTGCATGTGTGTGTACATGTATGCTTGTGTGTGTATGTGTGTATATGTATGCTTGTGTGATTTGTGTGTGTATATGTATGCTTGTGCATGTGTGTATATGTATGCTTGAGTGTGTGTATGTATGTATGTGTGTATATGTATGTTTGAATGTGTGTGTGTGTGTATATGTATGCTTGTGTGAGTGTGTGTGTGTATATGTATGCTTGTGTGTGTATATGTATGCTTGTGCATGTGTGTATATGTATGCTTGTGCATGTGTGTATATGTATGCTTGAGTGTGTGTATGTATGTGTGTATATGTATGGTTGAGTGTGTGTGTGTGTGTATGTATGTATGTGTGTATATGTATGCTTGTGTGTGTATATGTATGCTTGTGCATGTGTGTATATGTATGCTTGAGTGTGTGTATGTATGTGTGTATATGTATGCTTGAGTGTGTGTATGTATGTTTTTATATGTATGCTTGAGTGTGTGTATGTATGTGTGTATATGTATGCTTGAGTGTGTGTATGTATGTTTTTATATGTATGCTTGTGTATGTCTGTGTGTGTATATGTATGCTTGTGTGTGTATGTGTGTATATGTATGCTTGAGTGTGTGTGTATGTATGTATGTGTTTATATGTATGCTTGTGTATGTCTCTGTGTGTATATGTATGCTTGTGTGTGTATGTGTGCATATGTATGCATGTTTATGTGTGTGTGTATGTATGCTTATGTGTGTATATGTATGCTTGTGTGTGTATGTGTGTATATGTATGCTTGAGTGTGTGTATGTGTGTATATGTATGGTTGAGTGTGTGTGTGTATGTGTGTATGTGTATGGTTGAGTGTGTGTGTGTATGTGTGTATATGTATGGTTGAATGTGTATGTGTATGTGTATATATGTATGGTTGAGTGTGTGTATGTGTGTATATGTATGCTTGAGTGTGTGTGTGTGTGTGTATGTGTGTATATGTATGCTTGAGTGTGTGTGTGAATGTATGTATGTGTTTATATGTATGCTTGTGTGAGTGTGTTTGTGTGTGTATATGTGTATATGTATGGTTGAGTGTGTGTGTGTATGTGTGTATATGTATGGTTGAGTGTGTGTGTGTATGTGTGTATATATGTATGCTTGAGTGTGTGTGTGTGTATGTGTGTATATGTATGGTTGAGTGTGTGTATGTATGTATGTGTTTATATGTATGCTTGTGTGAGTGTGTGTGTGTATATGTATGCTTGTGTGTGTATATGTATGCTTGTGCATGTCTGTATATGTATGCTTGAGTGTGTGTATGTATGTGTGTATATGTATGGTTGAGTGTGTGTATGTATGTGTTTATATGTATGCCTGTGTATGTCTGTGTGTGTGTATATGTATGCTTGTGTGTGTATGTGTGCATATGTATGCTTGTTTATGTGTGTATATATGTATGCTTATGTGTGTATATGTATGCTTGTGTGTGTATGTGTGTATATGTATGCTTGAGTGTGTGTGTGTATGTATGTGTTTATATGAATGCTTGTGTATGTCTGTGTGTGTGTATATGTATGCTTGTGTGTGTATGTGTGCATATGTATGCTTGTTTATGTGTGTGTGTATGTGTGTATATGTATGCTTATGTGTGTATATGTATGCTTGAGTGTGTGTGTATGTATGTATGTGTTTATATGTATGCTTGTGTATGTCTGTGTGTGTGTATATGTATGCTTATGCGTGTATATGTATGCTTGTTTATGTGTGTGTGTATGTATGCTTATGTGTGTATATGTATGCTTATGTGTGTATATGTATGCTTGAGTATGTGTGTATGTATGTGTTTATATGTATGCTTGTGTAAGTCTGTGTGTATATGTATGCTTGTGTGTGTGTGTATATGTATGCTTGTGTGTGTGTGTATATGTATGCTTGTGTGTGTGTGTGTATATGTATGCTTGTGTGTGTATATGTATGCTTGTGTGTGTGTGTGTGTATGTATGCTTGTGTGTGTATATGTATGCTTGTGTGTGTGTGTGTATATGTATGCTTGTGTGTGTATGTGTGTATATGTATGCTTGTTTATGTATGCTTGTTTATGTGTGTGTGTGTGTGTGTGTATATGTATGCTTATATGTGTATATGTATCTTGTGTGTGTATATGGATGCTTGTGTGTGTGTGTGTGTGTGTGTATATGTATGCTTGTGTGTGTATGTGTGTATATGTATGCTTGTTTATGTATGCTTGTTTATGTGTGTGTGTGTGTATGTATGCTTATATGTGTATATGTATGCTTGTGTGTGTATGTATGCTTGTCTGTGCGCTTGTGCATATGTACAGTATATGTATGCTTGTGTATTAAAATGTAAGAAATAACGTATATATTATACAATTACTCCATAAAAACATACCAAATATACTGCATATATAATTTGAGGAAAATATGCTAATAAAATATATATTTTTTACCATCTGCCAATAAAAAATAAAAAAATGTCCCCGGATTTCATTTTAAAAATCTGGTCACCTCACTTTAATGTGAAATTATAGTTATGTGTTGCTGCACAGCTCAATTACAGAAACAAAATGAGCAATACGTAGGATTCTTATGGTTTTGTAGAACATGCTAACAATTTTCTGCCTGCTAGGCCTCAGTAGTCAGTACAATGACCTGCATCATTTTATTTTGTCTTATAACTATTGAGGGCTTATAATTAATTTTGATGATAACAGTTGCAACTACTTATCCTCTCACAACCATTAGAAATCTGCTCAACTATATTTTTTGGAACCGTTATTATTATCAGACCATTACATGCATTATCAGAAGGCATTATATAAAGACTATTGTCATCCTGATGCCGCCTAAGCTTTGTGTAACATGCTTGTTTTATTGTAAAGGACCACTCAATGCAGTAGAATTACATAATTAACAAATGTACAATGAAAAGATAAGGCAATATAACGTACTCTGAATTTCAAATAAGCAGTAGATTTTTTTCTGATAAATTTATTTTTTCTCCCATTTTCCACCACCATGTATCATGTGACAGACATTAGCCAATCACAGACTAGTATACATATTCCCTATGAGCTTGTGCACATGACTTCCCCCAGTTTTGCTTTTAAACATTACTGTGAATCTGCTGGCGAGTGCCAGGTTTTCTGTGTGTTGTGTTGATAATGTTTGTAATGCTTCCCTGCGGGCCTGTCACCCAGGCTGCTCTGGGGTTAACTGCCTGGGTTGCTGGGAACTTTGCAGCTGTCTGTCAGTTTTTCAGGGCTGTGGAGTTTGCTGTGGCTTAGGATGTGTACCCAGTCCGGTCTGTAAGTGTGTTCCATTCCTGTGTTTTGTATTTACATAGGAGAGGTTACAAAAGCCTGTGTCACCCTGGGAGGTTCACAGTTGGTTTGTTTGGAAGTATGCATTGTGTGGGGGCTGGTTTAGGGTCCCAGGAAGGGGGAGACCTTGTCGTGGTCCTGGGCTTGATCCTTTGGCGCCTAATGTAACTGACTTCCCCCAGTTTTGCTTTTAAACATTACTGTGAATCTGCTGGCGAGTGCCAGGTTTTCTGTGTGTTGTGTTGATAATGTTTGCAATGCTTCCCTGCGGGCCTGTGACACAGGCTGCTCTTGGGTTAACTGCCTGGGTTGCTGGGAACTTTGCAGCTGTCTGTCAGTGTTCAGGGCTGTGGAGTTTGATGTGGCTTAAGATGTATACCCTGTCCGGTCTGTGGGTGCGGTCCATTCCTGTGTTTTGTATTTACATAGGGGAGGTTACACAACTCTGTGTCACCCTGGGAGGTTCCCAGTTGGTTTGTTTGGAAGTATGCATTGTGTGGGGGCTGGTTTAGGGTCCCAGGAAGGGGGAGACCTTGTCATGGTCCTTGGCTTGATCGTTTGGCGCCTAATGTAACTGACTTCCCCCAGTTTTTTTTTAAACATTACTGTGAATCTGCTGGCGAGTGCCAGGTTTTCTGTGTGTTGTGTTGATAATGTTTGCAATTAGGGTTGCCACCCGTCCCTTAAAATACAGAACTAGGGTTGCACCGATACCGATACTAGTATCGGTATCGGTACCGATACCAAGTATTTGCATGAGTACTTGTACTCGTGCAAATGCACCGATACTTAAACCGATACCTCCACTTCCTACCCATATACTATCTTGTGTCATTTTTTCAAACTGCATGTTCCCATTTCATTTTAAACTGGAGTAGAGACTAAACTAAAAATTGTTTAGTACTGTTCTGCCAATACAAATTGCTGTTATTTGTATTATTGTAGGAGAGATCACTGTACCTCGTTCAGACAAACCCCTGAAGTACTGGGCAGTTAATAAACAGATTTCCAGCTCTGGCTAAAATGGCCCAAAAATATCTTTCTGCACCTTGCAGTAGTGTGGAAAGTGAAAGACTGTTCAGTTCAACTTCGAGTCGAACCTCCATACAAATGTCAGATTGATGTTATATAACAGCCCTACAACCCAATTGCATCACCGCTTTAAATGTAATATTTTATTGTAATATTTTTTTATTTATAAACATGTTCAGTGAACTTTGTGACAAATAAAACTTTTATTATTTCATAATGTCTTTTGAATTACAGTCCTTTATAATTATAAAGAAGTAATCTTAAATAATTAGTCTGTATTGTGCTTGGTAAACTATCACATGACATTAAAAATAAAAGTATCGGTAATTGGTATCGGCGAGTATTTGAAAACAAGTATCGGTACTTGTACTCGGTCATAAAAAAAATGGTATCGGTGCAACCCTATACAGAACACTTATAAGTTATACATACTGCAGGGTGTGCAGGGAGGAATATAAATAGTGCTGTCCAGAAACACAATACATGTTCCTCCCTGCACACCCTGCAGCATGTGTAACTCATAAGTTTCCAGGAAAACATGGCTGAGGTGGCAACCCTATTTGCAAAGCTTCCCTGCGGGCCTGTGACACAGGCTGCTCTTGGGTTAACTGCCTGGGTTGCTGGGAACTTTGCAGCTGTCTGTCAGTGTTCAGGGCTGTGGAGTTTGATGTGGCTTAAGATGTATACCCTGTCCGGTCTGTGGGTGCGGTCCATTCCTGTGTTTTGTATTTACATAGGGGAGGTTACACAACTCTGTGTCACCCTGGGAGGTTCCCAGTTGGTTTGTTTGGAAGTATGCATTGTGTGGGTGCTGGTTTAGGGTCCCAGGAAGGGGGAGACCTTGTTGTGGTCCTGGGCTTGATCCTTTGGTGCCAAATGTAACTGACTTCCCCCAGTTTTGCTTTTAAACATTACTGTGAATCTGCCGGCGAATGCCAGGTTTTCTGTGTGTTGTGCTGATAATGTTTGTAATGCTTCCCTGCGGGCCTGTCACCCAGGCTGCTCTGGGGTTAACTGACTGAGTTGCTGGGAACTTTGCAGCTGTCTGTCAGTGTTCAGAGCTGTGGAGTTTGCTGTGGCTTAGGATGTGTACCCAGTCCAGTCTGTGAGTGCGGACCATTCCTGTGTTTTGTATTTAAATAGGGGAGGTTACAAAAGCCTGTGTCACCTTGGGAGGCTCCCAGTTGGTTTGTTTGGAAGTATGCATTGTGTGGGTGCTGGTTTAGGGTCCCAGGAAGGGGGAGACCTTGTTGTGGTCCTGGGCTTGATCCTTTGGCGTCAAATGTAACTGACTTCCCCCAGTTTTGCTTTTAAACATTACTGTGAATCTACTGGCGAGTGCCAGGTTTTCTGTGTGTTATATGTTATATGTAATTTATATAATATATATATATATATATATATATATATATATATATATATATATTGATTCAAATAGAAGAAAAGAAGATAGAAAACCAAGAAGAATACGCCAGTATGCCCTATGCCAGTACTATCCATCAATAAAGTAAATATATATAAGACTTACAGAGCTGTGTGTGGTAGCTGCTGATCTGGAGATAACGAGCCCCTCTCCCACAAATGCTAGATGCTTAATGATCATTTACAAAATAATCTGTATTTTATTATACATATAGAAATAATTCATACACATGCAATAAATAACAACAAATTAAAACTGTGCCTAAATATAATATAGTACCTATCTACCAATGGCCATTGGGAACTAACTCCTATAATGATCGGAGTTCTTTAAGTTATAGAATGGAATAATACTGTGATGTATAATGCCTCTGTCCAGATACCCTGTTGGCAGGAGGGAATAATAAGTTCATATAGACAGTCAAATGTCTTGGGCAACTATTCCAATAATGAATCTCTTCCCACGAACAGAGTCCATGCAGACGAACTGTACCTCCAAGCAAGAAGCAAGTATTAATCAGCTAGCAATCTCTCATATGTTAGTAATAGAGAAGCAGTTCATGCAAAGTAAGCAATGTCAGTCTATAAGATAGCAGGGAAGCCGTTCATGCAATTCATGCAGTACCGACCAGCCATGAATAAGCGTATGTAATGCAGACATCCAATCTCCCACTCTCGGGGTACAACCTACTGAGGGCTTGCCCTCGCCTAAGGGACCCTTCTAGTGGGACAGAAAACTTGTTGGATCTCACCAGTCATTTAGTAATCCGTTTCTCTGCAGTATCTGATCACGGCACTCCTGGTCATGCAAACTTGTGTAGCTACTTCCCCTGCATGCGTGTCATCCCAACACCGTCATTGCTAGTGCTGATTATTAGTACAGATACTCACGGCTTGGGGGGTATGGGTTGGCGTCTTCCAATTACCATATGGTGGTCAGGACACTCGACCGGCCTAGCCGAGGTGATAAGCCAGTCAAATCATGCCCAGGAAAGGGTTGCCACCTTTTGCCCAGAAGATTCCTGGACACTTTTTAAATGGGGTGGAGAGAGTGTGTCTCAGGGCGTGACTTGGGGGTGTGGCTTGGGGCATGGCTTCTTGTGGCCTCAAATTCAATATGAAATCAAATTTATATATTTAAATAAAAAAAAACACTAGAAAAACCTAAATTACCCATTGCCCCTAAAGGGGCATTTGTATGGGCATTGCCCTTAAAAGGGCATTCAGCTCTTTTACTGCCCTTAAAAGGGAAATCAGCTTTTTTCCAGCTCAAAAACAACTAATCTAAAAAAAAAATCCATCCCTAAAAAAAAACAAAAAACCTAAGACTAAGCCCCAAATAGGTACCATTCCTGAAGTCCGGCGGAGAAGATTTTCTTTCAGGCAGCTCCGGCAGCTTCTATTTTCATCCGGAACAAAGGTGGCGCGAAGCGGAGGTACGGTGCTGTCTTTCCTGATATGTGGATCCTCAGCGGCAGTCCTCGGCGACGTGGAGGCTCCTCTTCATCCGATGTCCATCGTACACTGAAGATTGAATGCAAGGTAACGCATTCAATTTGGGGTACCTTGCAATCCTATTGGCTGAAAATTTTAAATCAGCCAATAGGATTAGAGCTACTGAAATCCTATTGGCTGTTCAAATCAGCTAATAAGATTTCAGTAGCTCTCATCCTATTGGTTGATTTCAAAATTTCAGCCAATAGGAATGCAAGGTACCCCAATAAATATGGGGTACCTTGCATTTAATCTTCAGTGTGCGGCGGTCAGGGTGCCAGGAATCAGACTGAGACGAGTAGTGCAAAAATAATCACACCTTTATTAATAGCAAAAAATAATAAAAAGTCCACAAGTCAAATAACAAGCCAGGAATCAAAACCAGAGCTGGTAGTCAGACGAGCCGAGTCAGGAGCCAAAGCGAATAGTCAGACGAGCCGGAATCAGGAACAAGGAGGACAGCAGAGTCAGGAACAAGCTGATTTCATATTGAATTTGAGGCCGCAAGAAGCCACGCCCCAAGCCACACCCCCAAGTCACACCCTGAGACACATCCTCTCCACCCCCATTTAAAAAGTGTCCAGGAATCTTCTGGGCAAAAGGTGGTAACCCTTTCCTGGGCGTGATTTGACTGGTTTATCACCTCGGCTAGGCCGGTCGAGTGTCCTGACCACCATATGGTAATTGGGAGACGCCAACCCATACCCCCCAAGCCGGGAGGATCAGTACTAATAATCAGCACTAGCAATAATGGTGTTGGGGTTACACGCATGCAGGGGAAGTAGCTACACAAGTTTACATGACCAGGAGTGCTGTGATACTGCAGAGAAACAGATTACTATAAAGACTGGTGAGATCTAACAAGTTTTCTGTCCCACTAGTAGGTTCCCTTAGGCGAGGGCAAGCCCTCAGTAGGTTGTACCCCGAGAGTGGGAGATTGGATGTCTGCATTACATACGCTTATTCATGGCTGGTCGGTACTGCATGAATTACATGAACTGCTTCCCTGCTATCTTATAGACTGACGTTGCTTACTTTGCATGAACTGCTCTATTACTAACATATGAGAGATTGCTAGCTGATTAATACTTGCTTCTTGCTTGGAGGTACAGTTTTTTTTATTTTTTGCATGTTTTTTATTTTTAATATTAGGGATTTAATGGGCTTTTAAAAGAGCTGAATGCCATTTTAAGGGCAATGCCCATACAAATGCCCCTTTAGGGGCAATGGGTAGTTTAGTTTTTTTTAGTGTTAGGTTTTTTATGTTGGGGGGTTTGGTGGGTGGGGGAGTTTTACTGTTAGGGGGGACTTTTTAAACATTCCGATCAGCCAATAGAATGCGAGCTCAATCTGATTGGCTGATCGGATCAGCCAATCGGATTGAACTTGATTCTGATTGGCTGATTCCATCAGCCAATCAGAATTTTCCTACCTTAATTCCGATTGGCTGATAGAATCCTATCAGCCAATCGGAATTCGAGGGACGCCATCTTGGATGACGTCCCTTAAAGGAACCGTCATTCGTCGGGAAGTCGTCGGTGAAGATGGATGTTCCGCGTTGGCGGGATGAACATGGATCCGGAAGAAAGAAGATTGAAGATGCCGTTGATAGAAGACTTCAGCCGGATCATGGACCTCTTCAGCTCCCGCTTGGATGAAGACTTCAGCCGGATCATGGACATCTTCAGCCCCCCGCTTGGGCTTGGATCAAGACATCGGAGGAGCTCTTCTGGATTGATCGGTGAACCTGGTATGGTGAAGATAAGGTAGGAAGATCTTCAGGGGCTTAGTGTTAGGTTTATTTAAGGGGGGTTTGGGTTAGATTAGGGGTATGTGGGTGGTGGGTTGTAATGTTGGGGGGGGGGGGTATTGTATGTGGTTTTTTTTACAGGCAAAAGAGCTGAATTCTTTGGGGCATGCCCCGCAAAGGGCCCTGTTCAGGGCTGGTAAGGTAAAAGAGCTTTTAACTTTAGTAATTTAGAATAGGGTAGGGCATTTTTTTATTTTGGGGGTCTTTGTTATTTTATTAGGGGGCTTAGAGTAGGTGTAATTAGTTTAAAATTGTAATATTTTTCTGATGTTTGTAAATATTTTTTTATTTTTTGTAACTTAGTTCTTTTTTATTTTTTGTACTTTAGTTAGTTTATTTCATTGTATTTATTTGTAGATATTGTATTTAATTAATTTATTGATAGTGTAGTGTTAGGTTTAATTGTAGGTAATTGTAGGTATTTTATTTAATTAATTTATTGATAGTGTAGTGTTAGGTTTAATTGTAACTTAGGTTAGGATTTATTTTACAGGTAATTTTGTAATTATTTTAACTATTTTAGCTATTAAATAGTTCTTAACTATTTAATAGCTATTGTACCTGGTTAAAATAAATACAAAGTTACCTGTAAAATAAATATAAATCCTAAAATAGCTATAATATAAATATAATTTATATTGTAGCTATATTAGGATTTATTTTACAGGTAAGTATTTAGCTTTAAATAGGAATAATTTAATTAATAAGAGTTAATAAATTTCGTTAGATTTAAATTATATTTAACTTAGGGGGGTGTTAGTGTTAGGGTTAGACTTAGCTTTAGGGGTTAATACATTTATTAGAATAGCGGTGAGCTCCAGTCGGCAGATTAGGGGTTAATGTTTGAAGTTAGGTGTCGGCGATGTTAGGGAGGGCAGATTAGGGGTTAATACTATTTATTATAGGGTTAGTGAGGCGGATTAGGGGTTAATAACTTTATTATAATAGCAGTGCGGTCCGCTCGGCAGATTAGGGGTTAATAAGTGTAGGCAGGTGGAGGCGACGTTGTGGGGGGCAGATTAGGGGTTAATAAATATAATATAGGGGTCGGCGGTGTTAGGGGCAGCAGATTAGGGGTACATAGAGATAATGTAAGTAGCGGCGGTTTACAGAGCGGCAGATTAGGGGTTAATAATAATATGCAGGGGTCAGCGATAGCGAGGGCGGCAGAATAGTGGTTAATAAGTGTAAGGTTAGGGGTGTTTAGACTCGGGGTACATGTTAGAGTGTTAGGTGCAGACGTAGGAAGTGTTTCCCCATAGCAAACAATGGGGCTGCGTTAGGAGCTGAACGCTGCTTTTTTGCAGGTGTTAGGTTTTTTTTCAGCTCAAACAGCCCCATTGTTTCCTATGGGGGAATCGTGCACGAGCACGTTTTTTAAGCTGGCCGCGTCCGTAAGCACCGCTGGTATCGAGAGTTGAAGTTGCGTTAAATATGCTCTACGCTCCTTTTTTGGAGCCTAACGCAGCCATTCTGTGAACTCTCAATACCAGCGGTATTTAAAAGGTGCGGCCAGAAAAAAGCCAGCATTAGCTACGCACCCCTTTGGCCGCAGAACTCTAAATCTAGGCGATAGCGATTAGGTTTAATTTTTTTATTTTTGATAATTTTGTTTATTTTTTTCTGTAATGTTAAACTTTTTTATTTTTTGTAATGTTAGATTAATATTTTTGTAATTTAATGTTAGGATTTGTAATTTTAATTGTAATTAAGTAGTAATTGGGGTTACGGGTGGTTACGTGATTTTTAGTTACTTCATGCGGGCAGTTGCGTGTTTTTTTTTTTAAGGCTTTGTTTGCCTACGCTGCATCCAGGTGGATTCCGAAAATGGCAGGGTGGTGAAAGAAACCACCATCCTAGTGGGGGTTTTTGGCTGCGCGTGCAGCCAACATTCTTTTGGCTTCCTCACGCAATAAAATATATATAAATGAAAAGAACATTTTCCTCTAAGTTCTAAGTGAAGAACAAAGAAATGTCAATAATTTGTTTAAAAAAAACATTAAATTTGTTTAAAAATAATATTGTATATTTAAGGTATTTGACTGGATAGGGCTCAAAAGTATATATATATATATATATATATATATATATATATATATATAATATATATATATATATATGTGTGTGTGTGTGTATATATATACAAATTTACGGCTAGATTTAGAGTTTTGTCGGTAAGGACCCGCGTATCTAACGCTGGCTTTTTTCTGGCCGCACCTTTAAAATAACTCTGGTATTGAGAGTCCACAGAATGGCTGCGTTAGGCTCCAAAAAAAGGAGCGTAGAGCATATTTAACGCAACTTCAACTCTCGATACCAGAGTTGCTTACGGACGCGGCCAGCCTCAAAAACGTGCTCGTGCACGATTCCCCCATAGAAAACAATGGGGCTGTTTGAGCTGAAAAAAAACCTAACACCTGCAAAAAAGCTGCATTCAGCTCCTAACGCAGCCCCATTGTTGTCTATGGGGAAACACTTCCTACGTCTGCACCTAACACTCTAACATGTACCCCGAGTCTAAACACCCCTAACCTTACACTTATTAACCCCTATTCTGCCGCCCCTGCTATCGCTGACCCCTGCATATTATTTTTAACCCCTAATCTGCCGCTCCGTAAACCGCCGCTACTTACATTATCCCTATGTACCCCTAATCTGCTGTCCCTAACACCGCCAACCCCTATATTATATTTATTAACCCCTAATCTGCCCCCCACAACGTCGCCTCCACCTGCCTACACTTATTAACCCCTAATCTGCCGACCGGACCGCACCGCTATTATAATAAAGTTATTAACCCCTAATCCGCCTCACTAACCCTATAATAAATAGTATTAACCCCTAATCTGCCCTCCCTAACATCGCCGACACCTAACTTCAAATATTAACCCCTAATCTGCCGACTGGAGCTCACCGCTATTCTAATAAATGTATTAACCCCTAAAGCTAAGTCTAACCCTAACACTAACACCCCCCTAAATTAAATATCATTTTAATCTAGCGAAATTAATTAACTCTTCTTAAATAAATTATTCCTATTTAAAGCTAAATACTTACCTGTAAAATAAATCCTAATATAGCTACAATATAAATTATAATTATATTATAGCTATTTTAGGATTAATATTTATTTTACAGGTAACTTTGTATTTATTTTAACCAGGTACAATAGCTATTAAATAGTTAAGAACTATTTAATAGCTAAAATAGTTAAAATAATTACAAATTTACCTGTAAAATAAATCCTAACCTAAGTTACAATTAAACCTAACACTACACTATCAATAAATAAATTAAATAAAATACCTATAATTACCTACAATTAAACCTAACACTACACTATCAATAATTAAATACAATTCCTACAAATAAATACAATTAAATAAACTAACTAAAGTACAAAAAATAAAAAAGAACTAAGTTACAAAAAATAAAAATATATTTACAAACATTAGAAAAATATTACAACAATTTTAAACTAATTACACCTACTCTAAGCCCCCTAATAAAATAACAAAGACCCCCAAAATAAAAAAATGCCCTACCCTATTCTAAATTACTAAAGTTCAAAGCTCTTTTACCTTACCAGCCCTGAACAGGGCCCTTTGCGGGGCATGCCCCAAGAAGTTCAGCTCTTTTGCCTGTAAAAAAAAAACATACAATACCCCCCCCCCAACATTACAACCCACCACCCACATACCCCTAATCTAACCCAAACCCCCTTAAATAAACCTAACACTAAGCCCCTGAAGATCTTCCTACCTTATCTTCACCATACCAGGTTCACCGATCGATCCAGAAGAGCTCCTCCGATGTCCTGATCCAAGCCCAAGCGGGGGGCTGAAGAGGTCCATGATCCGGCTGAAGTCATCATCCAAGCGGGAGCTGAAGAGGTCCATGATCCGGCTGAAGTCTTCATCCAAGCGGGAGCTGAAGAGGTCCATGATCCGGATGAAGTCTTCTATCAACGGCATCTTCAATCTTCTTTCTTCGGGAGCCATCATCTTCCATCCGACGCGGAACATCCTCTTCTCCCGATGCCTACTAGCCGAATGACGGTTCCTTTAAATGTCGTCATCCAAGATGGCGTCCCTCGAATTCCGATTGGCTGATAAGATTATATCAGCCAATCGGAATTAAGGTAGGAATATTCTGATTGGCTGATGGAATCAGCCAATCAGAATCAAGTTCAATCCGATTGGCTGATTCAATCAGCCAATCAGATTGAGCTCGCATTCAATTGGCTGTTCCGATCAGCCAATAGAATGCGAGCTCAATCTGATTGGCTGATCGGATCAGCCAATCGGATTGAACTTGATTCTGATTGGCTGATTCCATCAATGGATGACGTAATTTAAAGGAACCGTCATTCGGCTAGTAGGCGTCGGGAGAAGAGGATGTTCCGCGTCGGATGGAAGATGATGGCTCCCGAAGAAAGAAGATTGAAGATGCCGTTGATAGAAGACTTCATCCGGATCATGGACCTCTTCAGCTCCCGCTTGGATGAAGACTTCAGCTGGATCATGGACCTCTTCAGCTCCCGCTTGGATGATGACTTCAGCCGGATCATGGACCTCTTCAGCCCCCTGCTTGGGCTTGGATCAGGACATCGGAGGAGCTCTTCTGGATCGATCGGTGAACCTGGTATGGTGAAGATAAGGTAGGAAGATCTTCAGGGGCTTAGTGTTAGGTTTATTTAAGGGGGGTTTGGGTTAGATTAGGGGTATGTGGGTGGTGGGTTGTAATGTTGGGGGGGGTATTGTATGTTTTTTTTTACAGGCAAAAGAGCTGAATTTCTTGGGGCATGCCCCGCAAAGGGCCCTGTTCAGGGCTGGTAAGGTAAAAGAGCTTTGAACTTTAGTAATTTAGAATAGGGTAGGGCATTTTTTTTATTTTGGGGGGCTTTGTTATTTTATTAGGGGGCTTAGAGTAGGTGTAATTAGTTTAAAATTGTTGTAATATTTTTCTTGTTTGTAAATATTTTTTTATTTTTTGTAACTTAGTTCTTTTTTATTTTTTGTACTTTAGCTAGTTTATTTCATTGTAGTTTTTTGTAGGTATTGTATTTAATTAATTTATTGATAGTGTAGTGTTAGGTTTAATTGTAGATAATTGTAGGTAGTTTAGTTAATTAATTTATTGATAGTATAGTGTTAGGTTTAATTGTAACTTAGGTTAGGATTTATTTTACAGGTAATTTTGTAATTATTTTAACTAGGTAGCTATTAAATAGTTCTTAACTATTTAATAGCTATTGTACCTGGTTAAAATAAATACAAAGTTACCTGTAAAATAAATATAAATCCTAAAATAGCTATAATATAATTATAATTTATATTGTAGCTATATTAGGATTTATTTTACAGGTAAGTATTTAGCTTTAAATAGGAATAATTTATTTAAAAAGAGTTAATTAATTTCGTTAGATTTAAATTATATTTAACTTAGGGGGGTGTTAGTGTTAGGGTTAGACTTAGCTTTAGGGGTTAATACATTTATTAGAATAGCGGTGAGCTCCGGTCAGCAGATTAGGGGTTAATACTATTTATTATAGGGTTAGTGAGGCGGATTAGGGGTTAATAACTTTATTATAATAGCGGTGCGGTCCGGTCGGCAGATTAGGGGTTAATACTATTTATTATAGGGTTAGTGAGGCGGATTAGGGGTTAATAACTTTATTATAATAGCGGTGCGGTCCGGTCGGCAGATTAGGGGTTAATAAGTGTAGGCAGGTGGAGGCGACGTTGAGGGCGACAGATTAGGGGTTAATAAATATAATATAGGGGTCGGCGGTGTTAGGGGCAGCAGATTAGGGGTACATAGCTATAATGTAGGTGTCGGCGCTTTGCGGTCGGCAGATTAGGGGTTAATTATTGTAGGTAGCTGGCGGCGACAATGTGGGGGGCAGGTTAGGGGTTAATAAATATAATACAGGGATCGGCGGTGTTAGGGGCAGCAGATTAGGGGTACATAGCTATAATGTAGGTGGCGGCGCTTTGCGGTCGGCAGATTAGGGGTTAATTATTGTAGGTAGCTGGCGGCGACGTTGTGGGGGGCAGGTTAGGGGTTAATAAATATAATACAGGGGTCGGCAGTGTTAGGGGCAGCAGATTAGGGGTACATAGCTATAATGTAGGTGGCGGCGCTTTGCGGTCGGCAGATTAGGGGTTAATTATTGTAGGTAGCTGGCGGCGACGTTGTGGGGTGCAGGTTAGGGGTTAATAAATATAATACAGGGGTCGGCGGTGTTAGGGGCAGCAGATTAGGGGTACATAAGTATAACGTAGGTGGCGGTCGGCAGATTAGAGGTTAAAAAAAATTAATCGAGTGGCGGCGATGTGGGGGGACCTCGGTTTAGGGGTACATAGGTAGTTTATGGGTGTTAGTGTACTTTAGAGCACAGTAGTTAAGAGCTTTATGAACCGGCGTTAGCCCAGAAAGCTCTTAACTACTGACTTTTTTCTGCGGCTGGAGTTTTGTCGTTAGATTTCTAATGCTCACTTCAGACACGACTCTAAATACCGGAGTTAGAAAGATCCCATTGAAAAGATAGGATACGCAAATGACGTAAGGGGGTCTGCCGTATGGAAAAGTCGCGGCTGAAAAGTGAGCGTTAGACCCTTTTTTGACTGACTCCAAATACCGGCGGTAGCCTAAAACCAGCGTTAGGAGCCTCTAACGCTGGTTTTCACGGCTACCGCCAAACTCCAAATCTAGGCCTTAGACTTTTGAGCCGTTCCCAGTCAAACACCTTGACATATACCATATCCCTTTTTAACTCTTTTTAAACAATTATTTCAACAATAAATTGTTAATTGTTAATGTTATATTAAAAGTTTTAGGTTAAACGAAGAGTGAGCACCATGTAAATACAAGATTTTTCTGCAGTCTTGAAATAAATTAATTTATTAGGTTTGACTGAATATTTGGAATGCATTATGACCTTGGGTGCAGCCATTGTTTTTCAATAACCAAACTCCACCAACACTTATTCTGAGGAGCCAATCTGGACTTGTTAATGGAATTACTGGAGTAGACAAGGACAGCCATGGTCATAACTAAATCTTCATTTTTTTGCAGTGCCTTATCTGATAATGTGTTGACGCCCATTAGGAACAGCTATGTGGAAGGGTTAGGATTGTGAAGCATACCTTGTGCTCTTCTAGTTATCAGAATTGGATACTGCAGTATTCTGCAACGTTGATTTACAACAAATATGTTATATCAAAATCACAATGTTTACAATTATTTTGTAAGTATTTGATGATAAAGATGACTTGTCTGTTTTAAAATGCAAACTAGAATTATTGTGGTAAAAATCTTTTACTGGCTCAATATTTTTTCTGTGGTTTAAAACCTCAACCCATTTTTACATTATGAGTCACAGAATGACTCTACTTTCTCAGTTTTTTGCAAGGAGATCTCGTGCCTTTTATCCGACTTATTTCCACTCATGACAACACCATCTTCTTGTGCAACATACAATCACATGTCTATTAAAGAGTCATAAAGTCCCTTTAGAAATTAATAGCAGAAAAAATCATTTGAAAGTTTATGCCTACTGCTCAAAATGATATAGTTCTTCTGAAAGCACAACAAGTCTGTACTCACTTGTCTTTGGAACAAGGAAACAACCTTACAGTGACATTTCGGGGACACTATGTTCCCCTTTCTCAGACCTAATTTTTTATTTAATGATTCAGATAGAGCATGCAATTTTAAGCAACTTTCTAATTTAATCCTTTTATCAATTTTTCTTCGTTCTCTTGCTAACTTTTAATTAAAAAGCAGGAATGTAAAGCTTAAGAGCCATCCCATTTTAGGCTGAGAACCTGGGTTATGCTTGCTTATTGGTTTGCTAAATGTAGACACCCATAAGCAAGCGCTATCCATGGTGCTGAACCTAAAATGGGCTGGCTCCTAAGCTTTAAATTCCTGCTTTTTAAATAAAGATAGCAAGAGAACAAAGAAAAATTTATAGTAGGAGTAAATTAGAAAGTTGTTTGTTGATTTAGTATCCCTTTAAGTGCTTGTTTGAGTTGTGGCCGACTTTTTTGTCCACCCATCAGTTATGCCATGTATATGTTCTTAGTTCTGTTTTTCCACGTGGGGCTCATACAGATAATGTAGAAGTAACTAATAGTTGACAATGCTATTGCTTTATATGGATGTGTATCCTGCTAAAATGTAAGAATAATGTTAGTTATGCCCTAGTGACAGTAATATGTCAATGTGCTCCAACCAGCTGGTGTGGCATAAAATGGGAGGGGGGTACTGAAAAAGTGATCTGGCACAGTGAAAAGCAGCAGGGCATTGATCATAAGCTTGATTGGAGATACAAGACCTATAATTCATGCAAGTTCATTAATGTTCCCTGGTCGACATATTCAAACGTAAAAAAACATTTATAAAGAAGATTTATAAGGGACCATGAGATCTATTTAACAGACAATGGGCTAGATGACAAGTGGCGCAGTATCAGGATTCTTTGCTTGTGCACTAACTGCACTCAAAGTAAACTTTTAACAAGGGTGGGTTAGCACATGTATTACAAATGAAAAGTTAACAGTTCAGGACTTCAGCTATCGCAACTGCATTAATTTCCCCATAGACTTCAATTGAGCGCGCTTTAGAAAAACTAACACTTATCGCTCACGCACTAACCCAACTGAATTAAACCTGAAGTGAATTATTATTTTACATTCACATTTTTTTACATAGAAGAATATGTTCTTTATATATATATATATATATATATATATATATATATATATATATATATATGTTTAACATGTTAAAAATGTATTCTAACTGTAAATAATGTAGATCAGTGTTTTTCAACCAGTGTGCCGTGGCACACTAGTGTGCCGTGAGAGATCCTCAGGTGTGCCACGGCAGACTGACAACAGTGTGACATATTTTTTAAACTTTGCTTGTTTTTTACTCCCAGTGCAGGGGTAGTTTGTAGGAGGCATGGCATAACAGCACAATACATACAGTATGTGTGTGTTTGTGTGTATGTGTATATATATATGCTGTATTAGGCTACAATGTGGGATTTTTTTTAAATTTTGGGATGGTGGTGTGCCACAGGATTTTTTAATGTAAAAAAGTGTGCCACGGCAAAAAAAAGGTTAAAAATCACTGATGTAGATAATGTTGTAGTTGGAATAATGTACAATGAAAGTGCTTATACAAATATTGTTTCACAAAAGGTATAACAAGAGGCCGAGTCTCACAAAACTTTTAAAAGGCAAGGAGGAGAACCTCTAATCAGATTTCTACGTGGAAGGTGAAACGCGCGTAGCTGGTTGTTTGTCGATGGTGGTGTCAGCTGTTCACCACCGATATGTTGTCACAGCTCGCTGCAGGAGTGGATATCCTCCCCCCTGAAGGCGTGTTTTAACACTATGTGCCTTCGCTAAATCAACTAATGCTGGACTGCCTGGTAAGAAAGACCAATCTGCTTTATGGTCAATTACATACCCAGGCAAGTTAATTTGGAGGCGGACTGGATACCATGTAACCTGAGTGGTGTTGTGAGTATAAGTTATGGGCTGATGAAATAGCAGCACTATGAGGCTCACAAAAGGTATGTGCCCTGCCTAATTCTGCACTAACGATATGGCAAAAATGGATTACAAACTATCAAAGTAATAAATACATGAGAGTCAAACGTGGTAAAGGGGTTTGTTGGAACCAACAGTTGGCCTAAATATCCAGGATTACAATCTGTTGACACATATGTTGCGATGTGGATGGGATACTTTGCAACAACACTGTAACGAATGATTGGCAACAGCATTTCAAAGTTGTATGATGGAATCAATTCTACTGCTATTAACTGTGAATTTATTTTGGTTGGACATTTGATTTGTGTTTTGTAAGGCTGTTCTTTCATATTCTGCTTTAAAGGTCTTGTTAAAGTTGTTTATTTTAAGTAAATAATCTGGTGCTGGAAAATAGTGGTCTTTTCTTTTTTCTTCTTTGTATATATATATATAACGTTTACAAAAATGTATTATGTCACGGAAGCCCCATCCCTGAACTTTAATGGGGAAATAAAAAAGTTAATTGTACAATTATTGTAATAATGGGAAGTGTATTTGAAAATGTATGTCATGAAATGTTAGCAGGGAAGGTAGGAGCTGCAACACTAATAAAACAAACTTCCTACTTCCCCTGGCTATTTTTATGTATTAAGAGCATGTGGGGGAATTAACAAGAATCTGCAGCCAGGCAAGCTCACTGTTAATGGAATAAGTATATAGAGGCGCTGGTCTTGGATCCTTCTGCGTGTTGTAGTTCACACTGAAGAAAGAAACTTGACTTGTGATTCGCAGGAGTTAACAACAAAATAATGTGCAGTATACTTACTCCGAAAATTTCAGAGTTCAGCTTCTTCATAAGGATCTATATCCCAATTTTCCCATATTGTGCTTTAGTATCTGCAGACAATGGAAATTACAGTGCAGGTGATTGTATCTTTTAAAATGATATAATGTGCAGTATACTCACTCCGAGTAATTCGGAATCCGGCTCTTCAAAAAGTGGTTGGTAACTTTGAAATACTTCCAAAAAGGCAGCAGAAAAAATACTTGTTGTAACAAACAAATATTTATTAAAACATATTAAAAAAGCTCTTCTTTTGGCTCTATGCGTTTCAACGACTAAATCGTCTTTTTCAAGAGCAGTAAAAAAAATTGGAAGTCTTTTAACTGCTCTTGAAAAAGACGATTTAGTCGTTGAAACGCGTAGAGTCAAAAGAAGAGCTTTTTTAATATGTTTTAATAAATATTTGTTTGTTACAACAAGTATTTTCTGCTGCCTTTTTGGAAGTATTTCAAAGTTACCAACCACTTTTTGAAGAGCCGGATTCCGAATTACTCGGAGTGAGTATACTGCACTTTATATCATTTTAAGAGATACAATCACCTGCAGTGTAATTTCCATTGTCTGCAGATACTAAAGAACAATATGGGAAAATCGGGATATAGATCCTTATGAAGAAGCTGAACTCTGAAATTTTCGGAGTAAGTATACTGCACATTATTTTGTTGTTAACTCCTGCGAATCACAAGTCAAGTTTCTTTCTTCAGTATGCACTACAACATACAGAAGGATCCAAGACCAGCGCCTCTATATACTTATTCCATATTCTACTCACAGTCCTTTTGGGAGAGACTGTTAGAAGGCTGCGGTAAGAGGGGAGTATTGTGCTCTATTCTAGTCATTCTGTACATTTTGTTGTTAACATCTAACATATCTGTATAGTATTTGAATTTAAGCTCACTGTTAAACTCCATAGAAAGTAAGCACTTCTCTGATTGGCTGAAATGCATTAATTTGATTGGTTCTGTTTTAGCCATTCAAGAGTCGAGTCACTGACCAATCAGGAATTGCTGCAGTTTTGCTGCTATTTGGTCACAGTGTCTCAATTCTGGCTGCTAATTGTTCAGTGTCTAGGAAAGGGGTGTTTAAAATGTTTTATGGCACCTTGTGTGAGATAAGAAGTGCTATTTATACCCTTATAGGTACAAAATAGTAGACAATATACTATATGGAAACACTTCCCTTAGGGTGATGCTGCTCTCCAAAGAGTCGCTCCTACTACCCAGATCAGAAATGCTAGTTTAGAAAAAGGCGGCGCTGCCAACCCTCTTTTAAGATTCAAGTGGCTTCTGGTGTATTCTTCGATAAAAAGGAAATCACAAGGTTGTAAAATACTGTCAGGGTAACACAGTACTAGAAATCAAGTACTCACAGTAGGTATTGCAGCTCCCAGTGTATATAGTTCCTCTGGACACAATCCAAGGACAAGATGTAGTAAAAAAAAGTGTTTTTTTTTAATAAAAAGTTTAAAATACAAAGTTTCAGCTTAAAAACATTAGCTTGATCTACGCGTTTCAGCAGAATATGCATTTCTCAAGAGCACTCACAATTAAAATGTAGCTGTATACAATGATCATCTACATCCTGTATTTTATAGCTGTCTCTCACATCATTAATTAGCTTGTCAGGTGTGAGGGGCGGTTTACAGCAGTGGTTCCCTGCTTGTGTGAAAGACAGACTTTTCCTTAAAGCATAGTTTTTTGGTTTAAATATATTAATACTATCCAAAACAACATTTATCCTAATAGGATTGTTTATCGTTCACACAAGTTAACAACCTATAAGAGATACAGTTGCAATATTTGTACTTATATAACCAGTTTGTATCTGGAATCATGATATCCTTTCTTTCATTCTCAATATGAGACTCCGCATTCTGTCTCGCATCATCATGAGGGTGTGTAAAGCGTGCCTTTCTGTTTTCTTACAATTTCTTTTGCGGTCTAAAAGGGGCGTCTATGGAGATACAAAATTCTGTATTTTCATAATCCTTAATCCAGCAAGCAGAAAAAGTCCAAAACAAATATATTCCAGTTATCTCAAAAAAGGTATACTAAAATGAAACAAGATCAGTGTGAAAAAACAATATAGTGCCCTTCTAATCTTAATTCTATATACTATTTGTGTGAAAAGTATATATCCTACTTCCATAGTAATTAATATTAGTATATTAAGGTGTATAAAAATAATATATAGAATTATATACATACATTTTGCTATAATATGCGCGCAAGTTAGCGCTATCGAGATATTTCTTATCGCGACCCGCGCTAACTTTCGCACGCCACTTGTATTCTAGCCCAATGCATTTTAAAGCACCACCATACACAATAAAAAATTTTTCCTTTATCCTTTAAATATTTGCAATGCTATCGAAATAACTATTTTATCCACTAGATGGCAACCTCAGATATCATAAAGCAGCCTCACTCCACCCAAAAACATATCTTCACCGAACTCTATGCTGCAGATACTAATGACCCTGAAGAGGAGATCCCAAGGATGGATTTCAGCTTCTGCTTTATATGGATCAATCACTCTAATTGTTTATAAGATTTTATAACAGCCTCTGTGAACTGTCCAAGAGGATTGCCTGGTATCCAATCACATTTCCCTCTGCAGATCAGGGCCTTGTTAGCCTATGAATAAATATTTTTTTATATTCGTAGGCTTGCTTGATTTAAGTAAATAAACTCCAGCTGACCTTCCTTTGCAGCAGTATGGCTGAGTGGAACTAGAAGAGTTTAGCGCTGGGACCTCCCATTACTAATATATACAGGCTGCAGGTGTTTTAGGGTGTGTGGAGAAATTGCCTAAGTGGTGATCAGTTGGGGATAACATATCCTCTGCTCATCCTGCCAAAATGCTACTCCCAGTAACATGATCAAATTATTTTAAAATATGACTGCTATTGCATATTGAAGATATGAATTATACATGATAGGCTAGATTACAAGTGGAGCAGTATTTTAGTGTATCCGCACTAAATACATTTTATGCATCTCCCTCTAATTATGGGTGTTGCCATTTTTTAACCTAGGTTACACTGCAGGTATCTGAAGGAGAGTTGCTGCACATGTGCAAACACATCAATAATAGACAGACTTATTGGGGGCTTCTGGTTAATTTCTACCATCAACATTTGATGGGTTAATCCAGTCTTTTTAATATAAATGGTGTCAATACACATGGTGAGTGTGTGTGTATACCGTGGCCGGAATGTTAGCCGATGGACATTTGGCCGACGGACATTTGGCTGACACACAAGTGGCTGTCAGATAACAGTCCGGCCACGAGATAGATAGACAGATAGATTTGATAAATAGATTTGATAGATAGATAAATTCAATAGATAGATAGATTCGATAGATAGATAAATAGATAGATAATTTCCCAGGCAGAGAATTACAAGACGTGCGGGCTGAGACCCATGACTAGGTTCCCAGAGGCAGTTGCAGCGCCCGAGGCTCTGATTAGAACAAAGCACTCTGGAGCGTATCTGCCCTCGGCCAAACTCAGAATATGCTTCGGCATTCTGTCCGTTGGCCAAATGTCAGTCGGATAGAATGCTGTCGGCCAAATGTCCGTCTGCATTTTGTCAGAGCACCGTGTATATATATATATATATATATATATATATATATATATATATATATGTGTGTGTATATATATATATATATATAGATATAGATATAGATATATAGATATATATATATATATATATATATATATATATATATGTGTGTGTGTGTGTATATATATAGATAGATAGATAGATAGATAGATAGATAGATAGATAGATAGATAGATGTGTGTGTGTGTGTGTGTGTGTGTGTGTGTTTTGAGTCACATATTTAGTTTTATAACTATGTTATAAAGCTGGACTTGGAAGATGGGGAAGCAATTTATGAGTTAGATAAATGTTAACTTCTTTTTTACACCCATGAGTTTTTTGTTTTTAAGCTTTGTGCCTTTTTAGCTGTATCTCAATAGTCCCTGCACGGCGCACCTGACAAAGGATTCTCAGACAGTAAACTAAGCCTGATAAAGGTAGGCACCAGCAGTTAGTGAGACCTCTAGGACAGAACTGCAAGACCAGACAATCCTAAATTAACAAACTGTGCTTGCAAACCCTGAACTAGTGACAATTACCACACAAGCATATCTTGGGTTAATATTCAGAGTATATTAAGTCAACTCAAGGTCAAAGCTTATAGTAGCTTTTCTGTTATTGTGGCTAGAATCCTCCCCTGGATCATGTGTACCTCCTGATGTGCGGGAGGCAGCAGCCCTGTCTGCACAAAGATTTTAGGGATTAAGGATATTTGTTTTTAACTCCTTACATACATAGAAGCATTGGTGTAGATTATTTCAAACAGTTACAGGACTGATACAAGTTATAGCCCAAGGAATTATAAGAAATAGGAAGAAATAAAAAATCTCTGAGCAATTAGGAGATAAAATGTGCTTGAGTGCTTACAAAATATTCAGCAGTCACGCATAACAGTTAGTGGTTAGACAAATACTAAAGGAAAGATGTATAAGCAACAATAAGAGTATGAGTTATACAAAGGGAACAAAACCAAGAGGTACAAAGTGCACTCTGTGCTATAATTTAAATGGCTAGATAATAAGTTTAGTTTGATTCTAAATGCAGTTATGGTGAGAGCTTTTGACAGCAATTATTAAAGGGACATGGAACCCAAAACAAATCTTTGATGAATCAGATGGAGGATGCCATTTTAAACAACTGGCACTACTGGCTTGCTGCCAATAGTGCTTTGCTGCTCCTGAGCCTATTAGGAATGATTTTTAACAAATGATACCAAAAGAACAAAACATATTAGATAATAGAAGTAAATTGGAAAGTTGTTTACTATTGCATGCTCTGTCTGAATAATGAAAGAAACATTTTGAGTTTCATGTTAAGTAGTGCAGCAATGGCAGCATATTTTTAAATATATATGTATATGACTTTATACATTTATATTTATGTGTTAATATGTGTATAAATACATTTTAACACATAAATATATATGTATATATTCATATACAAATATATTTACTGTGAACACACAGTTCCCATAGACAGCAAAGTAAACACCCCACTCACACCAACTTTAGACCCCAAAAACTGCCTAGTGCAGCTGTTTATTATTAAAAAAAAAATGCTAAATTTATATATACACAAGTCTGGAAAAAATGAAGAGACCACTGCAAAATGATCAGTTTCTCTGGTTTTACTATTTATAAGTATGTGTTTGAGTAAAGTGAACATTTTTGTTTTATCCTATAAACTGACAACATTTCTCCCAAATTCTAAATAAAAACCCCTGTATTTTTATTCAGACCATTTATTTGCAAAAAATTACACCTGGTCAAAATAACAAAAAAATGCAGTGTTTTCAGACATCGAATAATGCAAAGAAAACAAGTTTATATTCATTTAAAAAAACAAACAAACAATACTAATGTTTTAACTTAGCAATAGTTCAGAAATCAATATTTGGTGGAATAACCCTTTGTTTTCCTTCACAGCTTTCATGCATCTTGGCATGCTCTCCATCTGTCTTTCACATTGCTGTTGGATGACTTTATGCCACTTCTGGCACAAAAATTCAAGCTTTGTTTGATGGCTTGTGACCATCAATGGTGTTGAGATCTGGAGATTGGGCTGGCCATGGCAGGGTCTTGATCTGGTGGTCCTCCATCCACACCCTGATGACCTGGCTGTGTGGCATGGAGCATTGTCCTGCTCGAAGAAAACAATCCTCAGAGTTGGGGAACATTGTCAGAGCACAAGGAAGCAAGTTTTCTTCCATGATAACCTTGTACGTGCCTTGATTCATGCGTCCTTCACAAAGATAAATCTGCTCAATTCCTTCTTCTCTGATGAGTCCAATTTTCAGCTTTACCCAACACCTAGTCGTCTAATGGTTAGACGGAGACCTGGAGAAGCCTACAAGCCACAGTGTCTCACACCCACTGTAAAATTTGGTAGATGATTGATAATCATCTGGGGGTGCTTCAGAAAGGAATGAAGGATGCATGAATCAAGCCACATCCAAGGTTATCCTAGAAGAAAACTTTCTTCCTTCTGCACTGACAATGTAAAACGTAAAATTTTCCGTTCGCGAACGGTGAATGCGAACGTCCGCAACTGTTCGCGTACGGGCGAACCGCCATTGACTTCAATAGGCAGGCTAATTTTAAAACCCACAGGGACTCTTTCTGGCCACAATAGTGATGGAAAAGTTGTTTCAAGGGTACTAACACCTGGACTGTGGCATGCCGGAAGGGGATCCATGGCAAAACTCCCACGGAAAATTACATAGTTGATGCAGAGTCTGGTTTTAATCCATAAAGGGCATAAATCACCTAACATTCCTAAATTGTTTGGAATAACGTGCTTTAAAACATCAGGTATGATGTTGTATCGATCAGGTAGTGTAAGGGTTACGCCCGCTTCACAGTGACAGACCAAACTCCCTGTTTAACGCACCACAAACAACCGCAAACAGTCCATTTGCACAACCATGAGATAGATAGATTTGATAGATAGATAGATACATAGATTAGATAGATAGATCAATAGATGCAATATACATTTGATAGATACGATAGATAGATAGATAGATAGATAGATAGATTTGATAGATAAATAGATAGATTTGATAGATATATAATTTCCCAGACAGAGAATTACAAGACGTGCGGTCTGGGACCCATGGTAAGGTTCCCAGAGGCAGTTGCGGCACCAGGGGACGTGTATATGGCATGGGTTTTAGGAACTGGGAGATGGAAAAAGATGCTTGGTCGGTCCTCCTACTTCAAATTTGGGGCACTGCGCGTGCAATCTACTGTGCCACCAGATATGAGTGGTGTGTTAAGTAGTACTATTCTGATCAGTTTAATCCCTGTTACGCCCCCTATCAGGGGACGTGTATATGGCATGGATTTTAGGAACCGGGAGATGGAAAAAGATGCTTGGTCGGTCCTCCTACTTCAAATTTGGGGCACTGCGTGTGCAATCGTGGCCGGACTTTTAGCAGACGGACATTTGGACGACGGACATTTGGCCGATGGACATTTGGCCGAAACACAAGTGGCTGTCACAAAACAGTCCGGCCACGAGATAGATAGATTTGATAGATAGATCAATAGATGCAATATACATTTGATAGATATGATAGATAGATTTGATAGATAAATAGATAGATTTGATAGATATATAATTTCCCAGACAGAGAATTACAAGACGTGCGGCCTGGGACCCATGGTAAGGTTCCCAGAGGCAGTAGCGGCGCCAGGGGACGTGTATATGGCATGGATTTTAGGGGGCAAATTTGGGGCACTGCGCGTGCAATCTACTGTGCCACCAGATATGAGTGGTGTGTTAAGTAGTACTATTCTGATCAGTTTAATACCTGTTACGCCCCCTATCAGGGGACGTGTATATGGCATGGATTTTAGGAACCGGGAGATGGAAAAAGATGCTTGGTCGGTCCTCCTACTTCAAATTTGGGGCACTGCGCGTGCAATCGTGGCCGGACTTTTAGCCGATGGACATTTGGCAGACGGACATTTGGCCGAAACACAAGTGGCTGTCACAAAACAGTCCGGCCACGAGATAGATAGATTTGATAGATAGATAGATAGATAGATAGATAGATACATAGATTAGATAGATAGATCAATAGATGCAATATACAGTTGATAGATACGATAGATAGATAGATAGATAGATTTGATAGATAAATAGATAGATTTGATAGATAGATAATTTCCCAGACAGAGAATTACAAGACGTGCGGTCTGGGACCCATGGTAAGGTTACTTCCTTTTGCACAATCGAGTACAGGTTGGGGATTGCCTTTTGTGCAAAGAAATTTTGGCCGGGTACCTTCCACTGCGGTGTCCCCTATCAGGGGATGTGTATATGGCATGGATTGGGGCACTGCGCGTGCAATCTAATGTGCCACCAGATAGGAGTGGTGTGTTAAGTAGTACTATTCCTATCAGTTTAATCCCTGTTAAGTGTCTTTTTTTTGTTTTGTTTTTGAAGCCACAATGCAGCACCAGAGGCCAGAAAAATTTGGCATGTACACATGCCTGAAAAATTAGGTATTGTTGCAGCCGCTGCTGTAGGCAGAAAGTGCCCTAAAACATTGCGGCTTGAACCCTAGTTGGTGGCGGATAAGTCACGCAAGTCATCCAGCATTTGAAGATAAAATACAGCAGCGTGTGGACCATTTTTAGCCCAAGGCAGCTCATCTCATCAGGACTTTTTTACTCGAATGTATCGCCCAATGTCAGTCCCCTTCGGGATCCATCCCTCATTCATCTTAATAAAGGTGAGGTAATCTAGACTTTTTTTTACCTAGGCGACTTCTCTTCTCAGTGACAATACCTCCTGCTGCACTGAAGGTCCTTTCTGACAGGACACTTGAAGCGGGGCAGGCCAGAAGTTCTATTGCAAATTGGGATAGCTCAGGCCACAGGTCAAGCCTGCACACCCAGTAGTCAAGGGGTTCATCGCTCCTCAGAGTGTCGAGATCTGCAGTTAAGGCGAGGTAGTCTGCTATCTGTCGGTCAAGTCGTTCTCTGAGGGTGGACCACGAAGGGCTGTGGCGATGCATAGGAGTTAAAAAGCTCCGCATGTCCTCCATCAACAACATGTCTGTAAAGCGTCCTGTCCTTGCCAGCGTGGTCGTGGGAGTCGGATGATTACTTTCACCTCTTCCCCTGTTAGATTCACTTTGTGCTGTGACATCACCCTTATACGCTGTGTAAAGCATACTTTTTAATTTATTTTGGAAATGCTGCATCCTTTCCGACTTGTGGTAATTCGGTAACATTTCTGGCACTTTATGCTTATACCAGGGGTCTAGTAGCGTGGACACCCAGTACAGGTCGTTCTCCTTCAGCTTTTTTTATACGAGGGTCCCTCAACAGACACGACAGCATGAAAGACCCCATTTGCACAAGGTTGGATGCCGAGCTACTCATGTCCCGTTCCTCGTCCTCAGTGATCTCACTGAAGGTATCTTCTTCCCCCCAGCCACGTACAACACCACGGGTACCAGAGAGGTGACAACAAGCACCCTGGGATGCCTGTTGTGGTTGGTCTTCCTCCTCCTCAAAGCCACATTCCTCCTCTGACTCCTCTTCCTCACAATCCTCTTCCAGCGTTGCCGCTGGTCCAGCAAGCGATGCTGATAAGGCTGTTTCTGGTGGTGATGGTGACCACAACTCTTCCTCTTCCTCTTCACGCTCATCTACGGCCTGATCCAGCACTCTTTGCAGGGCACGCTCCAGGAAGAAAACAAATGGTATGATGTCACTGATGGTGCCTTCGGTGTGACTGACTAGGTTTGTCACCTCCTCAAAAGGACGCATGAGCCTACAGGCATTGCGCATGAGCACCCAATAATGTGGCAAAAAAATTCCCAGCTCCGCAGAGGCTGTCCTAGCACCCCGCTCATACAAATACTCATTAATGGCTTTTTCTTGTTGGAGCAGGCGGTCGAACATTAGGAGTGTTGAATTCCAACGTGTCAGGCTGTCGCAAATCAAGCGCCTCACTGGCATGTTGTTTTGCCGCTGGATATCGGAAAAGTGCACCATGGCCGTGTAGGAACACCTCAAATGGCCACACACCTTCCTGGCCTGCTTCAGGACGTCCTGTAAGCCTGGGTACTTATGCACAAAGCGTTGTACGATCAGATTACACATATGTGCCATGCACGGCACATGTGTCAACTTGCTCAATTTCAATGCCGCCACCAAATTACTTCCATTGTCAGAAACCACTTTGCCGATCTCCAGTTGGTGCGGAGTCAGCCACTGATCCACCTGTGCGTTCAGGGTGGACAGGAGTGTTGGTCCGGTGTGACTCTCTGCTTTCAGGCAAGTCAACCCCAAGACGGCGTGACACTGCCGTATCCGGGATGTGGAATAGTTCCTGCAGAGCTGGGGGGGTGCCGTTGATGTGGAGCAAGACGCAGCAGCAGAAGAGGACTCAGCCGAGGAGGCTATGGAAGAGGATGGAGTAGGAGGAGTAGAGGAGGTGGCAGCAGGCCTGCCTGCAAGTCGTGGCGGTGTCACCAACTTCTCCTCTGCAGAGGCACGCATTCCATGCTTGGCAGCCGTCAGCAGGTTTACCCAATGCACAGTGTAGGTGATATACCTGCCCTGACCATGCTTTGCAGACCAGCTATCAGTGGTCATATGGAGCCTTGCCCCAACACTGTGTGCCAGACATGCCATTACTTCCTTTCGCACAATCGAGTACAGGTTGGGGATTGCCATTTGTGCAAAGAAATTTCGGCCGGGTACCTTCCACTGCGGTGTCCCAATAGCTACAAATTTTTTGTATGGTAAAAGCTGGCGGGCTAAGAGTTCAGACAAGACAGCTGTCAGACGCTGGGCAAGGGGGTGACTTTGTGACATTGGCTTCTTATGCTCAAACATTTCCTTGACACAAGTTGACAGACACCTGACTGTGGGCAGATGAGCAGGTACTGCTCCGGAAGAAAGACGGAGTGGTGGATGGTTGAGAGGGGGCAAGGAGGACAGCAGTGGTTGACGTGGCTGAAGATGCTGGACCAGGAGGAGGATGGCGGCTTTGAGTTTGTGTGCTGCTTCTACTCATGTGTTGATCCCATAGGCGTTTGTGATGTGTGATCATGTGCCTTCGCAAAGCAGTTGTACCTAGGTGGGTGTTGCACTTCCCACGACTCAGTTTCTTTTGGCACAGGTTGCAAATGGCATCGCTGTTGTCAGAGGCAGACACACAAAAAAAATGCCACACTGCTGAGCTCTGCGATGACGGCATTCTGGTGGTGGCAACAGCATGCGTTGATTGGCGTGCTGTCTGGCTGACCCTGAGTGCCGATGCATGCTGTCTGACTGTGCCACTAGCTCCTTGCGATGACCTCCCCCTGCTTCCAACTCGTCTCCTCCTCTCTGTCTCCCCATTTGAACTTTCCCCCTGTTCTTCTTCTCTTCTAGTGGGCAGCCACGTGACATCCACGGACGCATCGTCATCATCAACCGCTTCACTTGTATCTGACAAATCAACAAAGGAAGCAGCAGCGAGTACAACATCATCATCATCACACCATACGTCCATGTCTGTAATGCTGCCTGACTGAGACATATCACTGTTATCTACATCCTCTGTCAATGATGGTTGCGCATCACTCATTTCTTCCAACTGATGTGTAAATAACTCCTCTGACACATCAAGTGAAGCGGCTGTGGTGCTAGTGTTGGTGGTGGTGGCAGGCGGACGAGTGGTAACTTGAGAGGTGCCCGAAGATAAGCTGGAGGAGGATGGTGCGTCAAGGTTCGGAGCGGAAGCTATAGAAGATTGGGTGTCCTGTTTTAAAAAGTCAACTATGTCCTCCTCAGAACTTTTCGAGTTCATGGGACGTGGCCTTTGAACACTGGGCATTATTCTAGGGCCAAAGGGAATCACAGCACCACGACCACAACGGCACTTGCCGGGTGGCCTGCCTCTGCCTGTCATTTTTTTTAAATGTACACTTACACTACTATTAAACAAGATATGAATAGTGGCACTGGGCAAGTGGGCAAAGTATGCGCTGTGAGCCGGACACAAAAAAGCAGACTGATGTTTCACAGTCCAAAAAGTTTTTTTTTTAAATATACACTTACACTACTATTAAACAAGATATGAGTGGTGGCACTGGGCAAGTGGGCACAGTATACGCTGTGAGCCTGACACAAAAAAGCAGACTGATGTTTCACAGTCCAAAATTTTTTTATTTTTTTTTAAATGTACACTTACACTACTATTAAACAAGATATGAGTGGTGGCACTGGGCAAGTGGGCACAGGATACGCTGTGAGCCTGACACAAAAAAGCAGACTGATGTTTCACAGTCCAAAAAGTTTTTATTTTTTTAAATGTACACTTACACTACTATTAATCAAGATATGAGTGGTGGCACTGGGCAAGTGGGCACAGTATACGCTGTGAGCCTGACACAAAAAAGCAGACTGATGTTTCACAGTCCAAAAAGTTTTTATTTTTTTAAATGTACACTTACACTACTATTAATCAAGATATGAGTGGTGGCACTGGGCAAGTGGGCACAGTATAGTGGGCACAGTAAACGCTGTGAGCCTGACACAAAAAAGCAGACTGATGTTTGACAGTACAAAAAGTTTTTATTTTTTTTAAATGTACACTTACACTACTATTAAACAAGATATGAGTGGTGGCACTGGGCAAGTGGGCACAGTATACGCTGTGAGCCTGGCACACATGCTGGCAGGCAGGCAACTGCAATTAGATTACACAAGCAGACTGATGTTTCACAGTCCAAAAAGTTTTTTTTTTTTAAATTTACACTACTGTTACACCAGATATGAGTGGTGGCACTGGGCAAGTGGGCACAGTATACGCTGTGAGCCTGGCACACACGCTGGCAGGCAGGCAACTGTAATTAGATTACACAAGCAGACTGATGTTCTACAGTCAAAAAAGTTGTTTTTTTTTTTAATTATTTACACTACTGTTACACCAGATATGAGTGGTGGCACTGGGCAAGTGGGCCTGGCACACATGCTGGCAGGCAGGCAACTGCAATTAGATTACACTAGCAGACTGATGTTTCACAGTCAAAAAAGTTTTTTTTTTTAAATTATTTACACTAATGTTACACCAGATATGAGTGGTGGCACTGGGCAAGTGGGCCTGGCACACACGCTGGCAGGCAGGCAACTGCAATTAGATTACACTAGCAGACTGATGTTTCACAGTCAAAAAAGTTTTTTTTTTTTATTATTTACACTACTGTTACATCAGATATGAGTGGTGGCACTGGGCAAGTGGGCCTGGCTGGCACACACGCTAGCAGGCAGGCAACTGCAATTAGATTACACTAGCAGACTGATGTTTCACAGTCAAAAAAGTTTTTTTTTTTAATTATTTACACTACTGTTACACCAGATATGAGTGGTGGCACTGGGCAAGTGGGCCTGGCACACACGCTGGCAGGCAGGCAGGCAACTGCAATTAGATTACACTAGCAGACTGATGTTTCACAGTCAAAAAAGTTTTTTTATTAAAATTATTTACACTACTGTTACACCAGATATGAGTGGTGGCACTGGGCAAGTGGGCCTGGCACACATGCTGGCAGGCAGGCAACTGCAATTAGATTACACTAGCAGACTGATGTTTCACAGTCAATTTTTTTTTTTTATTATTTACACTACTGTTACACCAGATATGAGTGGTGGCACTGGGCAAGTGGGCCTGGCTGGCACACATGCTAGCAGGCAGGCAACTGTAATTAGATTACACTAGCAGACTGATGTTTCACAGTCAAAAAAAGTTTTTTTTTTAAATTATTTACACTACTGTTACACCAGATATGATTGGTGGCACTGGGCAAGTGGGCCTGGCACACACGCTGGCAGGCAGGCAACTGCAATTAGATTACACTAGCAGACTGATGTTTCACAGTCAAAAAAGTGTTTTTTTTTTTAAATTATTTACACTACTGTTACACCAGATATGAGTGGTGGCACTGGGCAAGTGGGCCTGGCACACACGCTGGCAGGCAGGCAACTGCAATTAGATTACACTAGCAGACTGATGTTTCACAGTCAAAAAAGTTTTTTTTTTAAATTATTTACACTACTGTTACACCAGATATGAGTGGTGGCACTGGGCAAGTGGGCCTGGCACACACGCTGGCAGGCAGGCAACTGCAATTAGATTACACTAGCAGACTGATGTTTCACAGTCAAAAAAGTTTTTTTTTTAAATTATTTACACTACTGTTACACCAGATATGAGTGGTGGCACTGGGTAAGTGGGCCTGGCTAGCACACACACTAGCAGGTAGGCAACTGCAATTAGATTACACTAGCAGACTGATGTTTCACAGTCAAAAAAGTTTTTTTTTTTAATTATTTACACTACTGTTACACCAGATATGAGTGGTGGCACTGGGCAAGTGGGCCTGGCACACACGCTGGCAGGCAGGCAACTGCAATTAGATTACACTAGCAGACTGATGTTTCACAGTCAAAAAAGTTTGTTTTTTTAAAATTATTTACACTACTCTTACACCAGTTATGAGTGGTGGCACTGGGAAAGTGGGCCTGGCTGGCACACACGCTAGCAGGCAGGCAACTGCAATTAGATTACACTAGCAGACTGATGTTTCACAGTCAAAAACGTTTTTTTTTTAATTATTTACACTACTGTTACACCAGATATGAGTGGTGGCACTGGGCAAGTGGGCCTGGCACACACGCTGGCAGGCAGGCAACTACAATTAGATTACACTAGCAGACTGATGTTTCACAGTCAAAAAAGTTTTTTTTTTTTTAATTATTTACACTACTGTTACACCAGATATGAGTGGTGGCACTGAGCAAGTGGGCCTGGCACACACGCTGGCAGGCAGGCAACTGCAATTAGATTACACTAGCAGACTGATGTTTCACAGTCAAAAAAGTTTTTTTTTTAAATTATTCACACTACTGTTACACCAGATATGAGTGGTGGCACTGGGCAAGTGGCTTGGCAGGCAAGCAACTGCAATTAGATTACACAGGAATTTTTTTTTATTATGTTCTAGCCCTAAAAAGGGCTTTTTGGGGTGCTGTCCTTAAAGCAGAGATCAGATGAGTCCTTCAGGACTGTAGTGGACACTGAATACACTAGCCTAGCTATCAATTTCCCTATAAAATCAGCAGCAGCTACACTGTCCCTCCTCTCACTAACAATGCAGCTTCCGAATGAATCTAAAATGGCTGCTGTCCAGGAGCTGGGAGGGTCTGGGAGGGAGTGTCTGCTGCTGATTGGCTGGAATGTGTCTGCAGACTGTGAGATACAGGGTCAAATTTTACTCAATGATGACGAATAGGGGGCGGATCGAACATCGCATATGTTCGCCCGCCGCGGCTAACGCGAACAAGCTATGTTCGCCGGGAACTATTTGCCGGTGAACAATTCACTACATCACTATTAGTAATACACCAGATACTGGGCTGGTTGTACTGCAGGGGTTTAACCACTGCCTCCAGAGCAGGTTCCTGATATAAAGGAAGGCAGTTTCCGTTTGGTACAAAAGGTTAATATTCCTTTATTGCAATTGCTTTAAACAATAATATTGCAAAGTGTTTCTTGTCTGTTATTTTTCTCATATTTGCTGTGTGAGATGTCATGCATTGGGCACTTCATACAACTATATATCTTAATGGCAGCCACTAAGGAAACTCTTGAGTAGATAATTGAGCCTTAACAACGAGCTCCCTCAAGCATAACAAGTCTCCATGAATCTAGTCCAATTTCAAGTTGTTAAAAAATTAAAAATATGAAAGATGCTAGTGGAGAAAACATAAGGGAGGGGGTTAAAGAAGAAATTTACATTGATTATTTTTTGTTGGAGGAAGAAACATAGGTAGCATCTGTAATACCAGAAGTGAGCTATAAGAAAATAGCAGAACATATTAAAAAAAAAACTTAAGCCAGCTCTACATAAGGCTCATAGGGAATACAATATAGTTTTAATTTCATCTGGATTTAAACCAGGTGATGCTGGCAAAAAAAACACATTTCCATGAGTTCCAGAATACAGGCAGGGGATTCAGTGAACTTCTGTTAGGTCAACATGCACAGTCTTCTGCAGCCTTGCATCTCTCTGCATCTGGCAAATTTATCATAAAGGCCATAATAATTCAAAGCAAGGTTGTGCCAAACAATTACCTGTTAAATGTCATCCTCCATTGGAAACAGTTTAATTTTGTATTTGCTCACACACCCAGCAGTGTCAAAAGCTGTAAGAACAGCTAAGAGACTGCAGAATTAAAAATGATACTGTAAAAGTTATATTCGCCTTTAGCAGTAATTGTCTACCAAGGTGTCATAAAGACTTATGGGTAAGCATAAAAACACCACCTGTCAGTAATGGTACTTGTCATTTTAAAGGGTTTATTACAACACACATTTGTAATATTGTCTATGTATATATATCTACTATGGTTTTAGTATTTTTATTTTTACTGGTACTTGGGATATAACAAACATATACAAAGAAATCTGTTGTTTCACATGGCTTATAGACTGTGCCAGTGGTGTGCCAAAGCAAATAAAAATGTCTAAATCCTCTACAGTGATTTATACGGGATAATAACACACAGCCTAATATATTTTTTATTTTTTTTTATTCATGGAGATGATAATGCATTTTATAGGAGGGTACAGAAATGAGTTATTTATTAATTAGCACAAAGCAGATACCAAATAGATTTCAGCAGGAATTAGCATTTAATTAGCCACAATGTACATTGGTGAATCTCAGCCCATCTCATCCTGCCCCTTTTATCATATCAACACAGAGAGGAAGATAAGTCAATGTGTTGCCTATTTATATCCAGTTTAAATGGTCCCTCTGTATTGTAAAATTGCCCTACATCACATCCAGGCTCAATTATGTCTTTCATCTGTACACACTGACTGTCAGACATTGTTTACTGCTTTTTTCCTTTCGTTGCCTATTGAACCTATGCTGACTGTCCTGAACCACTGCTTTAAAGAAACAGTATACACTGATTTTCATAGAATTGCATGTAATAGACACTACTATAAAGAAGAATATTCACAGATACTGATCTAAAAATCCTGTTTAAAACCTTTTAAAAATGTACTTAGAAGCTCCCAGTTTAGCACTGTTAATGAGGATAGACTGGGACACCCAGAGAAAGGGGCTGGGGAAACATAAAGAGTAGACACCCCCCCCTTCCCTGCATTGTAAAGACAGATTATACAAACAGGAGCCACAGAAATCTGTAGACATCAGTATACATCTGAAACTGTGGGGCTTGGTTAGGAGTCTGAAAATCAGCACAATGTAGTCTAAAAATAATCAAAACTATACATTTGTACAAAAACACTACCAGATGGACTGTTGCTTTTGCACTTTCTTAGTTGCTTCTATCTTCTTTGTTCAAACTTGGCACCTATGATCTTTACCAGTCTTGGCATCCTAATAGACAGTTCACCGCTTCCTTAAATATATCATGGAATTGCCTGAGTTTACTGAAGGTATGATACTTGGCTAGGAACCCTAAAGGTTAGATTACAAGTGAGGCACAAACTATTTTGCACAAGCCATATCTTTTCGCAAGCCTTTTATATTGCGCTGATATTACAATTTGAGCGAAATTGTCATTTACGTTTCAATCCTTACTGCAATCTCAGAGCTGTGGTTAACTGTTTCCAAAACAAAAAAGTTGCACAAAACACTTCAAAAATACATTACAAAGTACACTTACACTCATATTAACACTGTCTAATAAAAAAAATATATAATATATTACTATAATTAATGATGATGACCCCAGCAGCACATTTATATTACCATCCATAATTAATGATGATGACCCCAGCAGCACAAGTATATTGCAATCCATAATTAATGTAATTAATTATGTTAATATACCGGTAATTTTGCTGCTGGGGTCATCATCATTAAATTAATTAATGTTCACCTAGATTATGAGTTTTGCGTTAACAGGGGTGCAGTGCTAGCAAGCAGCTTTCCCTCACCGCTCACCTACAGACAACGCTGGTATTACGGGTATTTACAAACCCGGCGTTAGCCGCAGAAAAGTGAGCGGAGAGCAAAATTCAGCTCCACATCTCACCACAATACCAGCGCTGCTTACGGTAGTGATGAGCTGGCAAAACGTGCTCGTGCATGATTTCCCCATAAGAATCAATGGGGCAGAGCCGGCTGAAAAAAACCTAACACCTGCAAAAAAGCACCGTAAAACTCCTAACGCAGCCGCATTGATTCCTATGGGGAAATACTTTTAATGTCTACACCTAACAACCTAACATGAACCCCGAGTCTAAACACCCCTGATCTTACACTTATTAACCCCTAATCCGCTGTCCCCGACATCGCCGACACCTGCATAATATTATTAACCCCTAATCTGCCGCTCCAGACACCGTCGCCACCTACATTATACTTATGAACCCCTAATCTGCTGCCCCCTACATCGCTGACACCTACATTATATTTATTAACCGATAATCTGCCGCCCCAATGTCGCCGCCACCTACCTACACTTATTAACCCCTAATCTGCCGCCCCAAACATCGCCATCACTATATTAAAGTTATTAACCAATAAACCTAAGTCTAACCCTAACACCCCCTAACTTAAATATAATTTAAATAAATCTAAATAAAATAACTACAATTAACTAAATTATTCCTATTTAAAACTAAATACCTATAAAATAAATCCTAAGCTAGCTACAATATAACTAATAGTTACATTGTAGCTATTTTAGGATTTTATTTTATTTTACAGGCAACTTTGTATTTATTTTAACTAGGTACAATAGTTATTAAATAGTTATTAACTATTTAATAGCTACCTAGTTAAAATAAAGTCAAATTTACCTGTAAAATAAATCCTAACCTAAGTTACAATTACACCTAACACTACACTATAATTAAATTCCCTAAACTAAATACAATTAAGTACAATTTAAAAAAATTATCTAAAGTACGAAAAAAAACACTAAATTACAGAAAATAATAAAATAATTACAAGTTTTTTAAACTAATTACACCTAAACTAATCCCCCTAATAAAATAAAAAAGCCCCCCAAAATAATAAAAAGCCCTACCCTACACTAAATTACAAATAGCCCTTAAAAGGGCCTTTTGCGGGGCATTGCCCCAAAGTAATCAGCTCTTTTACCTGTAAAAAAAATACAATACCCCCCCAACATTAAAACCCACCACCCACACAACCAACCCTACTCTAAAACGCACCCAATACCCCCTTAATAAAACCTAACACTAACCCCTTGAAGATCACCCTACCTTGAGAAGTCTTCACCCAACCGGGTCGAAGTCGTCAACGAAGCCGGCAGAAGTGGTCCTCCAGACTGGCAGAAGTCTTCATCGAAGCCGGGAAGAAGAGGTCCTCCAGACGGGCAGAAGTCTTCATCCAGGCGGCATCTTCTATCTTCATCCATCCGGCGCAGAGCGGCTCCATCTTCAAGACATCCGACGCAGAGCATCCTCTTCAAACGAAGTCCAACTGAAGAATGAAGGTACCTTTAAGTGACGTCATCCAAGATGGCGTCCCTTGAATTCCGATTGGCTGATAAAATTGCAATCAGCCAATAGGATTGAGCTTGCATTCTATTGGCTGATCCAATCAGCCAATAGAATGCCAGCTCAATAATATTGGCTGATTGGATCAGCCAATAGGATTGAACTTTAATTTTTTCTACCTTAATTCCGATTGGCTGATAGAATTCTTTTGTATTTAATTGTATTTAGTTTAGGTAATTAATTTAATTATAGTGTAGTGTTAGAAGTAATTGTAACTTAGGTTAGGATTTATTTTACAGGTAAATTTGACTTTATTTTAACTAGGTAGCTATTAAATAGTTAATAACTATTTAATAACTATTGTACCTAGTTAAAATAAATACAAAGTTGCCTGTAAAATAAAAATAAACCCTAAGCTAGATACAATGTAACTATTAGTTATATTGTAGCTAGCTTAGGGTTTATTTTATAGGTAAGTATTTAGTTTTAAATAGGAATAATTAAGTGAATTGTAGTAATTTTATTTATATTTATTTAAATTATATTTAAGTTAGGGGGGGTTAGGGTTAGGGTTAGACTTAGATTTAGGGGTTAATAACTTTAATAGAGTTGCCGCGACGTTGGGGGTGGCAGATTAGGGGTTAATAAATGTAGGTAGGTGTCGGCGATGTTAGGGATGGCAGATTAGGGGTTAATAAAATTAAACTAGTGTTTGCGATGCGGTAGGCCGGCGGTTTAGGGGTTAAAATATTTTTTATAGTGGCGGCGATGTCTGGTTCGGCAGATTAGGGGTTAAACATTTTTATTTAGTATTTGCGATGTGGGGGGCCTCGGTTTAGGGGTTAATAGGTAGTTTATGGGTGTTAGTGTACTTTTTAGCACTTTAGTTAAGAGTTTTATACTACGGCGTTAGCCCATAAAACTCTTAACTACTGAATTTTAAATGCGGTATCAGTCTTGACAGGAGAGGCTGTACCGCTCACTTTTGGTTAGACTCGTAATACCGGCGTTATGCAAGTCCCATTAAAAATATAGGATACGCAATTGACGTAAGTGGGTTTGCGGTATTTTCGAGTCTGACCAAAAAAGTGAGCGGTGAGCCTGTCATTTCAAGACTCGTAATACCAGCGGGCGTTAAAAAGCAGCATTAGGACTCTTAACGCTGCTTTTTAACCCTAACGCACAGCTCGTAGTCTAGCCGGTTATTAATTATCGGCTAGATTTAGAGTTCTGCGGCCAAAGGGGTGCGTTAGCTACGCGTGCTTTTTTTCCCCTGCACCTTTTAAATACCGCTGGTATTTAGCGTTCACAGAAGGGCTGTGTTAGGCTCCAAAAAGGGAGCGTACAGGCATATTTACCTCCACTGCAACTCTCAATACCAGCGGTGCTTACGGACGTGGCCAGCTTCAAAAAGGTGCTCGTGCACGATTCCCCCATAGGAAACAATGGGGCTGTTTGAGCTGGAAAAAACCTAACACCTGCAAAAAAGCAGCGTTCAGCTCCTAACGCAGCCCCATTGTTTCCTATGGGGAAACACTTCCTAAGTCTGCACCTAACACCCTAACATGTACCCCGAGTCTAAACACCCCTAATCTTACACTTATTAACCCATAATCTGCCGCCCCTGCTATCGCTGACCCCTGCATATTATTATTAACCCCTAATCTGCCACTCCGTACACCGCCGCAACCTACATTATCCCTATTTACCCCTAATCTGCTGCCCCTAACACCGCCGACCCCTACATAATATTTATTAACCCCTAATCTGCCCACCTCCCAACGTCGCCGCTACCTTACCTACAATTATTAACCCCTAATCTGCCGACCGGACCTCACCGCTACTCTAATAAATGAATTAACCCCTAAAGCTAAGTCTAACCCTAACACTAACACCCCCCCTAAGTTACATATAATTTAAATCTAACGAAATAAAATAAACCTTATTAAATAAATTATTCCTATTTAAAGCTAAATACTTACCTGTAAAATAAACCCTAATATAGCTACAATATACATTATAATTATATTGTAGCTATTTTAGGATTAATATTTGTTTTACAGGCAACTTTGTATTTATTTTAACCAGGTACAATAGCTATTAAATAGTTAATAACTATTTAATAGCTACCTAGTTAAAATAATTGCAAAATTACCTGTAAAATAAATCCTAACCTAAGTTATAATTAAACCTAACACTACACTATCAATAAATTAATTAAATAAACTACCTACAATTATCTACAATTAAACCTAACGCTACACTATCAATAAATTAATTAAATAAACTACCTACAATTATCTACAATTAAACCTAACACTACACTATCAATAAATAAATTAAATACAAATACCTACAAATAAATACAAATAAATACACTAACTAAAGTACAAAAAATAAAAAAAGAACTAAGTTACAAAAAATAAAAAAAGAACTAAGTTACAAAAAATAAAAAAATAATTTACAAACATTATAAAAATATTACAACAATTTTAAGCTAATTACACCAACTCTAAGCCCCCTAATAAAATAACAAAGCCCCCCAAAATAAAAAAATGCCCTACCCTATTCTAAAATAAAAATTGAAAAGCTCTTTTACCTTACCAGCCCTTAAAAGGGCTTTTTGCGGGGCATGCCCCAAAGAATTCTGCTCTTTTGCCTGTAAAAAAAACATACAATACCCCCCCAACATTACAACCCACCACCCACATACACCTAATCTAACCCAAACCCCCCTTAAATAAACCTAACACTAAGCCCCTGAAGATCTCCCTACCTTGTCTTCACCACGCCGGGTATCACCGATCCGTCCAGAAGAAGGTCCGAAGTCTTCCTCCTATCCGGGCGATATCTTCATCCAAGCGGGGGCTGAAGAGGTCCATCATCCGGCTGAAGTCTTCATCCAAGCGAGGGCTGAAGAGGTCCATCATCCGGCTGAAGTCTTCTATCAAGCGGCATCTTCAATCTTCTTTCTTCTTGCTCCATCTTCATCCCGCCGACGCGGAACATCCATCCTGGCCGACGACTTCCGATGAATTTAAGGGACGTCATCCAAGATGGCGTCCCTCGAATTCCGATTGGCTGATAGGATTCTATCAGCCAATCGGAATTAAGGTAGGAATATTCTGATTGGCTGATGGAATCAGCCAATCAGATTCAAGTTCAATCCGATTGGCTGATCCAATCAGCCAATCAGATTGAGCTCGCATTCTATTGGCTGTTCCGATCAGCCAATAGAATGCGAGCTCAATCTGATTGGCTGATCCAATCAGCCAATTGGATTGAACTTGAATCTGATTGGCTGATTCAATCAGCCAATCAGAATTTTCCTACCTTAATTCCGATTGGCTAATAGAATCCTATCAGCCAATCGGAATTCGAGGGACGCCATCTTGGATGACGTCCCTTAAAGGAACCGTCATTCGTCGGGAAGTTGTCGGCCAGGATGGATGTTCCTCGTCGGCGGGATGAAGATGGAGCCGGAAGAAAGAAGATAGAAGATGCCGCTTGATAGAAGACTTCAGCCCGGATGATGGACCTCTTCAGCCCCCGCTTGGATGAAGACTTCAGCCGGATGATGGACCTCTTCAGCCCCCGCTTGGATGAAGACATCGCCCGGATAGGAGGAAGACTTCGGACCCTCTTCTGGACGGATCGGTGATACCCGGCATGGTGAAGACAAGGTAGGAAGATATTCAAAAGGCCCTTTTAAGGGCTGGTAAGGTAAAAGAGCTTTTCAATTTTTATTTTAGAATAGGGTAGGGCATTTTTTTATTTTGGGGGGCTTTGTTATTTTATTAGGGGGCTTAGAGTTGGTGTAATTATATTAAAATTGTTGTAATATTTTTATAATGTTTGTAAATAATTTTTTTATTTTTTGTAACTTAGTTCTTTTTTTATTTTTTGTAAATTAGTTCTTTTTTATTTTTTGTACTTTAGTTAGTGTATTTATTTGTATTTATTTGTAGGTATTTGTATTTAATTTATTTATTGATAGTGTAGTGTTAGGTTTAATTGTAGATAATTGTAGGTCGTTTATTTAATTAATTTATTGATAGTGTAGTGTTAGGTTTAATTGTAACTTAGGTTAGGATTTATTTTAAAAGTAATTTTGTAATTATTTTAACTAGGTAGCTATTAAATAGCTATTAACTATTTAATAGCTATTGTACCTGGTTAAAAATAAATACAAAGTTGCCTGTAAAATAAATATTAATCCTAAAATAGCTACAATATAATTATTATTTATATTGTATCTATATTAGGGTTTATTTTACAGGTAAGTATTTAGCTTTAAATAGGAATAATTTATTTAATAAGATTTATTTTATTTCGTTAGATTAAAATTATATTTAATTTAGGGGGGTGTTAGTGTTAGGGTTAGACTTAGCTTTAGGGGTTAATACATTAATTAGAGTAGCGGTGAGGTCCGGCCGGCAGATTAGGGGTTAATAATTGTAGGTAAGGCAGCGGCGACGTTGGGGGGAGCAGATTAGGGGTTAATAAATATTATGTAGGGGTCGGCGGTGTTAGTGGCAGTAGATTAGGGGTACATAGGGATAATGTAGGTTGCGGCAGTGTGCGGTCGGCAGATTAGGGGTTAATAAGTGTAAGTAGGTAGCGGCGACGTTGGGGGGGCAGATTAGGGGTTAATAAATATAATATAGGGGTCGGCTGGTTTTGACGGCTAACGCAGAACTCTAAATCTAGGTGTATGTTAATATAATTGTGCTTCTGGAGTCATTATCATTACATTAATGATGATGACCCCAGCAAGCAAAATTATATTAACACAATTAATGATGATGACTCCAGCAGCACAATTATATATTATATAACGGTGATATCATATAATAATTTAACAACACAGCCATAGCTATTAACTATTTAATAGCTATTGTACCTGGTTAAAAATAAAATACAAAGTTGCCTGTAAAATAAATATTAATCCTAAAATAGCTACAATATAATTATTATTTATATTGTAGCTATATTAGGGTTTATTTTACAGGTAAGTATTTAGCTTTAAATAGGAATAATTTATTTAATAAGATTTATTTTATTTCGTTAGATTCAAATTATATTTAATTTAGGGGGGTGTTAGTGTTAGGGTTAGACTTAGCTTTAGGGGTTAATACATTAATTAGAGTAGCGGTGAGGTCCGGCCGGCAGATTAGGGGTTAATAATTGTAGGTAAGGCAGCGGCGACGTTGGGGGGAGCAGATTAGGGGTTAATAAATATTATGTAGGGGTCGGCGGTGTTAGTGGCAGTAGATTAGGGGTACATAGGGATAATGTAGGTTGCGGCAGTGTGCGGTCGGCAGATTAGGGGTTAATAAGTGTAAGTAGGTAGCGGCGACGTTGGGGGGGCAGATTAGGGGTTAATAAATATAATATAGGGGTCGGCTGGTTTTGACGGCTAACGCAGAACTCTAAATCTAGGCGTATGTTAATATAATTGTGCTTCTGGAGTCATTATCATTACATTAATGATGATGACCCCAGCAAGCAAAATTATATTAACACAATTAATGATGATGACTCCAGCAGCACAATTATATATTATATAACGGTGATATCATATAATAATTTAACAACACAGCCATAGCTATTAACTATTTAATAGCTATTGTACCTGGTTAAAAATAAAATACAAAGTTGCCTGTAAAATAAATATTAATCCTAAAATAGCTACAATATAATTATTATTTATATTGTAGCTATATTAGGGTTTATTTTACAGGTAAGTATTTAGCTTTAAATAGGAATAATTTATTTAATAAGATTTATTTTATTTCGTTAGATTCAAATTATATTTAATTTAGGGGGGTGTTAGTGTTAGGGTTAGACTTAGCTTTAGGGGTTAATACATTAATTAGAGTAGCGGTGAGGTCCGGCCGGCAGATTAGGGGTTAATAATTGTAGGTAAGGCAGCGGCGACGTTGGGGGGAGCAGATTAGGGGTTAATAAATATTATGTAGGGGTCGGCGGTGTTAGTGGCAGTAGATTAGGGGTACATAGGGATAATGTAGGTTGCGGCAGTGTGCGGTCGGCAGATTAGGGGTTAATAAGTGTAAGTAGGTAGCGGCGACGTTGGGGGGGCAGATTAGGGGTTAATAAATATAATATAGGGGTCGGCTGGTTTTGACGGCTAACGCAGAACTCTAAATCTAGGCGTATGTTAATATAATTGTGCTTCTGGAGTCATTATCATTACATTAATGATGATGACCCCAGCAAGCAAAATTATATTAACACAATTAATGATGATGACTCCAGCAGCACAATTATATATTATATAACGGTGATATCATATAATAATTTAACAACACAGCCATAGCAGCCTAGATATGTGGTAGGAGAAAAGATCAAGTATGTGTATGTAAAAAAACTAAATACTTATCTATCAGCGCCCTGCAATGTATTTCTAATGCTCAACAGTCACAGTATGCAGTCACACGATGCTTTCTCCTTGAAGGCGCCTAAATTGTGAAGCAATGGCAGAGCAAAAGTGATCCATCGGATTCTGCAACACGTCTGTTGCAGGAATGTGGTGACGTCACGGTCGCACATTCCAACGGGCAGCAGAGACAGCTGTAGCCTGAAAGGCAGCGCATACGCAATAAATGCTAAGTTCCAGGATTTGCCGGCGGCCGGGACAAAATGTCAAAACGGGTGGGACACTGCGACAGGGGCTCAAAACGGACAATCCCGGTCAAAACGGGACATATGGTAAGCCTATCCATATGTGGGAGATGCCTTAAAGGGACAGTCTAGTCCAAAAAAAACTTTCATGATTCAGATAGGGCATGTAATTTTAAACATTTTTCCAATTTACTTTTATCACCAATTTGTCTTTGTTCTCTTGGAATTCTTATTTAAAAGCTTAACCTAGGAGGTTCATATGCTAATTTCTTAGACCTTGAAGGCCGCCTCTTAAGAATGTACAAAAGTATGTGTGGCAAACAGGTCAGATGTTAACAAAACAAATATGCTCAACACAATGTGCTAAAAAACAATACTCTCCTTGTTAGAATAATGTACAGATGACCGCTGCCCTTCCTCAGTCTCTCCCCAGGGACTGTACAGACAATAGACAAAACGAAATGGATGGCGCTGGTCTTGATGTATAGTTAATTTCTAATGATAGATAGATAACACCTTTGAAAATCACCTGTTGTTCCTTTGGAGAGAGACACACCTTAGAAGCTGAACTCACATTACTAAAGGAGTGAGTATATTGCACATTATTTTGTCGGATTTAACTTGCACATCAAGTCCATTTCTATCTATCATTAGAAATTAACTATACATCAAGACCAGCGCCATCCATTTGTTTTGTCTATTGCCCCTTAAGAATGCATTTTAACAGGTTTTTCACCACTAGAGGGTGTTAGTTCATGTTTTTCATATAGATAACACTGTGCTCATGCACGTGAAGTTACCTGGGAGCCATCACTGATTGGCTAAACTGCAAGTCTGTCAAAAGAACTGAAATAAAGGGGCAGTTTGCAGAGGCTTAGATACAAGATAATTACAGAGGTAAAAAATATATAAATATAACTGTGTTGGTTTTGCAAAACTGGGGAATGGGTAAAAAAGGGATTATCTATCTTTTAAACCAATAACAATTCTGGTGTAGACTGTCCCTTTAAGCTTCAGGAGCTCCAGATCTCGGATGTAACTTAACAGCCGAGAGTGCTGGAGCCTTTTTTGAAGCAACGACCTATATATATGTGGTGCGGTACGATAGCCAAAGTACCGCACAATGTATATATACATCATTTTGGCTTAAGGGGTTAATGTATTTATATGTGTTTATATATATATATATGTATTTACAGACATATATACACATATAAACACATAAATACATATGCATTAGAGCCCTTTGCCATTAAGTAGATGAAAAGATGTAAAAACATATATATGCAAAATTCATATTTAATAAAGATTTTGACATTAGCTAATTATGCTATGTTGTTTGCGCGATGGGTGTTAGGTTTTCTTCAACAAATTTTTTTCTCCATTGACTTCTATGGGGAATGAGAAAATGTGATGGTGTTTGCGCAATGTCTGGTCTTGGATTTTTTTTAGCAAAAACTTAACTCTAGCTGAGTTTTTGCGATTGTGCCACTTGTAATCTATCCCTAAGTGTTTTATTGTCAGCTGCTCTCATGAGATATACAGGGAGTGCAGAATTATTAGGCAAGTTGTATTTTTGAGGATTAATTTTATTATTGAACAACAACCATGTTCTCAATGAACCCAAAAAACTCATTAATATCAAAGCTGAATAGTTTTGGAAGTAGTTTTTAGTTTGTTTTTAGTTATAGCTATTTTAGGGGGATATCTGTGTGTGCAGGTGACTATTACTGTGCATAATTATTAGGCAACTTAACAAAAAACAAATATATACCCATTTCAATTATTTATTTTTACCAGTGAAACCAATATAACATCTCAACATTCACAAATATACATTTCTGACATTCAAAAACAAAACAAAAACAAATCAGTGACCAATATAGCCACCTTTCTTTGCAAGGACACTCAAAAGCCTGCCATCCATGGATTCTGTCAGTGTTTTGATCTGTTCACCATCAACATTGCGTGCAGCAGCAACCACAGCCTCCCAGACACTGTTCAGAGAGGTGTACTGTTTTCCCTCCTTGTAAATCTCACATTTGATGATGGACCACAGGTTCTCAATGGGGCTCAGATCAGGTGAACAAGGAGGCCATGTCATTAGATTTTCTTCTTTTATACCCTTTCTTGCCAGCCACGCTGTGGAGTACTTGGACGCATGTGATGGAGCATTGTCCTGCATGAAAATCATGTTTTTCTTGAAGGATGCAGACTTCTTCCTGTACCACTGCTTGAAGAAGGTGTCTTCCAGAAACTGGCAGTAGGACTGGGAGTTGAGCTTGACTCCATCCTTAACCCGAAAAGGCCCCACAAGCTCATCTTTGATGATACCAGCCCAAACCAGTACTCCACCACCACCTTGCTGGCGTCTGAGTCGGACTGGAGCTCTCTGCCCTTTACCAATCCAGCCACGGGCCCATCCATCTGGCCCATCAAGACTCACTCTCATTTCATCAGTCCATAAAACCTTAGAAAAATCAGTCTTGAGATATTTCTTGGCCCAGTCTTGACGTTTCAGCTTGTGTGTCTTGTTCAGTGGTGGTCGTCTTTCAGCCTTTCTTACCTTGGCCATGTCTCTGAGTATTGCACACCTTGTGCTTTTGGGCACTCCAGTGATGTTGCAGCTCTGAAATATGGCCAAACTGGTGGCAAGTGGCATCTTGGCAGCTGCACGCTTGACTTTTCTCAGTTCATGGGCAGTTATTTTGCGCCTTGGTTTTTCCACACGCTTCTTGCGACCCTGTTGACTATTTTGAATGAAACGCTTGATTGTTCGATGATCACGCTTCAGAAGCTTTGCAATTTTAAGAGTGCTGCATCCCTCTGCAAGATATCTCACTATTTTTTACTTTTCTGAGCCTGTCAAGTCCTTCTTTTGACCCATTTTGCCAAAGGAAAGGAAGTTGCCTAATAATTATGCACACCTGATATAGGGTGTTGATGTCATTAGACCACACCCCTTCTCATTACAGAGATGCACATCACCAAATATGCTTAATTGGTAGTAGGCTTTCAAGCCTATACAGCTTGGAGTAAGACAACATGCATAAAGAGGATGATGTGGTCAAAATACTCATTTGCCTAATAATTCTGCACTCCCTGTACAGTATATGGTCTTAACTCTAATGAGCTGTATAATGGGAATTGTTTTACTCATTTGTTAATTAACTACGTCCAGAGCAATAATTAAAAAATACAATTCAGTGTTCTTTTGTTACAGATCAGCATTGCTAGAATTCTGCTAGTGTGAGAATTTCCATTTTCAGAGGAAAGATTCAACATTCTTTGTGTTGAATGTCACAACCAATCAAGACACCAAGATAAGCAGAATGTTACATTTAGTGGAGCGGGAATTTATTAAGCATTTTACAATGATAAGACACAATAAAGAGGGACTGTAGATAAGCCAAATGAAAAGAAAATATTAGCCTTGTCAACCATGACCCTTGTAGATGTGTTATTTTGGCCTATTTGCTCAAAAAGAAAGAAGCTTCTTCAACCTAACATAATTTAAAGGGACATGGAATACAAATGTATTATTTTGTGATTCAGATAGGGCAAATCATGCTAAACAATTTTCCAAATTACTTCTATTATCAACTGTGCTTCATTCTCTTAGAATCCTTTATTGAAGGAGCATCATAGGATGCTGAAGCTATTCATTTGTATTGGCTCCCATAGAAAGTTATAGCTGTACTAATTATTTACTGTCACACAAGTTCTGAGCAGCTCAAGTGTAAAGTCTGACCCACTGCTACAGATAGCAACAGGGCTTTCACTATAAATATCAGCACACAGTAGTATGTGAAATCACAACCCTGTTATTCACCTCAGTATGGCCCGGATTACAAGTTGCTCTGCATGGCTTTACCATGCGCAAAATGGTCTTTGCGTGCGGAATGGTCACCTACTTGATGTTACAAGTCACACAGTATGGCTTTTCAGCAATCGTTATGGCCTTTACTACAACGATCCATTCCGCATTCAATGACCTGTAGTTATGTGTTTTGTGAAACAAAAGTTTCACAAAACACATCAAAAATATGTTACAAAGTACACTAACATCCATAAACTACACTATTAACTCCTAAGCCGCCATTCCACGCATTTCAACAAATTAATAAAACTATTAAAACCTAAATTGCCATCCGCCTACATCGCAACTTATAAACCTAATAAACCCTAAACCGCCATCTCCCCGCATCGCATCTTCCTAAATTAAACTATTAACCCCTAAAATGTCATCCCCCCCACATCGCAACTACCTAAATTAAACTATTAACCCCTAAACCACCATCATCACAACTACCTAAATTAAACTATTAACCCATAAACCGAACACAATTAAAATACACCTAAATTAAAGTTAAAATATAATAACTACCTTAAAATAAATTAAAACTTACCTGTGAAAAACAATTAAAACCTAAGCTTAAACTAAAAAAAAACTAACATTACTTGTTTTTAAAAAAATAAATAATGCGAAAAAATGAAAAAAAAACTAACATTACTAAAAATAATAAAACCTAACATAACCAAAAAAAACTACCATTACAAAAAATAATAAACACTAAAATTACATAACATAAAAAAAGCTACCATTACAAAAAATAATAAACACTAAAATTACATAACATAAAAAAAGCTACCATTACAAAAAATAATAAACACTAAAATTACATAACATAAAAAAGCTACCATTACAAAAAAATAAATAAAATAAAATATTCCTATTCTGGGGGGGGGGGGGGGGTATTAGAATAGGAATAGTTTTTTTATTTTTGGATAATTTGTTTATTTTTTGTAATGTTAGCTTTTCTTATTTTTTGTAATTTTAGTGATTATTATTTTTTGTAATGGTAGTTTTTTTTGGTTATGTTAGCTTTTATTATTTTTAGTAATGTAAGGCCTAGATTTAGAGTTTGGCGTTAGCCGTCAAAACCAGCGTTAGAGGCTCCTAACGCTTGTTTTTTACGGACTCCGGTATTTAGAGTTCAGTTACCGACACTCATAAATCACCCAGCGCTCAAATCTCTACCGACAGCTCAAACCCAGTAGTTAACATATACCGACAAAATAAACATCCACGAATCACAAAACAAATATTACACAAAGTACACTTACACTCATACAAACACTACACTATATTTATTTTTCAGATTTAATAATTTTTCATCAAAATACAAAGGAACAAAGTTGCGAGATCTCGGGTGTTAGAAAAAAAACAACACAAATCCATTTTGCCATTGACTTACATTGACACACGGGAAAAGACCCTCATATAGCTACATCTAACTAATAAGATTATCACAAACATACACTCATCGATGCATACAAACAATATACACCACATGACATACACAAAAAAGTTATTTATTACAAAATGAACACGATTTAGTTACTTTTTCACACAAGCTCATGACGTCACTCACTTTACGAGGAAAACCAGTCTTTGAAAAAAAAATTAACAAAATTTAGAGCCTCCATTGACTTCTATGGGGAAGACGTGCTCGTGCAGATTTCCCGAACGCACGCAAATAGCGTAGACCTAAAAACTCCAAATACCAGCGCTAGAAATAGGAAAAAAATACATGCTTTTCTGCGTTAGACCCAGCTATGATAAATAGATCAAGAAATGACTATTTCCCTATGGTGGACTTATGGATTGTACTTATTGAATATTCACAACAGCATTAAATTGTTTCATACTTTTATATTACATCAACTACAAATCAACATCACTAGTAACAAACATTTTAAACAAAAAAAATCACATTTAAACGGACACAAAAATAATTTTAAAATTTCAGGATTCACAAACAGTACACAATGGGAAACACCTCTCGTTTACCTTTATTATTGCATTTCATTTATTCAACTCATATGCTTGCAGCAACTGCATATCTACATAGGCTTAACACATGATCAGTCATGGATGCACATACATAACTTTTAGCATTCACTCATACATGTGCATTCAAATGATGGTGGAAAAACACATTACATTCTCTCTAGGAATCACAAAACAGAACATATGGATTTTACTGTACTTTTAACATCATGATTCCATCACAATAAACCATTAGGAATTACGTACAAGAAGAACATCATTACACCAGATTACAGATGTCACTTTATGGGAAGGAACAACAATGCCAGACCGCTATATAGAAGTCAGCATATGTGGGACACAATCACAATATATACGTACATGTACATAACACGCATCACCCATCACGCAACCACAAAGCACACATTTAGATTTTATTCAGCACACAATAACAATGTAGCACAATACAACAACACAATGAGGATTTCAGAACTACATAGGCAGGTTAATAATATCATGACGTCATTAGAAGATTCAACCATACACATTACAGATTCACGACTGTACCGCCCCTTTCTGAACTTTAACACTCAATACTACAATACAACATATACGTAAATAACAGTTTGGAACAGCATTATTAGGGAGATTTGAATGGGACAATTAAGAAATATTGTCAGATCGCAAATCACTTATATATATAATACTACAGATGACAGCCGGAAGTTATTCAGTATTAGTGCCATTTGAATGGGACGCATACAATATTGACAGCTCGGCAATCACTTATATATACAATACTACAGATGGCAGACGGGAAGTTCGGAATTATTATTGCGATTTGAAAGGGACGCATACAATATTGACAGCTCGGCAATCACTTATATATACAATACTACAGATGACAGCCGGAAGTTATTCAGTATTATAGAGATTTGAATGGGACGCATACAATATTGACAGCTCGGCAATCACTTATATATACAATACTACAGAAGACAGCCGGAAGTTCTGAATTATTAGTGCGATTTTAAAGGGACGCATACAATATTGACAGCTCGGCAATCACTTATATATACAATACTACAGATGACAGCCGGAAGTTCTTCAGTATTAGTGCCATTTTAATGGGACGCATACAATATTGACAGCTTGGCAATCACTTATATATACAATACTACAGATGGCAGACGGGAAGTTCGGAATTATTATTGCGATTTGAAAGGGACGCATACAATTTTGACAGCTCGGCAATCACTTATATATACAATACTACAGATCAGGGATAGGCAAGGTGTCCGTACACGGACACTGGTGTCCGTGACTGGCCCTTACAGTGTCCGTCGCCCATTCTGCTGCGGGGAGGGAGGAGTAGGACAGATGAATGCTGATCCTGACTCTTCCTTGACAGATGCGGCTCCACGTTTCGCAGGGTTTTGGCCACTCCCACATGATGCTGCTAAGTACCGGGAAAATGACTCTGAGTGAAACTGACTGAGAGAGAGGGAAGATTCAAGAAGCAAGCTGCTACTGTGTCCCTGGAGCTTTATATGCAAAGGTAAATCACTTTAACCAGCACCTGAGGTTTATTATTAGTAGTATTTAATTAGAAAGAAAATATATACTAAGGTTGTGATTCACAACCTTAGTATATCTTTTCTTTCTGATTAAATAATAGGAAAGGGAGATTATGCAATGTGAATAAAGTTAGTAGCTTGTCAAGAGACTGCTAGCGATATTGGGTAATAAGTTATGGAATAAAGCCTGAGTGAAATACTGGATGTGTATCTGCATCTGTATAATAACACCCAGCTCTATACAAAGACACAGAAGTGACACTGGCACATGGGTATAGCCAGACAAGGGCTGGTTATAGGATCAGTGGTATCTGCATCAGTTTAATAACGCCCAGCACTATATAATGACACAGTAGTGACACTGGCACATGGGTATAGCCAGAGGAGGGCTGGTTATAGGATCAGTGGTATCTGCATCAGTATAATAGCACCCAGCACTATACAAAGACTCAGTAGTGACACTGGCACATGGATATAGCCAGAGGAGGGTTGGTTATAGGATCAATTGTATCTGCATCAGTATAATAACACCCAGCACTATATAATGACATAGTAGTGACACTGGCTCATGGGTATAGCCAGAGGAGGGTTGGTTATAGGATCAGTGGTATCTGCATCAGTAAATAACATCCAGCACTATATAATCATGTTTTTAATTTGAAATGTACCTTGGTGTCCTTCACTAAGGTCTTTACTTTAGAAAATGTACGCCACAGCCTTAGTTTGTGCCTATCCCTGCTACAGATGACAGCCGGAAGTTATTCAGTATTATTGAGATTTGAATGGGACGCATACAATATTGACAGCTCGGCAATCACTTATATATACAATACTACAGATGACAGCCGGAAGTTCTGAATTATTAGTGCGATTTTAAAGGGACGCATACAATATTGACAGCTCGGCAATCACTTATATATACAATACTACAGATGACAGCCGGAAGTTCTTCAGTATTAGTGCCATTTTAATGGGACGCATACAATATTGACAGCTCGGCAATCACTTATATATACAATACTACAGATGACAGCCGGAAGTTATTCAGTATTATTGAGATTTGAATGGGACGCATACAATATTGACAGCTCAGAAATCACTTATATATACAATACTACAGATGGCAGACGGGAAGTTCTGAATTATTATTGCGATTTGAAAGGGACGCATACAATATTGACAGCTCGGCAATCACTTATATATACAATACTACAGATGGCAGATGTTACTTTATCGTTTACAAACAATGTTGCAGCAACATTGATCGATCACATTCGATGCACATTATACACAACTATGCACTTTCATTCATGTTAGCCTGGACGTGTGCTTGTTACTATAAGATTGCGTTTAAGAAATATTGATTACGCATATGATCAAACATTACAAACATGCACTGTATGTGTGATATTGTACACTTTCACATTGAGATTCATTGTGGGAAAACAACATTTCAGCAAACAACAAAAAAACGCCCACTGTGAAAGCATTCGCGCCGCTCACATACAAACAAGTGAATACAATCAGCAATCATTACAAACTCACTACCATTGGACTAATTGTACTATAAATCCCCCAAACAACATGGCCAAAGCATCACTTGTGATCCACATCAGATCAAGTGCATACCTAGTTACGCTGTTTTGAAAGATGGATGACGATGACATGGTAGACACTGCTGGTGCTGCTATTGGCGAACTAGCTGTTGATCGAATCAGGCAGCCTCGGCGGCTCAGACTGAGACGAAGGGGTCGTCTGGTTCGAGGTCCTCATGTCTACAGGGTGAGACCCACCTTGGAAAACATGAGCGACTTTGAGGTTTATGATAAGTATCGGCTCAATCGCGAACAGCTCATTGGCCTTTATGATCTTCTAAAACCTAATTTGGAGCCACGTATAAGAATAAGGACTGCTGTTCCCGCCATGAGTAAGATGCTAAGTTGTCTATACGTCCTGGCCTCCGGGAGTTTTCAATCCGGAGAAATGTACATGCATGGCCTGGCTCAAGGTACATTTTCTGTGGTGTTTGATAACTTTCTGGACGCCATGGTACGTATCAGTAAGCAATACATAGGATTCCCACAGAATGATGGTGATTGGAGGCGCCTGAAGCGGGAATTCTTTGATATTGCTCAATTGCCCAATGTCTTGGGAGCCATAGATTGTACCCACATTGCACTGCGTGCTCCAATTGATGACTTGCCCTTCAGAAATCGCAAACATTTTCATAGCCTCAACGTGCAGTATGTTTGTGACGCACAGATGAGGATTATGCATGTGTGTGCAAATTTTGGAGGAGCTTGTCATGATGCCCGCATCCTCGCTCAGTCGTCCCTGTGGAGACCGTTTGAGGAAAGACAAATGCCCCCTGGTTATCTCGTTGGTGAGTATTTGTGCACAACATGGTTAATTAGTTTGACAATTGCCACTGTAGTTTTAAAATGTTAGCGTAATGTTCAGCTATAGGATGCAATTTAACCATTTATTTTTATTTCTGCAAATGTCTAGTTTTAGTTCAATGCAGATATGTAGCAAGTCTTACCTTAAATGCTCAGATAGAGAATGCAATGTAACCATTTATTTGCCATTTTACACAAGGTCTGGTTTAGGAGAAATACGCATATGTAGCATGTCTTAGCTGAAATGGGAAGATATTAGCTAATGCAATTTAACCAGGTCATTGTCTCTTTCCGCTAATGTCTAGTTTTAGTTCAATGCAGATATGTAGCATGTCTTACCTTAAATGCTCAGATAGAGAATGCAATGTAACCATTTAGTTTTTATTTTACACAAGGTTTGGTTTAGGAGAAATACGCATATGTAGCATGTCTTAGCTGAAATGGGAAGATATTAGCTAATGCAATTTAACCATGTCATTGTCTCTTTCCGCTAATGTCTAGTTTTAGTTCAATGCAGATATGTAGCATGTCTTACCTTAAATGCTCAGAGAATGCAATGTAACCATTTAGTTTTTATTTTACACAAGGTTTGGTTTAGGAGAAATACGCATATGTAGCATGTCTTAGCTTAAATGGGAAGATATTAGCTAATGCAATTTAACCATGTCATTGTCTCTTTCCGCTAATGTCTAGTTTTAGTTCAATGCAGATATGTAGCATGTGTTACCTTAAATGCTCAGAGAATGCAATGTAACCATTTAGTTTTTATTTTACACAAGGTTTGGTTTAGGAGAAATACGCATATGTAGCATGTCTTAGCTGAAATGGGAAGATATTAACTAATGCAATTTAACCATGTCATTGTCTCTTTCCGCTAATGTCTATGTTTAGTTCAATGCAGATATGTAGCATGTCTTACCTTAAATGCTCAGAGAATGCAATGTAACAATTTAGTTTTTATTTTACACAAGGTTTGGTTTAGGAGAAATACGCATATGTAGCATGTCTTGGCTGAAATGGGAAGATAGATAATAATATTGAACTAGATTATTCTTGTAAAAATAAAACATTTGTTAGTGGATTATCGTGTACACAAACTTTTTTTGGACTCAAAATACTATTTTGAGGATTCAGTTTGAATTATGTTCTGTTCATCATTTATAGGTGATTCTGGGTACATGAGCCGGCCTTGGCTTATTACCCCCTTGCGTAGCCCGACTGATGTGTCTGAGGAGCGCTACAATAGGGCTCATAAGAGAACCAGGGCGGTGGTTGAATGAATGTTCGGGCTCCTGAAGATGAGGTTCAGGTGCCCGGACAGGTCGGGAGGAGCCCTCCAGTACAACCCAAAGAAGGTGGCTAAGATCGTTATAGCCTGTAGTGTCCTGCATAATATTGCACAGCGGGCTGGGATGCTGCAGGGTGTCCAGGCGCACCGAAACCTCCTCAGAGATGAGGAGGATGATCCTGTTCTAGAGGGGCCATTCCGGGACGAGGGGCTCAATGTCAGAGCAGACATCATCAACCGCCACTTTAGACGGTAAATAATAGAAGTTAGACTGGAGTATTGTCAATAGATGTGAACTCTAGGGAAATGACAAGTAGAGAATTGTGCAAACATGTTAGGATTGTTCATCAAATGCTAAAAATGTGTTTCATTTATTAATATAGGTGATGCTCTGGTCATTGGGTCCTGTAGCGAGTCTTTGCCACCTGGTTTTTAAAGAGGACATCAGCTGGTAAGTATAGATGTATGGACTGTTGCTGGCATGAATTGTACACAAATACATCATATGGCATACATTTTCTAAAATAGTATTTAGTTTACACATTACTTAAAATGTAAATACTCAGCAAGGGATCCTCTAGCATAACTATCCTCTAGCATGACTATGGTTCAATGTCACACATTAGAGGTTAGTTCTGCTCAATATGACTCATCTTCACACTTCATAGAACATAACACAAGATGCTACACACGCTTAGTAAGCTAGTGACAGAAATTGATTCAGAAATGGGGGGTGGGAGAGGGGTACAGAACTGATTCACACACTTGTATTATTAATAAAAAAAAAAAAAATATGCCATTAGGGAGATGACTTCATGTAAAGACTGAAAGGGGAAGAATTTGAAGAATGACAGTGAAGAATTCCCAGACTGACAGTGGAAAAAGACAAGATTGAAATTGAAGAATACCAATGGGATCATGTCTGGCACTATCTTTCAAATCTGCTGACCTTGAAAAGCATACAAAGACATGTTCACATGGTAAGTTCCAACTATTTGATAGAATAAGGCTGTGTAGGCATCCCATTGGAGACACTTAGATGATTTTCTAATTTTTAGATTGGTATTTCAGTCCTCTATTTATGAAATGATGAATAAGACACCTATTGAAGATCAACTGTTGACCCCTGAATTGACTTTCAAAGACCATGCATTATCCAGGTTGGTTTACCAATGCATGCTAGTTAAGAATCACAGGAAGAATGTTGAATATTAGTAGCTTACATACATTAGTCATACTTAGTTCATAATTCAATATTTAGGTATCACAATCAGACACTTAGATGATTTTCTCATTTCTAGATTGGTATTTCAGTCCTCTATTTATGAATTGATGAATAAGACACCTATTGAAGATCAACTGTTTACCCCTGAATTGACTTTCAAAGACCATGCATTATCCAGGTTGGTTTACCAATGCATGCTAGTTAAGAATCACAGGAAGAATGTCGACTATTAGTAGCTTACATACATTAGTCATACTTAGTTCATAATTCGATATTTAGGTATCACAATCAGACACTTAGATGATTTTCTAATTTCTAGATTGGTATTTCAGTCCTCTATTTATGAAATGATGAATAAGACACCTATTGAAGATCAACTGTTGACCCCTGAATTGACTTTCAAAGATCATGCATTATCCAGGTTGGTTTACCAATGCATGCTAGTTAAGAATCACAGGAAGAATGTCGAATATTAGTAGCTTACATACATTAGTCATACTTAGTTCATAATTCGATATTTAGGTATCACAATCAGACACTTAGATGATTTTCTAATTTCTAGATTGGTATTTCAGTCCTCTATTTATGAAGTGATGAATAAGACACCTATTGAAGATCAACTGTTTACCCCTGAATTGACTTTCAAAGACCATGCATTATCCAGGTTGGTTTACCAATGCATGCTAGTTAAGAATCACAGGAAGAATGTCGAATATTAGTAGCTTACATACATTAGTCATACTTAGTTCATAATTCGATATTTAGGTATCACAATCAGACACTTAGATGATTTTCTAATTTCTACATTGGTATTTCAGTCCTCTATTTATGAAATGATGAATAAGACACCTATTGAAGATCAACTGTTGACCCCTGAATTAACTTTCAAAGACCATGCATTATCCAGGTTGGTTTACCAATGCATGCTAGTTAAGAATCACAGGAAGAATGTCGAATATTAGTAGCTTACATACATTAGTCATACTTAGTTCATAATTCGATATTTAGGTATCACAATCAGACACTTAGATGATTTTCTAATTTCTAGATTGGTATTTCAGTCCTCTATTTATGAAGTGATGAATAAGACACCTATTGAAGATCAACTGTTTACCCCTGAATTGACTTTCAAAGACCATGCATTATCCAGGTTGGTTTACCAATGCATGCTAGTTAAGAATCACAGGAAGAATGTCGAATATTAGTAGCTTACATACATTAGTCATACTTAGTTCATAATTAGATATTTAGGTATCACAATCTTAAAAAGGAATACATATTATAGTTGATATAGAGGTATTTGAATGGACATGAAATATTACATTTATGTTCAGCATACATATATATTTATTATTGAAATGTGATATACATTATTATGTATAATTAGAAATTCTGATATTTTTTTATTTTTTATTATTACACAATATAATGGTGTATGTTTGTTTATTTAATTTTTTAAATTTTAATCAGAAATATCTTGATAAAATTATGCACAAAGTTAGAGCATAGACACAAGATGATTGTAAATGTATTTTATGAATATTTTACAACGTGTGTATTAACTTTGTCAAATTTTGTTTTTTAATTTCAGATTGTCATCTGATGACTTCCAGGAATATTTTTTTGGTTTTGTTTAAAAAACATTTTATTTTTAAATGGTAATAATCAACATTTTATTATTAAATACCCTCTTTTGAACAGATTATAATAAATATCCATATAATCTGTCAATAAAAAACAATTTGACTCCCATGACTGGTAGTTGTCTATTTGACAAGCACATGCATAAGATCAAATTATGCATTAATTTTTGAAAATCCACTGATTCAGAGAATCTTAAATTAAACTATCTTTTTTAAATTAATTGGGGAGTGAGATCCATCAATGCTTTTCTTGTGAAAATCTTAGATGTTAAAATAATTTCGGATATGTAGTCAGAATTTGACCTAAATTTATTTTTTTCACTTTTAATAAGGGGAAGTGGTTCACTTACATTAAAGTGACAGTGTTGTTGAATGTAAAATTAATTTTATAAGATCTTGTATCTCAAAACATTATTTTATAAAATTTATAAATTGTTAAATTTATAAATGGTAGGTCATTTAACTTCATATTTTGCACAAGCTAGTTATTGGATGCCATGTTAATAGATTTTATTTTCTAGTGGAGTCATTTAAAGGGACATTTAACTATAGTTATTAATATTATGTAGTTTTTAAAATCTTACCTCTGGGTTAGACATCACATATCTATATATAATTTTCATCCCCTTTAGTTTCTTTCGACAATGTTAAATCAACATTCCGAATGTTTTTGTCCTTAAAGGGACATTCACAAAATATATTGTGTATTGATTTTTAAAAAATCATAAAAGAATTTAAACATATTTAGAAAGTACTATAGAATTACATTCAGTCTTTAAATATACTTCGAAAAATATACATCAATGCACATATCTTATTCAATTACATAAGGCATCTATGTGCAACCAACAATCAGCATCAAACTAGCCTATGTAGATATGTATTTAATCCAAGAATATATATAATTACAATCTAATGATTGAATACCAAAACATATTAAGTTGTTCAAATATTATAATCTTATCCAAAATGCATAAATAACATATAGCTTAATGTCCCTCTAAGCTGAAGACTGCGAAATACATCCATTACAATATATATTTCAGTCAGTGTGTAAAACAATCCAGAAGTTAATCTAAATATGCTTTACTCATATGTTATATTAATTTAGCAAAAGGAAGTTGCCTAGGTTTCTGATTTTTCAAGCATTATTGTGAAATGTCTCTTTAAAGGGACATGAACTCAAAATATACTTAAAGGGAGACAGTTAAAAAAGTAATGATTTATACATTCAGAATGAGTATTCTATTTTAAGCAACTTTATAAATTGTCTCATATTATCAATGTTCCTCGTGATGTTGCTATCATTACTTTAAAAATAAGACATTAAATTGATTATTTATTTGCTTCAGTACTCTGGACAGAACTTTTTTTTTTTTGGTTGGATTAATTTCTCCAACAATCATCAAGGACAACCCAGGTTTTTTTCAAAAATTGTCCGTAATCTAAAATATCATTATTGATTTGCTAAGAAAGATAACAAGATAATTCTTAACATTTGAGAATCGGATTAAATTATAAAGTTGCTTAACATTTCATGCTCAATCTGAATCACGAACGCTAAATTTGTTTGGACAGTGTCCCTTTAAGAGATTTAAAGAGTGTATTTACTTCTCTTCTTATCTTGACATACTTTGCTTGAAAAGCATATCGAGATAGGCTCAGTAGATGAAGATTGTTGGATGCACAGAGATGCCTTATGTGATTGGCTCAACCATGTGCATTTAAATTTCTTCTGTTGAGGATATCTAAATACAAAGATAAATTGAGTTACATTTTAAAGTCTAAACAATTTTCTATCTCTACAGATCATTTGATACAATTGTTTGTTTGTAATGTCTATTTAAAAATAAAGACGCCATTGCACAATAACATATATGAGCAGTTCAGACAAATACAAGCTCGAGGTTTATTTACTAATAACAAACAAACAAACAGTTTAACATCTATAAACAGATTATCCAAGTTACTGACATTATAACCTGAATTTGAACATTCAGAAATGTTGCGTGGGAAACGGATCTTGAAACACCAGATTTGCATCTTTAAACATTAGAGTCTAATGTCACGCAATAGCACACAATCAATGTGCATTCTAAAATACATTTAATAGAGCAATGTCAATACTTCACAATAAGTCAAAAAATTGATTTTATGAACAATAAAGACATACAATATTAAATGTGTATTTGTAAGAAAGAAACAGACCGTTATTAAACCGAAAAATGTATACAACATTTAATAATGTGACAGTATTAGATTTTAAAGTTAATTTAAACATTAAGATTTAATGGATCACGGATATTAAATCTGCGTCACACATATCCGCATGACAGGCCCATGAGTTACAAATAAGTCTACATGAAAAATGAAGTAACAGCACCACCAGAAGGTATGTGTAAGGAAGTTACTAAGATATGAAACATTAAGGAACGGCCAATCAGAGTTCATCACACAAACACAACTTGAGTCAGGATGGTCTCACAGACATTCTAACAATATTTCAAACATTTATCCAATCAGATGTACAAATAACTTGTCCCATGGTGCATCTCATGTTTACTTCACCATATAAAAGTCCATTACACGTTGCCATCTTTGTCAGTTCTCTAATGCCTGCAGGCAGTATATATTATATCCCTACATATATTCTACAACCCAGCAGGCATGTCATCTCCCAGGTTCATCAAGCAGGAGAGCGCTGCACTGGTCCACGCCGTCAAGGACTTTTATCCCCAGCTGTTTGGGAACAAGAGGAGGTCGACAGATGCGCCTGTTAAGAAGGCCCTCTGGGAGTCTATCACCAATGTGGTTAAATTGGTGTGTGGCGTCCAGAGGAGCCAGGATCAAATCATGAGGAGATTCGGAGATATGAGGTTGCGCTTGTCAAAAAAAGTCAACCTCATAAGGGACTGGGTACAAGCCCGTAAAAGAGGGGGCCAAAGAAAGGCCCCGCAGAAACTATACCTACTCCCTTATGAGGTGACTTTATGCAAGCTCCTCACTCTCCGGGTCCCCAAAAGATTTCGATCCTCGCCATCCTCGGCCTCCTCTTCTTCCCTCCCAGCTGCGGGATCTGAAAGTCCTGACGCGGGGGCCAGGGCAGCTGCTTCTCCGTCCGGTGGCCTGGGAGGAGATGAAAGAGAATCTGAACCAGGTAACTATCCAACTTCATATAATATCTTAATATTTGATTAGACTTTTAGAAAATGTGTATATAGTCAGATACTAAACCTATACAGATCTCACAACATACACTACATATGATGTTTAGATATATGATTTTAGATTAGTGACACATGAAATAGGAATGATGTTTCTTGCGCTCTACAGAATATGCGTCACAGAGCGAAAATGGAATAGCGCATACACGTTAACATGGGTTTGCTGTAAGTGGCATTGCTTTATACATGTTGGTCAAATGACGGATGCGTAATTCCGCTTGGAATCATTGCGCAATGATAGCGAAAATGGAATTGCGCATACACGTTAACATGGGTTTGCTGTAAGTGGCATTGCTTTATACATGTTGGTCAAATGACGGATGTGTAATTCCGCTTGGAATCATTGCACAATGATCGTGAAAATGGAATTGCGCATACACGTTAACATGGGTTTGCTGTAAGTGGCATTGCTTTATACATGTTGGTCAAATGACGGATGCGTAATTCCGCTTGGAATCATTGCGCAATGATCGCGAAAATGGAATTGCGCATACACGTTAACATGGGTTTGCTATAAGTGGCATTGCTTTATACATGTTGGTCAAATGACGGATGCGTAATTCCGCTTGGAATCATTGCGCAATGATCGCGAAAATGGAATTGCGCATACACGTTAACATGGGTTTGCTGTAAGTGGCATTGCTTTATACATGTTGGTCAAATGACGGATGCGTAATTCCGCTTGGAATCATTGCGCAATGATCGCGAAAATGGAATTGCGCATACACGTTAACATGGGTTTGCTGTAAGTGGCATTGCTTTATACATTTTGGTCAAATGACGGATGCGTAATTCCGCTTGGAATCATTGCGCAATGATCGCGAAAATGGAATTGCGCATACACGTTAACATGGGTTTGCTGTAAGTGGCATTGCTTTATACATGTTGGTCAAAATGAAATGTGAATTATTATATATGTGAAGAATACAGTATTCTTATTTTCAATATTATACATAATAAAAACAAAATTGCAGAATACCAAAAAATAATAACATATGCCCATCAATTGATGAGAATGAAATAACACTAAAAAATAATTAAAGCTACAGTAAACAACACAAATGATTGAAAATAAGAGTACAGGATATATTTATCATGAATTTAATTGAGGAAACAATTAACTCATGGGACTACCAAAAGATTAATAGTTTTTAATTGATTTGCAAATAATGTAAAGATTTTAAACATGGCATGATTTGCATTAATAATATCCAATCCTCATTTAATATATTACAGATCTGGATGTTGGTGCTGGATCCTCAAGCCAGGGCTTGTCACAGTATGGTATGTCTCATTTTAATTGACATTTGTCTTAGAAACATGGACAGAACATTACATACTAAATCCACATTGTTCAATATTTATATGTATCTGCAAAATGGATTATTAAAATCTTTACAAATAAGAATAAACAAAAAAAAAAACAGGATTACATTGTAAGACTACTCTGAATTTATTTCGAATTTAAGATATCCCATCTATTCTGGATATCTTAATTTTAATGTAAGATTCTTTGAATGTCCAATTTATATTCTTACCTTGTGTATTGCTTAATCTCATTTGTATACATTTTGAAAAAATTCACACACTTTTGCATATGATTTGATTTTAAAAATATAGATTCCATTATTGAAATTGATCACATCATTTAAGGGACATGCCAACTAAATTTTACATTGAATGATTTTTAAACGTGATTTTATTGTTTTGTTTAAACATTTTATGAGCTACATTGGTTCAGTCTATTGTTTTAGTTCTTCTAAAAACATATTGATTTTGGTTTAGGTTAAACAATGCATTACTGGTATTATCCTGCTTTTTTTATGCATAAATTGGCATTGGGTCATAAGTTAAAATCATGTGTTCAGATAACAGTAGTACATAGTTTCAAAAAGTATACAATTACACTTTTAGAGCTTCATGTCCCTTTAATAGATGAAAATTAAATAATTCCTAGGATATCCTTAAATAACATATTAGATTGGAATTGCATGCTCAATCCCATTCATTACATCAACATATGGAGTAGAGAATTCATTAACACCAACATTGTCAAATCAATATATTTTTATATTAAAGGGACACTGAGCTAAAATTATTAATGTTGTCATTCAGATAGAGCATGCAATATTAAGCCACATTTAAATATAATACTATAATCATATGTGAAATATTCTATTGCTAAATGTATTTTAAAATCAAGAATGTACGTTTATCTGCAGCTCAATTTTGGTTGACAAACCTGGGTTTTTATTGATGATTGGTGGATACCTTCAACAAACAATATTTATTGAATCCAATATTGATTATCTGCCTTTAAGATTAAAATGTAGCAACATTAAAATTATAATAGGAGTCAATGTTAAATCATTTGGAACACTTTGAACAGTGAAATCAATGATTGAAATAAAGCATGTCAGTGTCCCTTTACTAAACAATAGATTCATTAATCCTTACATTCTTTGGATTAGACAATATTGATATATAATTCACATATTCACTGTTGGAGTTACTTTATAGATATAAGCATACTCTAACAGCACCATGATTACATATTTGTACTAATCAATTTGGTTTGGTATTGTGATCAATATGTGTTGTGTCCTAAACAAGATTACTGTACATTGCACAAATGGCTCGATGTGCCACATGTCTTTGTTTATATTTGTCAACAGCTGTTATTCAAAATGTGGTTTGTGTGTATTCTTTTAAGAACATTGCTCAATGGGTATATTTAGATATGCAATAGCATCGTATGAGATGAGTTTGATGTCTAATATAGTCAGAAATTAAACATATGTTCAATACATCATTTTTTACAGAATCCCCTTGATTCAATAAAGCATTTTTTTTATAATGACTGCTCTATTCTTCACATTTTAAAGTTGATTATTCGTATAAATCGATACAGATGTGATTTAGTGATATCCCAAATGTGTTCACTAATATATATCTATATAATTCATAGAGAGAGTTGGTGTGGGGAGCCCAGAGGAATCCAGCACCGACGCAGAGATGCCCTTGCGGTTTTCTGGTAAGTCCATTGACTCATTTATATGTCATTGAAGGTGTATTGTTAATCAATATTATGAACATGATTCTGATGAAGCATAATATTGGAAACAAACATATAATTTACTCCTCTGATTATTTATTCATTTTATTTGAATATTGAAAGATTAATAATTAAAACTTTCTTAGTCTACACCTTTGTTATTCAGAAGATGTATAGCATATGTTTGTTTCCATGTTCATTTTTGACAACAATCATCAAGTGATACACACATGAGAAATCTTAAATGTTCAATGTACTATGCTTTTATGATTTAAAAATTAATACAAACAATAAATTGAAAATCTGAATCATTGAGAATAACAAATCTAATGTCATTTGTATGCTCCATCAAAATGATGTAAATCATAACTTTGGGTGTGTATATCTTTAATGCAACATTGATGTGTGTCTTTGAGCAACAGTAACATATGTTATAATATCTGATCTTAACGTGTACACAACATGTTATGTTTTACAGAAATTGATTTAACATGTGGGACGGAGGAGTAAGAGACTCCCTTGAAGTCTGATGGTATGTGAAATATATCTAACATGTTTCCAACATGTTGCTTTATTGGAAATCATTTTATTGAAGACATTCAAAGTCTACAGCTTTTGCACTTTAAAAAGGAATATTATTTGTCTGTTCAAATACACTACTGCCCCCTTTATATATCAGGCATAATTAAGATATGCTTGGATTTGTTTAAATATTTGGATTTGAAATTCATGCCATCATGATGTCACATGCATATTCTAGGCCAAACCACAATAATAATTTTATAATTGTACAGACAGTCATTGCTATTCATCTGAGTGAATATATGCATACCATAACCTCATGTCATCATTGTTTAGAAATTCAAACACACTTCTAAGTATATTGCAAACATAATCAAGTTGAAATACGTTGATTTGATTTCATTATGTATGAGATGTTAATATATTTATTATATTTATTTTAGATGGATCCTCCGCTTCTGGTCATCATTGTTCTTCCCCTGCCCAGTCCCCTGGCCAGCCCCCTGCCCAGCCCCCTGCCCAGCCCCCTGCCCAGCCCCCTGCCCCTCCCGGCCCTTCCCATTTGTCCTGTTCTATACCTCCAAAAAAACGCCCCTTCGTCCCCCTTCGCCGCTCTCCCCGTCTTTTGGCCTGTACAGCTACCCCAGCTGCCCTGCCCCCAACTCACCACTCCCCAGCTATACGGGCTACCCCAGAGCAGCAGCCCATCCCTCCCCAACCCAATCCCATCCCTCCCCAACCCAATCCCATCCCTCCACAACCCAATCCCATCCCTCCCCCCTGTCTCAACCTTCATTGTCCTGGGTGTCGGATTGTCCTTCCCAGGCACAGCTGTAAGTATCATTCAAAATCAACATTATAAGATACTTAAAGGTACACTGAATGAAACATTTTCAATTGTGATTCAAATAGAGCATGCAATGTTAATCAAATTTATAATTTACTACTCTTATCAATTATTCTTCATTCTCTTGATATCTTTATTGAAACAAAGAAATGCCTATATTTTTTTTTATTCCAATAAAATATGGATATCTTTCTTTATTGTTGGATGAATGTATCCATCAATCAGCAGGGACAACCAAAGTTGATAACCAAAAATGGCCTGCCCTATAAACTTACATTCTTGCATTTAAAATATAGCTAGAGAATTCTAACATTTAAAGAATACAAGTAAATTATTATTTTTTTTTTAATGTCATGCTCTATCTGAATCAGTAACTAAAATATTTAGGTTTACTGTCCCTTTAATTTGATATCACTACATATACCAATCACCACTATTTGGATCCAACAATGTATGTACAAATGTTCATACATTATCTCTTCTATAACCCAGTGGGAATGTAATTTCTTCTGGTTGCTATGTTTACACAGCTTGTCCTCAATGCCAAAATGTTTAAGGATAGATGTGCCTACCACAGTATAACAAAAATCTTTAAATTGCTAATGTAAGTACAATGTAAATCCTTTAACAAGATTTTAGACACTCAAGCTGTAAAAGTGGATCATCAAAAACCAATTAAAGGGGACAACATGTTGGATTAAAATGTCCATTTAATGGTTTAGGTCTGTCTGAAGAACATATTTCATGTGTAAATAATCAATGTCAACAAATTAATTTAAAGAATGATTTGTCTTTATGATGACAATGTATCTTTGCTTTTTATTTTGTCTGTTGTGTAATTATCATTAATATTTGTTTTTTTCTTTATTTTAGGCTGTAACTCAACATGGCTCACGCTCGAAGGTCTAGCACGCATAGAGCAGGCCGTGTTGAGGAACGCAGCTGTCCTGCACTCTGTTACCTTGCCAGATGTCTCCAATGGGGCTATGCTGGCCCTTGGCAACTCTCTTCATGGACTGTGATGCACTCTGTTACCTTGTCAGATGTCTCCAATGGGGCTATGCTGGCCCTTGGCAACTCTCTTCATGGACTGTGATGCACTCTGTTACCTTGTCAGATGTCTCTAATGTGGATGGCCGACACCATGCAGGCCCAGCTACAGGTTCAGCATATGACTCTACGTCAGATGAGGCGGTGGAACTCAATGCTTGAATCTGTAGCTGGACAGGCACAGGACGATGAAGGGGATGACCAGTAAGTGGAGGATCTGGAGATGCTCCAAGGGCGCTGATAAGAATCCTCCGTCCACATGTTGATGTTTGGTTTTATGGTTGCCATTTGGCCTTTTTTTCTGTTTATTGTTGTGCCTGTTGCACTCTTTTACCTTGTCATATGTCTCCAATGGGGCTATGCTGGCCCTTGGCAACTCTCTTCATGGACTGTGATGCACTCTGTTACCTTGTCATATGGCTCCAATGGGGCTATGCTGGCCCTTGGCAACTCTCTTCATGGACTGTGATGCACTCTGTTACCTTGTCAGATGTCTCCAATGGGGCTATGCTGGCCCTTGGCAACTCTCTTCATGGACTGTGATGCACTCTGTTACCTTGTCAGATGTCTCCAATGGGGCTATGCTGGCCCTTGGCAACTCTCTTCATGGACTGTGATGCACTCTGTTACCTTGTCAGATGTCTCCAATGGGGCTATGCTGGCCCTTGGCAACTCTCTTCATGGACTGTGATGCACTCTGTTACCTTGTCATATGTCTCCAATGGGGCTATGCTGGCCCTTGGCAACTCTCTTCATGGACTGTGATGCACTCTGTTACCTTGTCATATGGCTCCAATTTTCCTGATCTTTACCAGATTATTTCTAAACGTTGTTGATGTTTTCTGACATACTAATAAAAGACATGTCATTGCACGATTCTTTGTCCTCCTTATTCATGTCATTGATTGAAATCTCTAGTTTATCTTGTTGATCCTTAAAGGGACCTACCAAAAATAATGGTGTTTCCTGAATCATATATGTAATACAATTGTAAATGACTTTAAGATTAACATCTCCAATGTAATTTTAAATTTTGTCTTTATATATTTTTCTTAAAGCTTTATCATTGCATGATTATGATTAGCATAGTAATTCTTTTATATATGTATATATAGATTGTTATATATGTATATTTCAAATTTCACATCCATGTGTGTATTTATAAACTCTGCATGAATTGATGCACCTTTAACAAATGATCTGAGGATTGATCCAATGATATAATCCCTGTAAAGTGTTCATTTTATTGAAATAGTATTGTCTTTGTGTATCCTCTTTTTAAAAGTAAAAATCATGTCCCTTTAAGTGATGGTGAGCACAATTGTTAATGAATGGATTTCCATTTCTAAAGCGTTTTTGTCCTTTTTACATGAACAAGGACATATAATCTTATTAATAAACAATCTTATTGTAATGTTGACAGCACATGTATTTCATTTTCAATTCTATCTTATTGTAAAAGTGTAACCAAATCAATCTCTGTGTGTAATGCGCATATTTTAGATGAGGAATATGTTTTTCCAAATATTGTTAAAAAATACTTCTCCTCCCATATATGGCTATAGGTAGGCTGACCATATTTCAACTTGAATAAATGACACGTTTGATCAATACATGTGTCATTATTGTTATTCCAAAACAATCTAAACATATCTTAAAACATCAATGGCATATGTATTTCTCATGTGTATCTTTTAAATGTTAAAGATATACACCATAGCTATAGTTAAAGGGACAGTCAAGTCCGAAAAGATGATTCATGATTTCGTGACATTCCTAGATAGCAATCTAGACACATACTAGTTACTAAAATATAAATATGTTTCTTAGTAATATGGCAAGCTAGCAAATGAGTCCTTGTATTGGCTGCGTTTTTTCAGCGATCTCGGATGCGCCATGTTGCTTAAGACGTCACCTGCCAGGCTGTCCAATGATTCCTTGTATTGACTGACGTTTTTACGCGATCAAGGATGCACCTTTTATTGGATGGCGTTTTTACGCGATCAAGGATGCGCCTTTTTTTGGTTTGCGTTCTTACGTGATCAAGAATGTGCCTTTTATTGGATTGCATTCTTACGTGATCAAGAATGTGCCTTTTATTGGATTGCGTTCTTACGTGATCAAGGAAGCGCCATGTTAATTAAGACGTCACATGCAAAGGTAAAAAAACGTCTGATTGTATTACGTAGTCCCGCAATATTTGTTTGTGCACGTTAAACACGTTTGTGAATGAAGCCAAGTTTAAAAACATGGCGAATATGGATTGTTTGCATCATGTTACATTGTTGACCCATAGCTGATAAAGACCACCACATTCTCTTTTGCTGGATGTCTGGTTGAATAAACGAACGAAAGCAAAATGTTTTCATGCATAAGATATTTTGAGGCAAGTGCAAATCTCTATAGTCCATGTTGTTTAATATGTTTGTCAACAATATGTTCCTTTTTATGAAAAATGACTGTTGTGTTTAATGTTAAAGATATCTAATTCATAAATATGCGCTATTGTGTTAGAATAAAGTAATCAATATGCATTTATCTTTATCATATGCTAAATATATGATGCCGACTTCTTCTAAATGTAATTTCGTCGTATATTTTATTAAAGGTTCATTAGACACTCACATTATAAATCAAAATATTTTATTTTGTCTCTAGTTAGATAGTCCATGGTTAACAAATACACGTCTCATTTTGCTTCTGTTCAAATAAAATGTAAGTAATTTTCAGACTCCTCGCCAAGCCTCTAAGTTTCATGTGAGTACCATCTCCAGCTTTCTCCTGTTTGTGTAAAGGGTCTTTTCATATGTTAATGATGGGGTATTGTCTTGTTTTACGTTTGTAATGGGGGTTCATCTATATTTTCAATAGAGCTAACCCGATTTTCACCCCCCACTCCTAAAAGGACTTTAAACCATATTCATTGTTAAAACAAATGTCTTTATAAAAATAAATTAACACAATAATGTCTCTTTAAGAAAATAGACTTTATTTAACACGTCAATATAAATCTGTTTTCAATATTTATTGTTTGAACAAGTACATGTAGATATACCAACAATCTGCAAATATATGTTAGCATATGTAATTTTGTTAAAGGGACAGCTTAGAAAACAAATCATGTTTTGCATTATTATAAAAGTCAATTTTGTAATATCAGTGATATCAAAGGTTTCTCACCAATTAATCATTTGTCTGTGTTTATTTTAATTTGCTAGCTAAACCTATGAGGTTTGTGGGCTCATTTCTTAGAGCTTGAAGAGTGCATGTAATCATTATGCAATTTGACCACTAGAGGGCATTTGGATAGCATTTGTATATCTAAAACCTTGTGCTCATACAGCATATTTACCATGTATTGATCATTGATGTCTAAAATGTTGTTATGTCAGAACAACAAATAAGTGGTCATTTTTCATAGGCATAGATACAAGGGTAAGCACATAAGTCACACGTATTTCTCCATGTTTTGTTGTTTCCAACTTGATAATGCGTAATACAGTGTTTTCTTTGTAATCAATAATTTTCTGACTGTCCCTTTAAGCTGTGTTATTGGCATTCAAACAGTAATATGCCATCATGGATAATTGTAATGGTAATTTTGTTAGCGATTCGGGAAACAGTTTGGACATCACATCACAGAAACCAATCAATATCATGAACAAGGATAGGTATGTGATGTGGTTTTCACACACTTATAACCCACACTCTGCAAACAATCTGCCTCCATGGACCCGGTCCCATAGAAGTAGATTATATACAGAGTGTGGTCCACAAGTGTATGAAAACCACATCATTACATACCTATCCATTACACATTAAATAAAAATAACATTAAACATGAAAACAAATACTTACTTCCTCTTCCTTCCCCTCTTCCCACGGGGCTGAGGCTCTGGGAGGGTCAACTGCCGACTCCGACGAGTTCTCATTGGATATGTTGTGGGAAGAGTGGAAGGAAGAGTACTGGGACGACCAAGGTGAGGAGGAAGAGATGGCCCGGCAGGAGGAGATGGCCCGGCAGGAGGAGATGGCCCGGCAGGAGAAGATGGCCCGGCAGGAGACGATGGCCCGGCAGGAGAAGATGGCCCGGCAGCAGGAGGCCCAGCAGCAGGAGGCCCAGCAGCAGGAGGCGGACTAGGAGGCAGACCACCATGCGCCTCCCGGAAGAAATTAAACATCTCTTGTTGGAGATTAAAGGTTCTGTTTTGGCCTTCTTCTATTCGAGTAAGGATGTTTATTATTTGGTTTTGGCCTTCAATGATTTTGTTTTGTCCTTCAAGAATTCTAGTTCTGCCTTCTATATTTTGTATCCGGGAGTTACGCATCTGGTCAATGTAGTCTAGTAGAACCCGCACCTCCGCTATTTCCTCTTGTTGTGCATGGCGGGGTGCCCGTGCACGGCGGGGTGCCCGTGCACGGCGGGGTGCGGGTCCTTGAGGGGCCTCTGGTTCCGCGGCCTCTTCCTCTGGTTCCGGGGCCTCTTCCTCTGCTTCTGTGGCCTCTTCGTCACGGGGGGCCTCTTCCCTCCGAGGTGGATATTCATCCCCACCACTCTCATCCCGGGGAAAAGGAGGAGCCTGTATTTGCTGTGCTGCCTCCTCCCCAGACTCTGTATATTTGAAAAAGAAAGAAATGTATATATTAGCATATATCCAAATAAAGCTTTAAATGACTTAGCTTACGATACTATTACAAATGCAGCCTCATTAATCCACTTTGAAATCTAACAATCAATACGATTTCCGCATTTTCTAAACCGTGTTTGTGATATCTCTGGTCAATCTGAATGTTTTAGCGTTTGTTTTCAGTCTGTTTAAATGCACACCTAACCTATAGCCTAGATACTGATGTAACCGCAAAGTAATTGTGAATGCGTGTAAACAACGTTATAGCATTAATCTGATCCTTAAAGGGACATGAAACCCAATGTTTTATCTTTCATGATTTAGAAGCATACAATTATAATCAACTTTCTAATGTACTTTTCTTATCTAATTAGCTTCATTCTCTGGATATTCTTTGCTGAAAAGCATATCTAAATATGCTTAGAAGATGCTGATTGGTAGCTGAATATAGCTGCCTCCTGTGATTGGTTCACCGTGTGCATGGCTATTTCTTCATTAAAGTATATCTAAAGAATGAATCAAATTAGGTAATATAAGTAAATTTGAATGTTTTGTCAAATTGTATTCTCTACCTCAATCATGAAAGTAAAGGTTTGCGTATAGTGTCCCTTGAAATACATTCGTATGTGAATTTATTCTTAAATGAGCTTACCATCAGATGAGAATGGCAGGTTCCCGGTATCAATTCCTCCGATACCGACTACATCCACCTTGGAGATGCTGGGACGCAACATTTCCTCCCATCGGCAGTAATCGATTTCCAGTGCAGGGCCGCCACCGGTTCCTGCGGTATGTCGGGCCTCCAGGCTTAACTTTTTCTTAAGATCCATCTTGCAGTCCCGGTATCGATGTTTAATAGAGTCCATATCTCTGTTCCGGCCACCCACTGCATTGACTGCATTCCTTATCTCATGCCAGAGCTTCCTCTTCTCAGTCGAGGTGGTCTTCTGATGCTGCAGCCTCCTATAGCTGGCAATATAGGCTTCTACGAGGGCCTCCTTCTCATCCATCGAAACCTCGCCTCCCTAGTCGCCTTGGCCTTCCCCTGTGACGATGCCCTCTGTTTCCCGCACTGTGAAGCCCTACTCTGTCCGCCACTGGGCCCAGCCACTTGTTCATCTTGAACCAAGTGGCTGTGTCCACCCACCACTTCCACCCCCGCTTCCTGCCCCCCTTCCTGCCCCCCTTCCTGCCCTGTTCCTCTCCCCCTCCCTCTCCTCCCCCCTCTACCTCTCCCCTGCCTGCCCTCCATCTCTTCCCTAAACTAAACCCCAACTAAGCAAACAAAAAGTGAGTGTGATCAAATGAAAGGGGGTCAAAATAAAGAACTAAAAAGACCAAAAAAAGTGCTGAAAGTGTGAAAGGGATATAAATAAAAGAGGGTAAGGAGTATTTAAATGAACAAAATGAAGAAGAAGACTAAAAGGAGGATATGTAAACTAAATGTAACTAGGGGATGGGTATGGGATGGGGTATGGGATAAGTGTAAATAGGATGAAAGGGAATGGGACTACAGGGAATGGGGTATGGAGTGTAGTATGAGAGGGTATGGGGTATGGAGTGTATGTAGTGTTATTGATAAGTGTATGTATGTATTGAATGTGTTTGCGTGTAAATGTGTTAAGTGTACAGAAAAAGCACTCGCTCGCTAACTCACACTACTACTAATTCTCACTAACTCACACTACTACTAATTCTCACTAACTCACACTACCACTAACTCTCACTAACTCCCACTACCACTAACTCTCACTAACTCCCACTACCACTAACTCACGTTCCCACTAACTGACTCTATCACACTACCACTAACTCTCACTAACTCCCACTACCACTAACTCACTCACGCTCCCACTAACTGACTCTCTCCCACTACCACTAACTCCCACTCACTCACTCACTCACTCACTCACGATAACACTAACAACTGACTCTCTCACACTAACACTAACTCACTCACAATAATGCACAAACTCTCTAATCTTAAACCTCCAATCTCCAAAGACCCACCAGCAACACAGTCAAAGAAGCCATGCTTGTGTGGTGCTTATATACCCTGTGTAAATGTTTAATGATGTACCGATTTACGTTGTAAATTGTGTTCAGGTGTGCTTTATTAGCAATTAGTATTTGTGCAATGTGTATTTGGTGTGTGAATTTGCGCATGCTCATTTTGAGTTAGTATTTGTGGAATGTGTAGAATGCGATGATGTCATAGTGCTCGTTTTCTATAACATTGACCAATAGTATTATGTTTAAATGTGAATTTGCGATGGTGTGGTATTAGTGAAGTGTTGTATATGTATGTTTGTCCTAATATATAGTGATATTGAATGCGATTATTTTGCTAGTGTATGCATTTTTTTTATTTTCCTTGTTGTTATTTTGCGTATTTCCGCATCTTAAAGTATATGTGTATTCCCTGTATTTTATTTTATTAAAATTCCCCCCGCTTGTGAATGTGTAATGCTTATGTGCTTTGTTTAGTGATTGTTGTTATGACATTTGCGGCGTGTTATTGTTGTGCATGATGTGGTATGCGTCATATGACCGAGCTGTGCGTATTTCTCGCGAGATAGAGTGTTAGGTAAAAAAAGCGTGTTTGTTTGTTTTTCCATTGATCTCTATGGGAGACTGTCAAACGCGGGCAGGATTCCGCGTGTGAAATACACGCGTTAGGAGTATCGTTAGAAGGTTTTGTTTGAACTCTAAATACCGGAGTCAAACAATGCCGTGCGTTAGACATAAACCACGCGTAGCGTTAGCACTCCATCTACCGCCAAACTCCAAATCTAGCCGTTAGTTTTTTTTTTCATTTTTTCGCATTATTTATTTTTTAAAAACAAGTAATGTTAGGGGTTTTTTTTAGTTTAAGCTTAGGTTTTAATTGTTTTTCACAGGTAATTTTTTATTTATTTTAAGGTAGTTATTATATTTTAACTTTAATTTAGGTGTATTTTAATTGTGTTAGGTTTATGGGTTAATAGTTTAATTTAGGTAGTTGCGATGTGGGGGATGGTGGTTTAGGAGTTAATAGTTTAATTTAGGTAGTTGCAATGTGGGGGATGACATTTTAGGGGTTAATGGTTTAATTTAGGTAGTTGCTTTTATTGAGGTTCAGTTCCAGGCATACAAATTGCATATGTTCAAGAAACATATAAAAAATAATTTGTCTCAGTATACAACCAGTGTAAAGGAACAAAACAAAGTAAAGAAACATTACAGATTCATATGCCAAATGCCAGTATTATTATATTGCCTTACTCCTGCCATCTAAACTATATACCCTCTATGTGGTGTTTGAGGCCACATTTGGATCTCCTGGTAAAATAAGCAAATCAATGCAATATAAGGTAATCATGTACAGAAAGAGACCACTTATGGATCTTAATTAGAGAACCTCTGTATATTTTTTTATATAAAGCGAATCTACAGGGGGCGGCGTCACACCAGCAGTTCACAAGAGCTGCTGGTGCAATGCTGAATGCGGAGAGCGTAATGCTCTCCGCATTCAGCGAGGTCTGTCGGACATGATCCGCAATGTCGGATCATGTCGGACAGGCCTTTCATAAATAGGGGCCTATATGGTGACATATAAGATTACATAAAATATGGATCCCAACGAGAGGTTGTTATATAGCGTGTGTCGACAGCCCTGACTATTTTCATGTATGAGACAAGCCTGTGAACAAATATAATTACCCAACCAACTAAAAGTAGGTTTAAAAGGTTCGTTGCTGGATTTTCAATAATTCAGGTGACATAAAGCCCTCATCCCTATTTTGTGTATAATAGATACACATTAAAAGGCACTCATAACATATAGATGGTGTTAGTAAAAAGTAAAACAAAGTGAGCTTATTAATCTTCTGCTAATACGAGGCTCAAATATCCGATTCAGCTATGGCTTTTGATATCAGCTTAGTATTTTAATAGGTTATACTGCTTATATAGGTACTATGTCGCAAGACAAGTAGCGTATGTGGTTTATAGAGGTTTACTTTAGCTTTGCACGGAACAAGTACATGTATATGGGGATATGTATATCTCTGTATGATCTTATATGACCGCCTCGGCCACAGACGTCCTAATTATATGGCTTTCTAGGTGCTACCATGACCCTTTGCAAAAGCTACTCCATTATATGTATTATAACTAAGCTGAACAGCATAGGTGAGCCAAAAGATATTATTAGGACTAGAGCTCAAAACTAGATATTGTCAGGGTGCCAGGAATCAGACAGAGACGAGAATTGCAAAAATAATCACACCTTTATTAATAGCAAAAAATAATAAAAAGTCCACAAAACAAATAATAAGCCAGGAATCAAAACCAGAGCTGATAGTCAGACGAGCCGAGTCAGGAGCCAAAGCGAATAGTCAGACGAGCCAAGTCAGGAGCCAAATCGAGTAGTCAGACGAGCCAGAATCAGGAAAAGGGAGAACAGCAGAGTCAGGAACAAGCCAGGGATCAGGAACCAGGAGGGACATCAGACAGCCAGGTAATAAACAGGAGCTCTCACAAACAGGTCTGAGACAATGCAAGGGCAAAGCATAATGAACAGAGGCCCTTTAAATAATAAGTGATGACATCACAATTCTGAGACTGCATCCTGTCTCACACTGATGATGAACACCAGTCTGGCCATAAAAGGAAGTGCAGGAAATGAGCAACATCACACAGAATGCACCAAGTTAGCAAGAGAGGTGAGTAAAATGGCTGCCAGCAGCACAAGGCAAACAAAGCAGGGAAAAGGAATAGGGTAAGCATTCTTAATGGTAAGACGATTAAGACCCCTATAATCGATGCATGGTCTTAACTCGCCACCCTTTTTCTTCACAAAGAAGAAGCCAGCCCCTGCAGGAGAGCAGGATTTGTGGATGATTCCCCCGTGACAGAGCATCGGCAACATACTCCTCCATAGCACAATTCTCTGTGACAGACAGAGGGTAAACCCAGCCCTGAGGAGGAATGGCTGCGGGTTGCAGGTCTATGCCCAATCGTAAGACCGGTGAAGAGGCAACGTACCGGCACGCACCTTGTCAAAAACGTCTAGGAACTCTCTGTACTCCTCTGGCAATTGAGATACCGAAAAAGTGCACAAGACTTTAACTGGTTTCCGAAGACAAGTGGAAATACATTGCAGAGACTACGACAAAATTTCGGACCTGCGCCAGTCGAGACTGGGATTGTGCTTTTGGAGCCAGGGATAACCCAGAACAACCAGAAAATGCAGAGAGTTTATCACCTGGAACTGGAGGGTTTCAAAATGGAGAGCCCCAACAGCCATGGATAATGGAGCAGTTTCATGAGTAACGAGTGCGGGCTGAAGGGGCTTGCCATCAATGGCCTCAATAGCAAGCGGAACGGACCGAGGCAAAACAGGAATGGAGTGCTTAGATACAAAAGCACTGTCAATGAAATAGCCCGCAGCACCGGAGTCAACAAGTGCCTTGGTGATTATGGAGGAGTGCACCCAGGAAAGGACAACCGTGACCAAAGGTTTCTCCTTTAGCGGTTTCCGGGGACGTGGATAAACCACCCAAGGTCTGCCCCAGACAGGACCTTAGGTGTGAGCATTTCCCGGCCGTGTAGGACAAGACTTCAAAAGGTGGCCCTGCAACCCACAATAGAGGTAGAGCCCCTCCCTCCTCCTAAAGGACCTCTCCGCTGCGGAGAGAAACGTGAATCCCAACTGCATCGGCTCAGCAATACCTGGTGACCCGGGACCAGGAGGCATGAGAGGAGAGGGAGGCATGGGTGGGAACAAACACGTAGGAGACAATGGAACAGGAGGCTTCCGCAAGCGCTCCTTGAAAGTGGGCCTCTTTCTGAGTCTGATGTCAATTAGGATCAAAAAAGACACCAATGCCTCAAGATCCTCTGGTAAATCTCTGGCAGCAACTTCGTCTTTAATCGCATCAGAGAGCCCATGAAAGAAGGCGGCATCAAGGGCTTAATTGTTCCAACCTACCTCTGCGGCAAACATACGAAACTCAATGGCATACTGAGCAACAGATCTTGTACCTTTCTGAATGGACATGAGTCGTTTAGCAGCAGAGGAGGAGCGAGCCGGAACATCAAACACCCTTCGAAAAGGAAGCCACAAATTCAGGGTAATTTGAAATCACAGGTAACAGGTTTATCTCCCACAAGGGATTAGCAAAGGGCAAGAGCTGTGTCAGAGAGTAACGAGATGAGAAATCCCACCTTAGCTCTGTCAGAGGGAAATGCCTGAGGTAACATCTCAAAGTAAATGCCCACCTGGTTCAAAAACCCTCTGCACTGATTAGGATCGCCTCCATATCACTGAGGTAGAGGTGCAGAACCAGACATGCACCTGGTAGGACAAGGTGCAGCAGCGGAAACAGGAGCAGCCATAACTTGCGGGACACTTTGGTCCAAATGTGCAGTGTGAGTCAGAAGGGTTTGCAGGGCTAGTGCAAATTGATCCAAGCGGTGATCCTGTTCATCCATCCTGGAAATGATGGCAGGTAAAGGTGGATTATTAGCGCCATCAGGATTCAGGGCCCTTGCATAATGTCAGGGTGCCAGGAATCAGACAGAGACGAGAAGTGCAAAAATAATCACACCTTTATAAATAGTAAAAAATAATAAAAAGTCCACAAAACAAATAATAAGCCAGGAATCAAAACCAGAGCTGGTAGTCAGATGAGCCGAGTCAGGAGCCAAAGTGAATAGTCAGACGAGCCGGAATCAGGAACAAGGAAAACAGCAGAGTCAGGAACAAGCCAGGGATCAGGAACCAGGAGGGACGTCAGACAGCCAGGTAATAAACAGGAGCTATTAACAGAGGAGAGACAGAAAAGACAGGGGCTTAAATAGCACTCATCCTTACTAAGAAATAGTGAATATCGATATAAAACTTATATACTTTAATATTTAATGTTAAAATAGGGTAGAACACCCCTAATAAATCCTAAACCCACTACCATAGAAACAAAAAGCAAAAAACTAACACCAAGCCGACAGTCACTTTTCTGTTTCCTGGCCGATTACAGGAAACGTCGGCATCAGGTGACTGAAGTGACTGTACAGTATTGGAGTAAAGTAATTTAAAACAAACGCGTTTCGGCTAATACATAGCCTTTATCAATGCTATACTTTACAGTGTCAAAATGTTTAAGCCGAAGCTCAAGCGTGTATGGCCTTATATATCGGTCTATAGCTTAACAGACAGCCAATCCAGTGTCTAGAGGGTAACGCCTACACATTATCCAATCGTAGTGTGAAACTAGAAACACCCTCTGTTATGACTGCTATGTGTGGCTAAGGAGTGTAACTTCCGCCATAACCTACACGCTCATTGGATGACTAAAAAGAGCTAGCACAGATGCCCGATTGTATGGTACCAATATTGCGATCATATTGTCAAGCCAGGGTAACAAAACTTATGCATTAAAAAAACGATCGATTGTGTGTAAAACATCACTATGTAGCACAGCAATATCTAATCAGTGAATTCGTCACGATCGTGATAAGCATAATACCCTGATGCGACCGTCTTAAAAACAACCAAGCTAAACACTGATCCAACTGTACACACTATTTATTTTCCCAGGATACAAGAATATTCAAATCGGAGTTCCGTATATAATTCCTGAGTACCATATATCGTTATAAGTGCGACTTGTATTATATATGTGAATTTCAATTGGGTTTCAGGTTAGATGGCAAATATTAAGACTATGATCTTGTTAATATAAAGCAGTGTCAGTGTGCAACATTAAAACTTTTTTATGATAGGGAATTGATCAAAAACTCACAATCTAATTCCTACTTTATACCTTAATACAAAAGAATGTGTACTCTCAAATATCCCCATATCCATATAAGTAATAATGGTTAACCCATGAGGATATTAAACTTATTAAATTCACATTCAAATTGAACTGTATATATATATATATAGGAATATTTAGATATATATTTGTTATGATCATAAGTTCCGTAATTAAAAGTATGTACGGTGTATTATAGCTGACACATGCATTATATAATGCCATTATGGGTCATGTCAAAAAGACACAAGCATAACCATAATGGACTGGGTTACCATAGTTTAAAAGGAGCATAAGGTTACCTAAGAGTCATCCAATTAGATATACACCCAATAATTATTATACTCATTCATACCATTAGGTATGACGGTATTCAGATTGAAAACCCACTTAGTTTCCATCTGTAATAATTTATTCTCAGTACTTCCCCCTCTTATTCCAGGCTTAAGTCTTTCCAAACCCCAACATTTTAAAGCATTGGTCTTCCCATTATGGGCATGTAGAAAGTGTCTTGCGACACTTGTGATTTGTTTATGTTTATCCACATCCCTCTGGGCAGTCCTTATATTACTGAGATGTTCTGTAATACGTGTTCCCATACTCCTTGTTGTCATACCAACATAGTATAAATTACAGCTACAAGAGATACAGTAGATGACATTAGTGCTCTGGCAGTTGATATGTTGTCTGATTTTATACGTATTTCTAAATCTATCCACTATTGTTTGTTTTTTAACCATATGCTGGCATACTGAGCAATGCCCACACGCGATAGAGCCTTCATAAATAGGTGATTTTTTAGCATTTCTGTCATAATGGCTTGTTATAAGCGTATCCCTGATGTTGCTAGCTCGCCTATATGTTAATAGAGGTCTATCTGGTAGCAATGGTTTCAATAGTTTGTCTCTGGTAAGGACATGCCAATGTTGTTGTAAAATGTTGGTAATTTTATCACTTTGTGTGGAATATGTAGTGATACATCGCAGGGGCGTATTATTCTCTTTAACTTTAGGGGTTAATAACTCTCTCCTATCCTTCAGCAGTGCTCTGTTATAGGCTTTAGCCAATGATTTTCTAGAGTAGCCTCTTTCAAGTAGTCTTTTTCTTAGATCATGTGCAGCTTTTTTGAAACTGTCTAGTGTACTACAATTTCTACGCAGGCGTGTATATTCTCCCATGGGTAACCCTTTAATTGTAGCAGGATGATGGTAACTGCTTGCATGTAGTATATTGTTAGTAGACGTGGGCTTTCTGTATGCATTAGTTTCAATTGAGCTGCCTTTCTTGTGGATAGTAAGATCTAGAAATTCTACTTTAGATTTTTGTATGGTAGATGTTAAATATAATCCAAAAGGATTATCATTAAGAATATCAATGAAATCTATGAGGAGATTCTCAGGGCCATTCCATATAAATAGAATGTCATCTATATATCTGGACCAGTGGGAGACATGTTGAGTAAGGTGTTTTAGGTTTTCATTAAACACTACTGTTTCTTCCCACCAGCCCAGATATATATTCGCATATGTCGGGGCACATGAAGTGCCCATGGCAGTCCCACAGATCTGCAAATAGAATTTATCATAGAATACGAAGAAGTTATGGGTTAATATAAATTCTATCATATTCAGCAGAAATCCTTTAACCTCCTCGCTCATACTGGTGTTTTTGTTTAAATAGTATGAAACCGCTTTACACCCCCAGTGTGTTTTTTTTAATGAAAAAAAGTTTTTTATTGATTTTTCAACATTTTACAAATATAAAATCAGACCAACCGTGTTACAATTTCAATTGATTTACAATTCTTTGTGTTACTAAATAATATGATTAAAGGTATATAACAAAAAGACCACCACATAGCAGACAATAAGTAATAAGTAGATGTGCTTAACGCGACAGTTAGTTGACAGTCCTGTCCCTAGAGGACTCTTTAATGCTCCATTTAGACCCTCTCAGGAGGAGGACCCGGCTCAGCATTCATGACCTTAAGTTGTTACCAAAATTTCTAGCCCCTACCACAGGAAAATTGGATTCAACTCTTAATGAGGGGAGAGGGGGATGTGTTGTGACCCACCCAGACTAGCTGGGCAGGAGCGGAAGTGGCAGGGGTCAGACTCATATCTCCTTTCCTAGCCTCACTTAGCTCTTCTATCTATTTCTAGCCTTGGTATACATTATCCAGGGCTCCCACATTAGTAGAAACTGTTCTTTTCTATCTAGAATATCTGCGGAGGCGCTGCTCATTTGGTAATAATAGTCAATTTTATTCTTGATTATCAAAAAAGAGGGTACTGTGGTCTTCCAATATCTTGCTATAGTTAGCCTGGTTACAGTGCAAATCAGCGCTACTAATTTGTTTGCATTTCTGGATAGATTTGATATAGGCTCGTGTAACAGTGCCTGGGAAGGAGTTAAGTTAATTTGCCTATCTAGGATTTCACTTAGGAGCTCTGATGTTTGGGACCATATGCGTGATACATGACAGCAGTTCCACCACATATGTGCATATGTGCCGCTTTCATTACAGCCACGTAAACAACTTGTGTTCGCGTGCGCTGCGTGGATTCTCGATGGGTGGAAGTACCATCTGTAAGCTACCTTGAGAAAGTTTTCCTTCAAATGCGCACAAATAGAGAAGGAAGTACCAGATTTCAAAATATCGCACCACTTTTCAGCGGTCCATATAATATTGAACTCTGTCTCCCATTTTATCATAAATGGTAGTTTATTAAGTTTGGATGGGGTATTAAATAGGATATATAAGTTAGAGATCGCCCCTCTCATTCGTTCAGTGGCCAAGCAGAGTCTCTCTAAATAAGAACTAACAGTTAGCTGATTTTGTCCTATAACTTCATCTACTCTCGCTCTTAATTGCAGGTAATGAAACCAACTCTCTCTTCCTTGTTTATTTAAATCGGCATATTGTTGGAATGTGAATAGCTTGGTGCCTTCCAGGGCATCTGCAATGCGGTACAGGCCCTTGTTAGCCCACTTTTCCTGTGTAGTTAGGTCATAATGGGTAGATAATGTCACTAGGGGGGTCGCCTTCGACCCTTTGGGTATCAAAGTGTATTTGGTTGTTAGTGTTTCCCACAGTGCCAGTGTGTGTGCTATAGTAATAAAGCTTCTCCATTTAGGGGGCCTATCTTTTTTAGCAGTCCATAACAATTTATAAATGGGGTGTATCTTCATCATATCTGATTCTATTTGAACCCATTGAATTCTATCTAGGTGGTTATGCCACAGAGAGGACTGTGCCAACCTGGCCACGTAATAGTACGCCGTCAGGTCTGGCATTCCCATCCCCCCTCCTGTTTTATGTCTGAGAAGTGTTTGTTTATTAACTCTGGATCTTCGGTATTTCCAAATGAACGCTACCAGGTCTTTTTGTGTTTTCCGTAACACAGTGGTGGAAACGTTTATAGGTAGTGAACGAAAGAGATACAAAATTTTGGGTAGAACCGTCATCTTAATTGATGTCAACCTGCCATATAAAGAGATGTTTAGTTTGTTCCACCTTGATAGTAAAGTTTTAATATGAGTGAACATAGGTGTGTAGTTCAGTTTGTAAAGATGGTCCAGGTTGTTCGGGATTATGATACCCAAATACTTTATGCCCTTGTCAGCCCAATTAAAATCAAAATTCAGGATCAATAATTTTTTGATATGTTCTGGGAGATGTGTACTGATTGCCTCGCACTTATCATTGTTAATCTTGTATCCCGAGATGTTGGCGAATCTATTAATCGTGGAGTATACTAGAGGGAGGGAAATCATGGGCTTAGTAATTGACACAATTACGTCATCTGCGAATAGACTGATCTTGTGTTCCCTGTCGCCTATCTTAATTCCATTAATATCTACATTTTGCCTGATGCTTGTTGCCAGCGGTTCAATGCATAGGGCGAACAGCAATGGTGATAATGGGCACCCCTGTCTGGTTCCATTAAGAATTTTTATAGGTGAGGATTTATAGCCCGCTATTCTGATGAAGGCGGAAGGGTGGGAGTATATTGCCGAAATTGCTGTACAAAAATTTCCCCTAAAGCCCATATTTTTTAGCACTGCAGTGAGGTAATCCCAATTTACACGATCAAATGCCTTCTCTGCGTCCAATGAAAGAAACAGAGAAGGCACATTTTGTTTGGAAGCATAGTCCACAAGATCAATAATTTTCTGAATGTTATCTGGGGCCTCTCTATTACGGATAAAGCCCACCTGATCTTGATGGATGAGCTTTGGAAGAATGTCATTTAGTCTAGTTGCTAAGATTTTTGTAAATAACTTAATATCTAGATTAATCAGGGAGATAGGCCTATAATTTTTACAGTGTTGTTTACATTTCCCAGGTTTAGGGATTACCGATATACGAGCCTCAAGTAGTTCCTTGGGTATAGTCCCCCCCTCTAGTATGTGGTTGAAACTCTCAACTAAGATGGGGCCAAGATCCTGTGCAAACGTTTTATAGAAAATACCTGAGTACCCATCGGGGCCTGGCGCCTTACCCATCTTTAAATTTCGTATCGCTAAATTCACTTCATGGATAGTTATTGGCGAATTTAGCTTATCTAGGTCTTCTGTTGCTATTTTGGGTAAGTTACAATCCTGTAGGAATGCATTTGTTTCCCTATCTAGTGTGATAGGATTTTTGGATGGGGGCAGGGCATAAAGTTGCTGGTAATACTGGGCAAAAGTGTCAGCAATGATCTGTGGATGGTTTGAGATCTGCCCATTTGTCATTTGAATTTGTGGTACTGTGGATGTCCTAGTCATTTCTTTTAATTTAAATGCTAACAGTTTATCAGGTTTGTTGGCTTGTATGAAGTATTGAGTATCAATCAGTTTTAGGGACCTGGTAGCCTCCCTTGTCAACAGCTGATCCAGAGCATTTTCTTTGTCTCTCAGTAGCTTTAATGTTTTGTCATCTAGTGATAGCTGGTGCTGTGATTGCAGGTGTTTAATCTCGCTTCTAGTACTTTCTAGCTGAGTCAAATACGCTTTATTCTGTTTGTTAGATTCTTTTATTAGAATTCCCCTGGCAAAGGCTTTTAAAGCTCCCCAAATATACAAGGGGTTAGATACTGAGTTTTGATTAAGTGTTAAAAAGTGAGAAATTTCTGTCTGCAAATTTTGCGTAAATAATTTATCTCTGAGCAAAGTTGGGTTTATAGTCCAGCTTCTGCCCCTATAAGGGTCAATTAAGCCACTTAATTTTGTTAGTACTACGTTGTGATCCGACCATGTGGTTGGTATAATATCTGAGGCTAATATCAAAGGGGACATAGTTTGGCTAACCAGAATATAGTCTATTCTTGAGTAAACATTGTGTGAGTTGGAGTAGAATGAATAATCTCTTGTTTTTGGGTTTATATATCTCCAGCTATCTACAAGATTATGGTCAAGAATAAAATCAAACAGAAGCTTCTTGGAACTTTGAGATGGAGATGTGCGTGGGATCGCTGACTTGTCTAGTTCAATATTGGCTACTAAATTGAAGTCTCCCCCTATGATTAAGCGAGATTTTTTCCATGTGGTTAGCATCATTCCCAACTTAGACAAAAATGGGGCCTGAGATTCATTAGGGGCATATATATTTCCCAATATAACATGTGTGTCGTGTATCCTGCCCTTAACTATAATGTATATCCCAGCCTTGTCAATAATTACCTCGTCCTCCTTAAAATTTAGCTCTGAATGGACCAGAATGGAAACACTGCATTTCTTGGATTGGCAGGTGGCATGAAATTGTGTGGGGTAATTTCTATCCCAATTTTTAGGGGTTTTTATTTTTGTAAAATGGGTTTCCTGCAATAGGATGATGTGGGCTTTCATAGATTTATATGTGTCTAAGGCTTTACGTCTCTTGATGTGGGAGTGTAACCCTCGAACATTATGTGTGACTATATTTAAAGACATTTCCTACCTACGTGTACGGTGAGAGAGTGAGTAAAGAAAAATAAAGAAGACTCCTGAAACACAGGTAAAGAAGCTTACCACTCGTTGGCTGTCCGGGACCCCCTCCCTGTATGAAAGTAGAGCTGTCAAGTCTGTCTCGTGGAACACATAGCTGCTGTAACATACCTCTATGTAATATATGACATGCTAAGATGAGAAAATATGTAACGGTTAGTCTGAGCAATAACAAATCAATGAACAACTGACCTTGTTCGGTCCGAACTTGGATCTTTGATCCAGGAATGCAATATGACATAGCAATAACAAATAAAATAAAGAAACTAGCAAACATAAATAACTAATACAACAAAAGAAACTTCGGGCATACATTATTGGCATATTGAATGCCTATTACCTCGGTGATATAGCCAAAACAACTTTGACTCTGGATAAGGGTGAGCCCTATGATTCTGGACTTATAACAATAATCTAACTATTTAGAAACATTAAGTCCAGGTCAAGAGTCATTTCATTTCTTTCAGGCTTGTTCTCAGAATTTAAGCCCCCCTTAGTGGTGATACTTCCCTTTAGGGAACGTGCAGAATTATAGTCATAGCTTGGGAATTATTTCTGCAAGTCAAGTCGGGCTCTCCGGTTCTTGATTTCTCTTCTTAGCCTTCCCATTTTTAAGCACCGGTGTCCAGGTGCGGCTCAAAGCTTTCCTTTGCAGCTTGGGAGACTGTGATGGTGACTGTGATGGTTTCTCAATATGGAGCTTGTTTAAAATCGATTGTCCCTCATCAATTGTGGCACAAGAGTATGTTGTTTTGTCCACTGTAAAGGACAACTTGAAGGGGAATCCCCATCTGTATTTAATTTGGGCGTTAGCCAGGGCTGCTACTATCGGCTTGAATTCTCTTCTCTTCTTCAGAGTGATAGGGGAGAGATCCGCAAATATTTGAATTTTATGGTCCTCATAAGTGATCTCTGGAACTCCCCGCACTGCTTGCATAATTCTATCTTTAATATGGTAATAATGAAGTTTTGTTATCACATCTCTGTGGGCCCCTGGTGTTGGAGGCTTAACTAAGGCTCGGTGAACTCTGTCCATAAGAAGGAAAGATGCATCTTCCTCTGGTAGTATTTGTTGGAAGATTTGTGTAATAACGTCTTGAAGGTTATTATATTTTTCAGGTAAGTTGCGTATGCGAATGTTCGATCTCCGAGATCGGTTTTCCAGATCGTCCAGGTGGTCCTCCAGTTTTTGTATTTGCGCTTGTTGTGCGCTCACTGTTGCTTGTAACTCTGGGATCTCCTCGACTTTATCCTCAATTGCTGAAGTTCTCTCACCAATGTCAGCAATCTCTTGTGTTAATTCTGAAAGGGCCGCTCTCATTTCTTCATGAAACATTTGTTTTATCTGCTTTAAGAGGGCCTCATTGGAGGAGGTTGATTTCTGGGAGACAATGGGGGGATCCTCCGTGTCTTCTTCTTGTTCCATCCGTTGAGATAGGTCTAGCATAGCCTGTTTCTTTTTCTGTTGTGACTTGGAAAGGCACTCTTTAACCGATTGCGTGCGGCTTTTCATCTTCTAGATGTATCTTCCCAAAGCAGGGAGTGTTGGTTGGTGCTGAGGTTTCCGTGCTTTTGAGAACCTATCGCTCTGATAGCTACGTAGCAGCCCTGGGAGCCTTAATCTTTCAGAGAGCCACTCTGCCCCTTGACTTTACACAGACATGCCCGAAGTAATCTTCATCTAGATCATTTAAGCATTTATTATATCCATTAGTGCTTGAGAGTAGAGGGAGTTTGGCATATAAAAGACAATCTTTCCTGATAGGGTGAGATGAGTTAGGGCCTGCAGTAATCACCTCTCTTGTTTTCCCTGTCGCCTCAGTTGCTGCGGGCTAAAGGATGAGAGAGCAGCGGGTGGAATCAGCCCTTATAAGTAATAAATCACCCTATCTAGAGTCCATTTATGTGATGTAGATCATCCAGGAAAAAGTATAGAAAGTCTCTATTTTCTGGGTTCAGTTAATTTTCAGTTAGCACTCACCTCCCCTGGGGAGTCTGTCCTCACAGGACCATCACGGGCAGGGGATTTTGGATATGACCCACCAGCAGGCTAACTGGCAGGAAAGGGGTGAGGAGGGAGTGCTATTTTTTCACAAGTAATTAACAGTGTAGTGTAGCTGGTGAAGGCAGGCAAAGACAGTTCCAGACTGCTCCAGGTTGCAGGCTAGCTTCCGATGACTTCCCCCCCCCCCTCTACTAGGAGAGATATTGCGTTAAAGCTAGTGCCCAAGTTGTATGTTCAGCTCTGAAATTAGTGCAGCCTGGGAGCAAGTAATAATGTATGTGGTATGCTGCAGACTTGTGAGGCGTTTTCAGGTCTCTCTCTTTGCTTAATTGCAGCTGAATGTAATGTCTTACATACCCCCAACTAGTCTCTTATAATGTCCCAGATGTCCAGAAAGTATTTGTGTGTTAAGATGTCAGAGAGTGCTTAAATGCGTACCTTGAAAATGGCGGTTCGCGCAAAAAAATCCTGTTTTTTCCTGCTTTCCTTTTACATTGATTGCAGCCGTTCTTGTTGATTAATTGGGGGTAATTGTTCACTGTGTATCTTAGTCGTGGCCGGTATTATGGCCTCAGTGATGTTTGAAGGCCTCCGGTGCAACTTTCCGGTCCGGAGTAGGCCGCAGCCCCGGACTCTCCTAGTTTTCTTCTGGAGCTCAGGTCCGGATCGGATTCCGACTTCCAAAACTTTGCGGTTTGCAAGCTGAATTCGAGTGTCCAGGCTGAGGGTACTACTCTGTGCTTAGTAATAGCCTTTCAGGTCTATATAGATCACTTTTTGCCAGTTTAAAAACTTTTTCTCTCAGGAGCTCTTCAAAAGCACTGCTGCATCGATGGCTGGCTAGCTCCGCCCCCCCACCCCCAGTGTGTTTTTATACTGGTGTAGAGCGACTCTACATCGCATGACACCAATACAGAGTTAGTCTCAATACTGATCTCATTGATTTTGTTAAGTAGATGCATTGTATCTCGTGTATAAGATGGTAAAGAGTCTACAATGTATCTTAATCGTGCATCTACATATTTGCTTGCTTTTTCTGTAAGGGAGCCGATCCCAGACACTATCGGCCTTCCTGGTGGCTTGTGTATGTCTTTATGTATTTTTGGCAGCAAATATAATGTGGCTGTTTTTGGTTCTTTGACTTCTAGAAATTTGAATTCCTTTTGATCTATAATCCCATTAGTGAAGGCTGAATGAATAAGTGTATTATAACTATTCAAAAACATATCTGTAGGATTACACAGAAGTGCCTTATAATTTGAAGGATTATTTAGCTGGCGTAATGCTTCCTCACGATACATTGTATCTGGCCAAATGACAATATTACCTCCCTTGTCACTATTTTTTATTTGTATTCCTTTCATATTTTTGAGTTGTTTTAGAGCTAAACATTCTCCCTTTGTCAAGTTGTGATTGGTACCTCCATCATTACCTTGTATTTCTAAAATGTCTTGACATATTAAATTAAGAAAGGTTAATGTATTATGTGACGTGGTTTTAGGGGGTACAAATTTTGATTTGGCCTTGAGAATTTTACGCCAGCTACTATTTTCTTCTTCAGAGGTGGTACTAATGGTTTCATCTAAAAGGGCAATTAAATCATTGATAGCCGCTTGATCACTGGCATTTAAGGAATTCGATTCAGAGTTACTAAAGTATTTCTTCAATAGAATTTTACGAGTAAAGAGGTGTATATCTTTAATAGCTTCGAATTTGTTGAATTTGGGTGTGGGTATAAACAACAGGCCTCTTTTTAGGACTGATATCTGATCATTAGTAAGAGTTAAGTTAGAAAGGTTGATAATATTGAGTTCAGGGCTATCTACTTCTTCTTGTGTTGTGGTTTGTAATTGAACCTGACTTGTCTCCTGGTTCTGGGTTTTGTGCTTGCGGCCCCTTCGTGTTCTACGCCTAAAGGGATATTTGTATTATTCACTTTATGAGGTACAATTCTATTTTTTAAGATAGTTTTGGGTAGAGTTTCACCATCGGATACTTCTGCATCAGTACTATCTCCTTCCTTATCTGAATTGTCTATATCTAGACTAGCTGTTTTGTTCTGACCCCATGTATATATTGTGTCTGAGGAATAGTCATTAAGGTCCCTGTCAATTTTGCGTTCTTTCCTTTCAGAGATATAACGTGCAAATTTCTCAACCTCTCCCTTAGTTTTATTGTATGACTTTTGAAATTCCTCGTTGCATTCATATTGTTTGAGTTCATCACATAGTTTAGATATTCCCTCATTAATCTCATTTAGTTTGTCTAGTTCGTGTTCTGTTAAATATCCCATCAGTTTGAGTGAGCATTCAGTTAAAGCACTTTCCCATTTTAATTTAAATTCAGGTTTATAATCACTAAAAGAAGGAAACAATTTCAATCTTAGACCTCTAGGAATGACGTTGTCTTTATAAAAATTGTACATTCCTATATTCCACTGTTTTTTAATTTGTTTCCTTCTGAATTTCTTTAGATCTTTTAAAGAATCAAACCATTCCATAATGTTATTATTTTCTATAGTAGTTTTGTTTTTTAACTCAGCAGTAAGATTAGTTATATCATTAGTCCATTGGAACATTTCTGCTCCTAAATCAAAAGAGGCCATAGTTGGGAGTTTTAATATGTGTGTGCTCAAGTTAAAAAGAAAAATGTGAGTGCAATTCTCACATCAATAATACAATAGTTTAGAGGAATTATTAACTGGCACTACACACGTATGCTAAGTAAGGAAAGAGAATCTGTAAAACAGATTCCGGTGCTGTCCCTTTAAATTAATATTAACAGAGGAGAGACAGAAAAGACAGGGGCTTAAATAGCACTCATCCTTACTAAGAAATAGTGAATATCGATATAAAACTTATATACTTTAATATTTAATGTTAAAATAGGGTAGAACACCCCTAATAAATCCTAAACCCACTACCATAGAAACAAAAAGCAAAAAACTAACACCAAGCCGACAGTCACTTTTCTGTTTCCTGGCCGATAACAGGAAACGTCGGCATCAGGTGACTGAAGTGACTGTACAGTATTGGAGTAAAGTAATTTAAAACAAACGCATTTCGGCTAATACATAGCCTTTATCAATGCTATACTTTACAGTGTCAAAATGTTTAAGCCGAAGCTCAAGCGTGTATGGCCTTATATACCGGTCTATAGCTTAACAGACAGCCAATCCAGAGTGTCTAGAGGGAAACGCCTACACATTATCCAATCGTAGTGTGAAACTAGAAACACCCTCTGTTATGACTGCTATGTGTGGCTAAGGAGTGTAACTTCCGCCATAACCTACACGCTCATTGGATGACTAAAACGAGCTAGCACAGATGCCCGATTGTATGGTACCAATATTGCGATCATATTGTCAAGCCAGGGTAACAAAACTTATGCATTAAAAAAACGATCGATTGTGTGTAAAACATCACTATGTAGCACAGCAATATCTAATCAGTGAATTCGTCACGATCGTGATAAGCATAATACCCTGATGCGACCGTCTTAAAAACAACCAAGCTAAACACTGATCCAAGTGTACACACTATTTATTTTCCCAGGATACAAGAATATTCAAATCGGAGTTCCGTATATAATTCCTGAGTACCATATATCGTTATAAGTGCGACTTGTATTATATATGTGAATTTCAATTGGGTTTCAGGTTAGATGGCAAATATTAAGACTATGATCTTGTTAATATAAAGCAGTGTCAGTGTGCAACATTAAAACTTTTTTATGATAGGGAATTGATCAAAAACTCACAATCTAATTCCTACTTTATACCTTAATACAAAAGAATGTGTACTCTCAAATATCCCCATATCCATATAAGTAATAATGGTTAACCCATGAGGATATTAAACTTATTAAATTCACATTCAAATCGAACTGTATATATATATAGGAATATTTAGATATATATTTGTTATGATCATAAGTTCCGTAATTAAAAGTATGTACGATGTATTATAGCTGACACATGCATTATATAATGCCATTATGGGTCATGTCAAAAAGACACAAGCATAACCATAATGGACTGGGTTACCATAGTTTAAAAGGAGCATAAGGTTACCTAAGAGTCATCCAATTAGATATACACCCAATAATTATTATACTCATTCATACCATTAGGTATGACGGTATTCAGATTGAAAACCCACTTAGTTTCCATCTGTAATAATTTATTCTCAGTACTTCCCCCTCTTATTCCAGGCTTAGTCTAAACTAGTCTAAACTATTGTATTATTGATGTGAGAATTGCACTCACATTTTTCTTTTTAACTTGAGCACACACATATTAAAACTCCCAACTATGGCCTCTTTTGATTTAGGAGCAGAAATGCTCCAATGGACTAATGATATAACTAATCTTACTGCTGAGTTAAAAAACAAAAGTACTATTGAAAATAATAACATTATGGAATGGTTTGATTCTTTAAAAGATCTAAAGAAATTCAGAAGGAAACAAATTAAAAAACAGTGGAATATAGGAATGTACAATTTTTATAAAGACAACAATGTCATTCCTAGAGGTCTAAGATTGAAATTGTTTCCTTCTTTTAGTGATTATAAACCTGAATTTAAATTAAAATGGGAAAGTGCTTTAACTGAATGCTCACTCAAACTGATGGGATATTTAACAGAACACGAACTAGACAAACTAAATGAGATTAATGAGGGAATATCTAAACTATGTGATGAACTCAAACAATATGAATGCAACGAGGAATTTCAAAAGTCATACAATATAACTAAGGGAGAGGTTGAGAAATTTGCACGTTATATCTCTGAAAGGAAAGAACGCAAAATTGACAGGGACCTTAATGACTATTCCTCAGACACAATATATACATGGGGTCAGAACAAAACAGCTAGTCTAGATATAGACAATTCAGATAAGGAAGGATATAGTACTGATGCAGAAGTATCCGATGGTGAAACTCTACCCAAAACTATCTTAAAAAATAGAATTGTACCTCATAAAGTGAATAATACAAATATCCCTTTAGGCGTAGAACACGAAGGGGCCGCAAGCACAAAACCCAGAACCAGGAGACAAGTCAGGTTCAATTACAAACCACAACACAAGAAGAAGTAGATAGCCCTGAACTCAATATTATCAACCTTTCTAACTTAACTCTTACTAATGATCAGATATCAGTCCTAAAAAGAGGCCTGTCGTTTTTACCCACACCCAAATTCAACAAATTCGAAGCTATTAAAGATATACACCTCTTTACTCGTAAAATTCTATTGAAGAAATACTTTAGTAACTCTGAATCGAATTCCTTAAATGCCAGTGATCAAGCGGCTATCAATGATTTAATTGCCCTTTTAGATGAAACCATTAGTACCACCTCTGAAGAAGAAAATAGTAGCTGGCGTAAAATTCTCAAGGCCAAATCAAAATTTGTACCCCCTAACACCACGTCACATAATACATTAACCTTTCTTAATTTAGTATGTCAAGACATTTTAGAAATACAAGGTAATGATGGAGGTACCAATCACAACTTGACAAAGGGAGAATGTTTAGCTCTAAAACAACTAAAAAATATGAAAGGAATACAAATAAAAAATAGTGACAAGGGAGGTAATATTGTCATTTGGCCAGATACAATGTATCGTGAGGAAGCATTACGCCTGCTAAATAATCCTTCAAATTATAAGGCACTTCTGTGTAATCCTACAGATATGTTTTTGAATAGCTATAATACACTTATTCATTCAGCCTTCACTAATGGGATTATAGATCAAAAGGAATTCAAATTACTAGAAGTCAAAGAACCAAAAACAGCCACATTATATTTGCTGCCAAAAATAAATAAAGACATACACAAGCCACCAGGAAGGCCGATAGTGTCTGGGATCGGCTCCCTTACAGAAAAAGCAAGCAAATATGTAGATGCACGATTAAGATACATTGTAGACTCTTTACCATCTTATACACGAGATACAATGCATCTACTTAACAAAATCAATGAGATCAGTATTGAGACTAACTCTGTATTGGTGTCATGCGATGTAGAATCGCACTACACCAGTATAAAAACACACTGGGGGTGTAAAGCGGTTTCATACTATTTAAACAAAAACACCAGTATGAGCGAGGAGGTTAAAGAATTTCTGCTGAATATGATAGAATTTATATTAACCCATAACTTCTTCGTATTCGATGATAAATTCTATTTGCAGATCTGTGGGACTGCCATGGGCACTTCATGTGCCCCGACATATGCGAATATATATCTGGGCTGGTGGGAAGAAACAGTAGTGTTTAATGAAAACCTAAAACACCTTACTCAACATGTCTCCCACTGGTCCAGATATATAGATAACATTCTATTTATATGGAATGGCCCTGAGAATCTCCTCATAGATTTCATTGATATTCTTAATGATAATCCTTTTGGATTATATTTAACATCTACCATACAAAAATCTAAAGTAGAATTTCTAGATCTTACTATCCACAAGAAAGGCAGCTCAATTGAAACTAATGCATACAGAAAGCCCACGTCTACTAACAATATACTACATGCAAGCAGTTACCATCATCCTGCTACAATTAAAGGGTTACCCATGGGAGAATATACACGCCTGCGTAGAAATTGTAGTACACTAGACAGTTTCAAAAAAGCTGCACATGATCTAAGAAAAAGACTACTTGAAAGAGGCTACTCTAGAAAATCATTGGCTAAAGGCTATAACAGAGCACTGCTGAAGGATAGGAGAGAGTTATTAACCCCTAAAGTTAAAGAGAATAATACTCCCCTGCGATGTATCACTACATATTCCACACAAAGTGATAAAATTACCAACATTTTACAACAACATTGGCATGTCCTTACCAGAGACGAACTATTGAAACCATTGCTACCAGATAGACCTCTATTAACATATAGGCGAGCTAGCAACATCAGGGATACGCTTATAACAAGCCATTATGACAGAAATGCTAAAAAATCACCTATTTATGAAGGCTCTATCGCGTGTGGGCATTGCTCAGTATGCCAGCATATGGTTAAAAAACAAACAATAGTGGATAGATTTAGAAATACGTATAAAATCAGACAACATATCAACTGCCAGAGCACTAATGTCATCTACTGTATCTCTTGTAGCTGTAATTTATACTATGTTGGTATGACAACAAGGAGTATGGGAACACGTATTACAGAACATCTCAGTAATATAAGGACTGCCCAGAGGGATGTGGATAAACATAAACAAATCACAAGTGTCGCAAGACACTTTCTACATGCCCATAATGGGAAGACCAATGCTTTAAAATGTTGGGGTTTGGAAAGACTTAAGCCTGGAATAAGAGGGGGAAGTACTGAGAATAAATTATTACATATGGAAACTAAGTGGGTTTTCAATCTGAATACCGTCATACCTAATGGTATGAATGAGTATAATAATTATTGGGTGTATATCTAATTGGATGACTCTTAGGTAACCTTATGCTCCTTTTAAACTATGGTAACCCAGTCCATTATGGTTATGCTTGTGTCTTTTTGACATGACCCATAATGGCATTATATAATGCATGTGTCAGCTATAATACACCGTACATACTTTTAATTACGGAACTTATGATCATAACAAATATATATCTAAATATTCCTATATATATATACAGTTCGATTTGAATGTGAATTTAATACGTTTAATATCCTCATGGGTTAACCATTATTACTTATATGGATATGGGGATATTTGAGAGTACACATTCTTTTGTATTAAGGTATAAAGTAGGAATTAGATTGTGAGTTTTTGATCAATTCCCTATCTGCTTTATATTAACAAGATCATAGTCTTAATATTTGCCATCTAACCTGAAACCCAATTGAAATTCACATATATAATACAAGTCGCACTTATAACGATATATGGTACTCAGGAATTATATACGGAACTCCGATTTGAATATTCTTGTATCCTGGGAAAATAAATAGTGTGTACAGTTGGATCAGTGTTTAGCTTGGTTGTTTTTAAGACGGTCGCATCAGGGTATTATGCTTATCACGATCGTGACAAATTCACTGATTAGATATTGCTGTGCTACATAGTGATGTTTTACACACAATCGATCGTTTTTTTAATGCATAAGTTTTGTTACCCTGGCTTGACAATATGATCGCAATATTGGTACCATACAATCGGGCATCTGTGCTAGCTCTTTTTAGTCATCCAATGTGCGTGTAGGTTATGGCGGAAGTTACAATCCTTAGCCACACATAGCAGTCATAACAGAGGGTGTTTCTAGTTTCACACTACGATTGGATAATGTGTAGGCGTTTCCCTCTAGACACTCTGGATTGGCTGTCTGTTAAGCTATAGACCGGTATATAAGGCCATACACGCTTGAGCTTCGGCTTAAACATTTTGACACTGTAAAGTATAGCATTGATAAAGGCTATGTATTAGCCGAAACGCGTTTGTTTTAAATTACTTTACTCCAATACTGTACAGTCACTTCAGTCACCTGATGCCGACGTTTCCTGTTATCGGCCAGGAAACAGAAAAGTGACTGTCGGCTTGGTGTTAGTTTTTTGCTTTTTGTTTCTATGGTAGTGGGTTTAGGATTTATTAGGGGTGTTCTACCCTATTTTAACATTAAATATTAAAGTATATAAGTTTTATATCGATATTCACTATTTCTTAGTAAGGATGAGTGCTATTTAAGCCCCTGTCTTTTCTGTCTCTCCTCTGTTAATATTAATTTAAAGGGACAGCACCGGAATCTGTTTTACAGATTCTCTTTCCTTACTTAGCATACGTGTGTAGTGCCAGTTAATAATTCCTCTAAAATAAACAGGAGCTCTCACAAACAGGTCTGAGACAACGCAAGGGCAAAGCATAATGAACAGAGGCCCTTTAAATAATAAGTGATGACATCACAATTCTGAGACTGCATCTTGTCTCCCACTGATGATGAATATCAGTTTGGCCATAAAAGGAAGTGCAGGAAATGAGCAGCATCACACAGAATGCACCAAGTCAGCAAGAGAGGTGAGTAAAATGGCTGCCAGCAGCACAGGGCAAACAAAAGAGGGAAAAAACCCTGACAGATATTAGCTTTGGTCAGCAAAACATTCTAAATAACTAGATAAGTAAAAATGTTAGAGAAAATATAAACATACTTGTAGAAAACATTGCAAAACATATAATATTAAGTAGACCATATGAACGTCGCATAGAGATAAATATAAAAATAATACCTATTATACCTGTATTAAGGTGTAGGTTATTAGGTTGGGCTAGCAAATTTGGATATATTATAGGGCTCAGAAGAAACCTACATATTCAGAGCTAGGTAGATATCTGTATTACAACATAATGATTGTAGATTGAGATTTAAGTTCTATTAAGAATAGGGTAATATAGAAGGAAAAATATACAAATCAACGTGCCAAATAATGCTCAACATCAATGTCTACTTTGAAGCACAGAACCAGTACTTATCCCTTCTCATAATAGATCAACTTGAATGCAGAACCTGTAAAGGATCTTTCATGCTGAAAATATTGAGTCCCAATAGAGTCCAATCCATCTTTTACACAGATATGCAGTACTATGCTCTAATTAACTCATTAAGATGGGGTTAGTAAAAAGAGTAGGGAATAGACCGCCATATGCAATCTCTCTGTTGTACAAAGTATATTTAAATTGGTTAGCTTAGTGCATAAGGTGGACATAGGTATTGTAATGCATATACTCCAACCCAATTCCAAACAAAAGAGCTTGTTTAACATACTAAGTAACTGTCACAGATACTTCAGTTGTTATATTAGCCCTGTCAGATAATGTCTAAACCTATATAACATTCGTAGCAAGATATCATATCAACAGATGTGTTAAATAATGCAACATATGAATATAATATGTATTATAGGAGACTCCCAATGAAATAAGGGCATTAGAAGGGGCTAACCCCATATAGCTACAACATCAAAATTAGCTCAAACAATCATTTTACTATGGTAGAAACACATAAGACTGTTGTTGAGTTTGGTGCAAGTTATTATTACTTATAAAACTGAAGATTAGTGATGTCCCGAACTGTTCGCCCGCGAACGGTTCACAGCGAACATAGGTTGTTCGCGTTCGCGTTTGTGGGCGAACACATGGCGATCCGCCCCTATGTGTCATCATTGTGGAAACTTTGACCCTTTATGTCACAGCCGCCTGACACATTAGAGCCAATCAACATCAGACACTCCCTCACAGACACTCCCAGCTACTCGGAATCCGCCATTTTAGACTCATAACGACCTTGCTTTTTTAATGAGAGGACGTGTTGTGTTTTTGCTCCTGACATTAATAGGAAAAACATAGCTAGGCTAGTGTATTTACAGTCCAGAAGGACTCCACTCATCTCTGCTGCAAGCACAGCACCCCAAAAAGCCCTTTTTAGGGCTATATTTCATGCCGTTTTTTTTTTTTTTTTTTTTTTTTTTTTTATTAGCATTTGCCTGGCTTTCAGCTGTGTGTTTAAGGCTCACAGCATATGCTGTGACTACTGCCACCACTGATATCTCCCTAACAACATTAGTTTAAATTTAACTAACCCAAAAATATAATTATTTTTCTAGTGTAATTTTTTTTTAATTTTCTATCAGGCCAGTGTCACACAGCATATACTCTGGTCCATTGCTCTGTGCCAGCCAGCAGCCAGCAGTGTTAATATCCGTTTATAACATTATTTTTAATTTTAAAAAAAAACACAAAAAAATATTTTTCTAGTGTAATCTAATTACATTTACTATCATGCCTGTGTCTGTCAGGCTCACTCAGCATTAATATACCTCTTTTTTTTACAGTCTTTTGGTTAATTGGTCTGTGCCAGGCAGCCACCCAGCACTCATATCTATTTTTCTTTCACCTTAATTTTAATATTAAAAAAAAAAAGTTTAAATTTGTTTGCTAGTGTAATCTAATATAATTTTCTATCCGGCCTGTGTGTTTTGCTGACATAGAGAGCCTACTGTGTTTACTTGCTGCCCTCCCTAGTCTATGAGCCACGACTCATATGTGTTTAACCTTTTTTTAATTCCCCCCCCAAAAAAATAATTTCAATCATTTTTCTAGTGTAATCTAATAGTATTTTCTATCAGGTGTGTGTGTATCCGACATACAGAGCCTACTGTTTTTAATAGCTGCCCTTCCAAAGCTATCAGCCACGACTCATATGTATGTGCTTAACCTTTTTCTTAAAATTTCCAAAAAAAGTCTTTAAATCATTATGCTAGTGTAATCTAATTGTATTTTCTATCAGGCCTGTGTCTAACTGTCTATCTGACTTACACAGCATACTGTTGTTATAATTGCTGCCCTACGTAGCAGCCAGCCAGTGCGACCACTCATAGAGTCATATGTGCATTGCACTTCTTAACATAATTTTAATATTAAAATCTAAAATTTTAAAATATTTTGCTAGTGTAATGTAACTTAATTTTCTATCAGTCCTGTGTTTTTGTCACTTACACAGCATACTGTGTTAAATTACTGCCCTACCTACCATCCACGACTCATATCTGCCAGCCTGTCTGCCAGGCCCAAGTAGCCAATTAGTGGCACCAATCACAATTCTTGTAACAGTAATAAAAAATAAAAAAAACATAATTTTTTGGACTGCAAATATTCAGTCTCCTAGGGCCATTGAATTTCATTTACTTCCTGCCTGCCACTGCCAGCCTTTTGTGCCAGGCCGTCTAGCCAACTATTTACACCAATCATAATTGTTGTCACAGTCAGACAGTATAGTTATTAATTTAAATAAAAAAAAATTTTTAGTGTTGATCTTAACCCTCAGTTTGCTCGTGCCTTTGAATTGCACTTTTCTACAGCCTTCCAAGCCTGTGTGCCAGGCCTACTTAAAAAATATTTACACCAATCATATTTGTTGTGACAGTATTCTAATAATTAAAAATTAAAATTTTTGGTAATAGTTGCTGTGATTTGAATCGTCAGTTTGCTGGTGCCATTGAATAGCACTTTCCTCCTGCCTTGCAGCCTGCTGTGAGCCAGGCCCACCTAGATAATTGTTGTCAGCAATCATATTTCTGTTAACAGTATTGCAAAAATTGTCAATCATCACTGTTTAGACTGTCAGTAATCAGTCTCCTAGTGTCCTTGAATTGCATCTCCCTCCTGCCTGCCATCCTTTTGTGCCAGGCCGTCTTGCCAACTATTTACACCAATCCTAATTTTTTGTCACAGTATAGTTACTAATTAAAATTAAAAAAATCTTTATTGTTGATGATCTTAACCCTCAGTTTGCTCGTGCCTTTGAATTGCACTTTTCTACAGCCTTCCAAGCCTGTGTGCCAGGCCTACTTAAAAAATATTTACACCAATCATATTTGTTGTGACAGTATTCTAATAATTAAAAATTAAAATTTTTGGTAATAGTTGCTGTGATTTGAATCGTCAGTTTGCTGGTGCCATTGAATAGCACTTTCCTCCTGCCTTGCAGCCTGCTGTGAGCCAGGCCCACCTAGCCAATTGTTGTCAGCAATCATATTTCTGTTAACAGTATTTCAAAAATTGTCAATCATCACTGTTTAGACTGTCAGTAATCAGTCTCCTAGTTTCCTTGAATTGCGTCTCCCTCCTGCCTGCCATCCTTTTGTGCCAGGCCGTCTTGCCAACTATTTACACCAATCCTAATTTTTTGTCACATTATAGTTACTAATTAAAAATAAAAAAATCTTTATTGTTGATGATTTTAAACCTCAGTTTGCTCGTGCCTTTGAATTGCACTTTTCTACAGCCTTCCAAGCCTGTGTGCCAGGCCTACTTAAAAAATATTTACACCAATCATTTTTTGTTGTGACAGTATTCTAATAATTAAAAATAAAAAATTTTGGTAATAGTTGCTGTGATTTGAATCGTCAGTTTGCTGGTGCCATTGAATAGCACTTTCCTCCTGCCTTGCAGCCTGCTGTGAGCCAGGCCCACCTAGCCAATTGTTGTCAGCAATCATATTTCTGTTAACAGTATTGCAAAAATTGTCAATCATCACTGTTTAGACTGTCAGTAATCAGTCTCCTAGTGTCCTTGAATTGCATCTCCCTCCTGCCTGCCATCCTTTTGTGCCAGGCCGTCTTGCCAACTATTTACACCAATCCTAATTTTTTGTCACAGTATAGTTACTAATTAAAATTAAAAAAATCTTTATTGTTGATGATCTTAACCCTCAGTTTGCTCGTGCCTTTGAATTGCACTTTTCTACAGCCTTCCAAGCCTGTGTGCCAGGCCTACTTAAAAAATATTTACACCAATCATATTTGTTGTGACAGTATTCTAATAATTAAAAATTAAAATTTTTGGTAATAGTTGCTGTGATTTGAATCGTCAGTTTGCTGGTGCCATTGAATAGCACTTTCCTCCTGCATTGCAGCCTGCTGTGAGCCAGGCCCACCTAGCCAATTGTTGTCAGCAATCATATTTCTGTTAACAGTATTTCAAAAATTGTCAATCATCACTGTTTAGACTGTCAGTAATCAGTCTCCTAGTTTCCTTGAATTGCATCTCCCTCCTGCCTGCCATCCTTTTGTGCCAGGCCGTCTTGCCAACTATTTACACCAATCCAAATTTTTTGTCACAGTATAGTTACTAATTACAATTAAAAAAATCTTAATTGTTGATGATCTTAACCCTCAGTTTGCTCGTGCCTTTGAATTGCACTTTTCTACAGCCTTCCAAGCCTGTGTGCCAGGCCTACTTAAAAAATATTTACACCAATCATATTTGTTGTGACAGTATTCTAATAATTAAAAATTAAAATTTTTGGTAATAGTTGCTGTGATTTGAATCCTCAGTTTGCTGGTGCCATTAAATAGCACTTTCCTCCTGCCTTGCAGCCTGCTGTGAGCCAGGCCCACCTAGCCAATTGTTGTCAGCAATCATATTTCTGTTAACAGTATTGCAAAAATTGTCAATCATCACTGTTTAGACTGTCAGTAATCAGTCTCCTAGTGTCCTTGAATTGCATCTCCCTCCTGCCTGCCATCCTTTTGTGCCAGGCCGTCTTGCCAACTATTTACACCAATCCAAATTTTTTGTCACAGTATAGTTACTAATTACAATTAAAAAAATCTTTATTGTTGATGATCTTAACCCTCAGTTTGCTCGTGCCTTTGAATTGCACTTTTCTACAGCCTTCCAAGCCTGTGTGCCAGGCCTACTTAAAAAATATTTACACCAATCATATTTGTTGTGACAGTATTCTAATAATTAAAAATTAAAATTTTTGGTAATAGTTGCTGTGATTTGAATCCTCAGTTTGCTGGTGCCATTGAATAACACTTTCCTCCTGCCTTGCAGTCTGCTGTGAGCCAGGCCCACCTAGCCAATTGTTGTCAGCAATCATATTTCTGTTAACAGTATTGCCAAAATTGTCAATCATCACTGTTTAGACTGTCAGTAATCAGTCTCCTAGTGTCCTTGAATTGCATCTCCCTCCTGCCTGCCATCCTTTTGTGCCAGGCCGTCTTGCCAACTATTTACACCAATCCAAATATTTTGTCACAGTATAGTTACTAATTACAATTAAAAAAATCTTTATTGTTGATGATCTTAACCCTCAGTTTGCTCGTGCCTTTGAATTGCACTTTTCTACAGCCTTCCAAGCCTGTGTGCCAGGCCTACTTAAAAAATATTTACACCAATCATATTTGTTGTGACAGTATTCTAATAATTAAAAATTAAAATTTTTGGTAATAGTTGCTGTGATTTGAATCGTCAGTTTGCTGGTGCCATTGAATAACACTTTCCTCCTGCCTTGCAGCCTGCTGTGAGCCAGGCCCACCTAGCCAATTGTTGTCACCAATCATATTTCTGTTAACAGTATTGCAAAAATTGTCAATCATCACTGTTTATACTGTCAGTAATCAGTCTCCTAGTGTCCTTGAATTGCATCTCCCTCCTGCCTGCCATCCTTTTGTGCCAGGCCGTCTTGCCAACTATTTACACAAATCCAAATATTTTGTCACAGTATAGTTACTAATTACAATTAAAAAAATCTTTATTGTTGATGATCTTAACCCTCAGTTTGCTCGTGCCTTTGAATTGCACTTTTCTACAGCCTTCCAAGCCTGTGTGCCAGGCCTACTTAAAAAATATTTACACCAATCATATTTGTTGTGACAGTATTCTAATAATTAAAAATTAAAATTTTTGGTAAAAGTTGCTGTGATTTGAATCGTCAGTTTGCTGGTGCCATTGAATAGCACTTTCCTCCTGCCTTGCAGTCTGCTGTGAGCCAGGCCCACCTAGCCAATTGTTGTCAGCAATCATATTTCTGTTAACAGTATTGCAAAAATTGTCAATCATCACTGTTTAGACTGTCAGTAATCAGTCTCCTAGTTTCCTTGAATTGCATCTCCCTCCTGCCTGCCATCCTTTTGTGCCAGGCCGTCTTGCCAACTATTTACACCAATTCAAATATTTTGTCACAGTATAGTTACTAATTACAATTAAAAAAATCTTTATTGTTGATGATCTTAAACCTCAGTTTGCTCGTGCCTTTGAATTGCACTTTTCTACAGCCTTCCAAGCCTGTGTGCCAGGCCTACTTAAAAAATATTTACACCAATCATATTTGTTGTGACAGTATTCTAATAATTAAAAATTAAAATTTTTGGTAATAGTTGCTGTGATTTGAATAGTCAGTTTGCTGGTGCCATTGAATAACACTTTCCTCCTGCCTTGCAGCCTGCTGTGAGCCAGGCCCACCTAGCCAATTGTTGTCAGCAATCATATTTCTGTTAACAGTATTGCAAAAATTGTCAATCATCACTGTTTAGACTGTCAGTAATCAGTCTCCTAGTGTCCTTGAATTGCATCTCCCTCCTGCCTGCCATCCTTTTGTGCCAGGCCGCCTTGCCAACTATTTACACCAATCCAAATATTTTGTCACAGTATAGTTACTAATTACAATTAAAAAAATCTTTATTGTTGATGATCTTAACCCTCAGTTTGCTCGTGCCTTTGAATTGCACTTTTCTACAGCCTTCCAAGCCTGTGTGCCAGGCCTACTTAAAAAATATTTACACCAATCATATTTGTTGTGACAGTATTCTAATAATTAAAAATTAAAATTTTTGGTAATAGTTGCTGTGATTTGAATCGTCAGTTTGCTGGTGCCATTGAATAGCACTTTCCTCCTGCCTTGCAGCCTGCTGTGAGCCAGGCCCACCTAGCCAATTGTTGTCAGCAATCATATTTCTGTTAACAGTATTTCAAAAATTGTCAATCATCACTGTTTAGACTGTCAGTAATCAGTCTCCTAGTTTCCTTGAATTGCGTCTCCCTCCTGCCTGCCATCCTTTTGTGCCAGGCCGTCTTGCCAACTATTTACACCAATCCTAATTTTTTGTCACAGTATAGTTACTAATTAAAAATAAAAAAATCTTTATTGTTGATGATTTTAACCCTCAGTTTGCTCGTGCCTTTGAATTGCACTTTTCTACAGCCTTCCAAGCCTGTGTGCCAGGCCTACTTAAAAAATATTTACACCAATCATTTTTTGTTGTGACAGTATTCTAATAATTAAAAATAAAAAATTTTGGTAATAGTTGCTGTGATTTGAATCGTCAGTTTGCTGGTGCCATTGAATAGCACTTTCCTCCTGCCTTGCAGCCTGCTGTGAGCCAGGCCCACCTAGCCAATTGTTGTCAGCAATCATATTTCTGTTAACAGTATTGCAAAAATTGTCAATCATCACTGTTTAGACTGTCAGTAATCAGTCTCCTAGTGTCCTTGAATTGCATCTCCCTCCTGCCTGCCATCCTTTTGTGCCAGGCCGTCTTGCCAACTATTTACACCAATCCTAATTTTTTGTCACAGTATAGTTACTAATTAAAATTAAAAAAATCTTTATTGTTGATGATCTTAACCCTCAGTTTGCTCGTGCCTTTGAATTGCACTTTTCTACAGCCTTCCAAGCCTGTGTGCCAGGCCTACTTAAAAAATATTTACACCAATCATATTTGTTGTGACAGTATTCTAATAATTAAAAATTAAAATTTTTGGTAATAGTTGCTGTGATTTGAATCGTCAGTTTGCTGGTGCCATTGAATAGCACTTTCCTCCTGCATTGCAGCCTGCTGTGAGCCAGGCCCACCTAGCCAATTGTTGTCAGCAATCATATTTCTGTTAACAGTATTTCAAAAATTGTCAATCATCACTGTTTAGACTGTCAGTAATCAGTCTCCTAGTTTCCTTGAATTGCATCTCCCTCCTGCCTGCCATCCTTTTGTGCCAGGCCGTCTTGCCAACTATTTACACCAATCCAAATTTTTTGTCACAGTATAGTTACTAATTACAATTAAAAAAATCTTAATTGTTGATGATCTTAACCCTCAGTTTGCTCGTGCCTTTGAATTGCACTTTTCTACAGCCTTCCAAGCCTGTGTGCCAGGCCTACTTAAAAAATATTTACACCAATCATATTTGTTGTGACAGTATTCTAATAATTAAAAATTAAAATTTTTGGTAATAGTTGCTGTGATTTGAATCCTCAGTTTGCTGGTGCCATTAAATAGCACTTTCCTCCTGCCTTGCAGCCTGCTGTGAGCCAGGCCCACCTAGCCAATTGTTGTCAGCAATCATATTTCTGTTAACAGTATTGCAAAAATTGTCAATCATCACTGTTTAGACTGTCAGTAATCAGTCTCCTAGTGTCCTTGAATTGCATCTCCCTCCTGCCTGCCATCCTTTTGTGCCAGGCCGTCTTGCCAACTATTTACACCAATCCAAATTTTTTGTCACAGTATAGTTACTAATTACAATTAAAAAAATCTTTATTGTTGATGATCTTAACCCTCAGTTTGCTCGTGCCTTTGAATTGCACTTTTCTACAGCCTTCCAAGCCTGTGTGCCAGGCCTACTTAAAAAATATTTACACCAATCATATTTGTTGTGACAGTATTCTAATAATTAAAAATTAAAATTTTTGGTAATAGTTGCTGTGATTTGAATCCTCAGTTTGCTGGTGCCATTGAATAACACTTTCCTCCTGCCTTGCAGTCTGCTGTGAGCCAGGCCCACCTAGCCAATTGTTGTCAGCAATCATATTTCTGTTAACAGTATTGCAAAAATTGTCAATCATCACTGTTTAGACTGTCAGTAATCAGTCTCCTAGTGTCCTTGAATTGCATCTCCCTCCTGCCTGCCATCCTTTTGTGCCAGGCCGTCTTGCCAACTATTTACACAAATCCAAATATTTTGTCACAGTATAGTTACTAATTACAATTAAAAAAATCTTTATTGTTGATGATCTTAACCCTCAGTTTGCTCGTGCCTTTGAATTGCACTTTTCTACAGCCTTCCAAGCCTGTGTGCCAGGCCTACTTAAAAAATATTTACACCAATCATATTTGTTGTGACAGTATTCTAATAATTAAAAATTAAAATTTTTGGTAAAAGTTGCTGTGATTTGAATCGTCAGTTTGCTGGTGCCATTGAATAGCACTTTCCTCCTGCCTTGCAGCCTGCTGTGAGCCAGGCCCACCTAGCCAATTGTTGTCAGCAATCATATTTCTGTTAACAGTATTGCAAAAATTGTCAATCATCACTGTTTAGACTGTCAGTAATCAGTCTCCTAGTTTCCTTGAATTGCATCTCCCTCCTGCCTGCCATCCTTTTGTGCCAGGCCGTCTTGCCAACTATTTACACCAATTCAAATATTTTGTCACAGTATAGTTACTAATTACAATTAAAAAAATCTTTATTGTTGATGATCTTAAACCTCAGTTTGCTCGTGCCTTTGAATTGCACTTTTCTACAGCCTTCCAAGCCTGTGTGCCAGGCCTACTTAAAAAATATTTACACCAATCATATTTGTTGTGACAGTATTCTAATAATTAAAAATTAAAATTTTTGGTAATAGTTGCTGTGATTTGAATAGTCAGTTTGCTGGTGCCATTGAATAACACTTTCCTCCTGCCTTGCAGCCTGCTGTGAGCCAGGCCCACCTAGCCAATTGTTGTCAGCAATCATATTTCTGTTAACAGTATTGCAAAAATTGTCAATCATCACTGTTTAGACTGTCAGTAATCAGTCTCCTAGTGTCCTTGAATTGCATCTCCCTCCTGCCTGCCATCCTTTTGTGCCAGGCCGCCTTGCCAACTATTTACACCAATCCAAATCACTGTTTAGACTGTCAGTAATCAGTCTCCTAGTTTCCTTGAATTGCATCTCCCTCCTGCCTGCCATCCTTTTGTGCCAGGCCGTCTTGCCAACTATTTACACCAATTCAAATATTTTGTCACAGTATAGTTACTAATTACAATTAAAAAAATCTTTATTGTTGATGATCTTAAACCTCAGTTTGCTTGTGCCTTTGAATTGCACTTTTCTACAGCCTTCCAAGCCTGTGTGCCAGGCCTACTTAAAAAATATTTACACCAATCATATTTGTTGTGACAGTATTCTAATAATTAAAAATTAAAATTTTTGGTAATAGTTGCTGTGATTTGAATAGTCAGTTTGCTGGTGCCATTGAATAACACTTTCCTCCTGCCTTGCAGCCTGCTGTGAGCCAGGCCCACCTAGCCAATTGTTGTCAGCAATCATATTTCTGTTAACAGTATTGCAAAAATTGTCAATCATCACTGTTTAGACTGTCAGTAATCAGTCTCCTAGTGTCCTTGAATTGCATCTCCCTCCTGCCTGCCATCCTTTTGTGCCAGGCCGCCTTGCCAACTATTTACACCAATCCAAATATTTTGTCACAGTATAGTTACTAATTACAATTAAAAAAATCTTTATTGTTGATGATCTTAACCCTCAGTTTGCTCGTGCCTTTGAATTGCACTTTTCTACAGCCTTCCAAGCCTGTGTGCCAGGCCTACTTAAAAAATATTTACACCAATCATATTTGTTGTGACAGTATTCTAATAATTAAAAATTAAAATTTTTGGTAATAGTTGCTGTGATTTGAATCCTCAGTTTGCTGGTGCCATTGAATAACACTTTCCTCCTGCCTTGCAGCCTGCTGTGAGCCAGGCCCACATAGCCAATTGTTGTCAGCAATCATATTTCTGTTAACAGTATTTCAAAAATTGTCAATCATCACTGTTTAGACTGTCAGTAATCAGTTTCCTAGTGTCCTTGAATTGCATCTCCCTCCTGCCTGCCATCCTTTTGTGCCAGGCCGTCTTGCCAACTATTTACACCAATCCAAATTTTTTGTCACAGTATAGTTACTAATTACAATTAAAAAAATCTTTATTGTTGATGATCTTAATCCTCAGTTTGCTCGTGCCCTAGAATAGCACTTTTCTACAGCCTTCCAAGCCTGTGTGCCAGGCCTACTTAAAAAATATTTACACCAATCATATTTGTTGTGACAGTATTCTAATAATTAAAAATTAAAATTTTTGGTAATAGTTGCTGTGATTTGATGCCTCAGTTTGCTGGTGCCATTGAATAGCACTTTCCTCCTGCCTTGCAGCCTGCTGTGAGCCAGGCCCACATAGCCAATTGTTGTCAGCAATCATATTTCTTTTAACAGTATTGCAAAAATTGTCAATCATCACTTGACTGTCATTAATCAGTCTCCTAGTGTCCTTGAATTGCATCTCCCTCCTGCCTGCCATCCTTTTGTGCCAGGCCGTCTTGCCAACTATTTACACCAATCCTAATTGTTGTCACAGTATAGTTACTAATTCAAATAAAAAAAATCTTGATTGTTGATCTTAATCCTCATTTTGCTTGTGCCATTGAATTGCACTTTTCTACTGCCTGCCAGCCTGTGTGCCAGGCCCAACTATCCAATTAGTGCTAGCAATCATATTTCTTTTAACAGTATTGCAAAATTTGTCAATCAACACTGTTTTGACTGTCAATCTGCAGTCTACTAGTGCCCTTGAATTGCATTTTCCTCCTGCCTGCCTGTGTGCCAGTCCCAACTAGCCAATTAGTGCCACCACTCATATTTATTGTAACAGGATTGGAATTTTTCTTAATCATAACTGTTTTGACTGTGATTCTTCAGTCTCCTAGTGCCATTGAATTGCAGTTTCCTTTCTCCCAGCGTGTGTTCCAAGACAGGCTCATTTGCCAAATAGTGCCAAACAATCATATTTGTTGCCACAGTACTAGTAATATTTCAAAAAATTAACAATTTGTGATTTTTAAAACATCTGTCTTTTTTGTTGTTGTCAGTCTCACAGCGTATACTGTGCCCACTTTCACAGTGCCACCACTCAATTGGTGTAATAGTATTGTTAGTATCCATTTAAAAAAAATGACAGGCAGAGGCAGGCCACCCCGCAGGTTCCGTGGTCATGGTTGTGGTGCTGTGATTCCTTTAGACCCTACAAATATGCACATTGTTCAGACGCCGGGTGCCAGGGGGGATGCAAAAACTTCTGAGGAGGACCTAGTTGAATGGCTAACACAGGAAACCCAATCTTCTTCAGCTTCCGCTGCTAGTCCTCCTAACCTTGACGCACCATCTAAGTCCAGCTGTGCTTTGGGCAGGTCTCAAGTGACCAGTGCCACTCCGCCGCCTGTCGCCACCACCAACACTAGCACCACAGCCGCTTCACTTGATCTGTCACAGGAGTTATTGACACATCATTTTGAAGAAATGAGTGATGCGCAACCATCATTGACAGAGGATGTAGATAATAGTGATCAGTCTCAGTCAGGCAGCATTACCGACATGGAGGTACGGTGTGATGATGATGATGATGATGATGTTGTACCCGCTGCTGCTTCCATTCTTGATGTTTCAGATACAAGTGAAGCAGTTGATGATGATGTGTCGGTGGATGTCACGTGGGTGCCTGCTAGAAGAGAAGAAGAAGAGGGGGAAAGTTCAGATGGGGAGACAGAGAGGAGGAGGAGGAGACGATTTGGAAGCACGGGGAGGTCATCTCAAGGAGCTAGTGGCACAGTCAGACAGCATGCATCGTCACCAGGGGTCAGCCAGACAGCCCGCCAACGCCCATCAACGCATGCTGTTGCCACCACCAGAATGCCATCATCGCAGAGCTCAGCAGTGTGGCATTTTTTTTGTGTGTCTGCCTCTGACAACAGTGATGCCATTTGCAACCTGTGCCAAAAGAAACTGAGTCGTTGGAAGTCCAACAGCCACCTAGGTACAACTGCTTTGCAAAGGCACATGGTCTCCCATCACAAAGGCCGATGGGAAGAACACATGAGTAGAAGCAGCACACAAAGTGAAAGCCGCCCTCCTCCTCCTGCTCCAGCATCTTCAGCCACGTCAACCACTGCTGTCCTCCTTGCCCCCTCTCAACCATCCTCCACTCAGTCTCTCTTACGTAGCAGTTCCTGGTCATCTGCCCACAGTCAGGTGTCTGTCAAGGACATGTTTGAGCGTAAGAAGCCAATTTCTCAAAGTCACACCCCTCTGAACTCTTAGCTGTATCTATTGGGACACCGCAGTGGAAGGTACCTGGCAGAAATTAATTTTCACAAAAGGCAATCCCAAACCTGTACTCTGTTGTGAGAAAGGAAGTTATGGCATGTCTGGCACACAGCATTGGGGCAAGGGTCCATATGAACACGGATAGCTGGTCTGCAAAGCATGGTCAGGGCAGGTATATCACCTACACTGCGCATTGGGTAAACCTGCTGACTTCTGACAAGCATGGAATGCGTGGCTCTGCAGAAGAGTTGGTGACACCGCCACGACTTGCAGGCAGGCCTGCTGCTACCTCCTCTACTCCTCCTACTCCATCCTCTTCCATAACCTCTTCCTCGGCTGAGTCCTCTTCAACTTCTGCGTCTTGCTCCACATCTATGGCACCCCCCCAGCTCCCCAGGTACTATGCTACATCCCGGGTACGGCAGTGTCACGCCGTCTTGGGGTTGACTTGCCTGAAAGCGGAGAGTCACACCGCACCAGCACTCCTGACTGCCCTGAACGCACAGGTGGATCAGTGGCTGACTCCGCACCAACTGGAGATTGGCAAGGTTGTTTCTGACAATGGAAGTAATTTGGTGGCGGCATTGAAATTGGGCAAGTTGACACATGTGCCATGCATGGAACATGTGTGTAATCTGATTGTACAACGATTTGTCCATAAGTACCCAGGCTTACAGGACGTCCTGAAGCAGGCCAGGAAGGTGTGTGGCCATTTCAGGCGTTCCTACACGACCATGGCGCACTTGTCTGATATCCAGCGTCGAAACAACCTGCCAGTGAGGCGCTTGATTTGCAACAGCCCGACACGGTGGAATTCAACACTCCTAATGTTTGACCACCTGCTCCAACAAGAAAAAGCTGTAAATGAGTATTTGTATGACCGGGGTGCTAGGACAGCCTCTGGGGAGCTGGGGATATTTTTGCCAAATTACTGGACGCTCATGCGCAATGCCTGTAGGCTCATGCGTCCTTTTGAGGAGGTGACAAACCTTGTCAGTCGCACCGAAGGCACCATCAGCGACATCATACCATTTGTTTTCTTCCTGGAGCGTGCCCTGCGAAGAGTGCTGGATCAGGCAGTAGATGAGCGTGAAGAGGAAGCGAGAGAGTTGTGGTGTCCATCACCCCCGCAAACAGCCGAATCAGCATTGATTGCTGGACCTGCGGCAACGCAGGAAGAGGATTGTGAGGAAGAGGAGTCAGAGGAGGAATGTGGCTTTTGGGGAGGATGAGGAGGAGGAAGACCGAGCACAACAGTCATCCCAGGGTGCTCGTTGTTGTCACCTCTCTGGTACCCGTGGTGTTGTACGTGGCTGGGGGGAAGAAGATACCATCAGTGAGATCAGTGAGGAGGAGGAACGCAACATGATTAGCTCAGCATCCAACCTTGTTCAAATGGGTTCTTTCATGCTGTCGTGCCTGTTGAGGGACCCTCGTATAAAAAAGCTGTGTGAGTGAGAGAGCTCCGTTGCTGTCAGTCCATCAGAGCCCAAGGACAAAAGAATTCTGGGGGCAAATTACATTATATCGAGTGTTAAGCACAACGGGAACACCACTGATCATTTTACTGGGCATGGAGGCTAATCTGCAGGTCCCTAATTAACGATAAATGGTGAGACAGTTTTGAAGTGGGCGCCATCTTGAAAACCTGCGCAACAGGCTGACCTCGACTAAGCATCACGGCTGTCTCTCAGATGCTCGAATACCCACTATTTACCTCTATGCATACCCCGCAGTGAATTCCGGGAAGATAATAGACAAACAACCAGAACGGAGGGGTGGCCGCAGCTGAAAGACACAGATACCGCCCGGCAACAAAGGTAACAAGGGATTTGTTTGGGGACAGGCGAGTCAAGCATTACAGCCTTTACGCCACCACTGAGGTGTCCTTAGGGAAGTCACGCTAACATCAACAAACATTACGCTGTTTTACACTGCCCACTGTTTCTATTCTATAACGATCTCCCACATGGGTGCTACCGCCACAACACAGTGATGTCTTTATGCTAGGCCTCAATAGAGAACTTAGAGAGCACCCTGAGGTCATTAATTTCTCAACATAAAAGCCCAATTTTGCTCCCGTGCTTCTCATATATATCGCTCACGTGGCCCTACTTTCTAAGACTGATCTGCAGTTATAACTAGCCCATATAGACATTTACTATTCATGGCTCATTAGCTGCACCATACTGGGAACAGATTAAAGCAAAAGTGATACTGCAATCGACTAAACTTGTCGTCTGGAAGCCGCACACATTAACATCTTGACTTTATTCAACACGCAATTCAAACAGCAGTTGGGCTGGTGGTTGGAGGGCCAGGGTGTAAACCAGTTCAGGACAAGCATATTTATTTTCCCTGCCCCCTGGGCATATTGACTTTTTGAGATCTGCAGATACACGATCTGACCCAGCCTGCACCAATTACAAGCACAGCAATTCCCTTTAAAATTCAGAAAAGAGGCTATTCTAATTAATAACCTACCATTTTGACCCCCCCTCACCACACAGCCCTCCATAAACAAAGAAAATGACTTCCAAGAAAGGCAACAAACCAGACAAGTCAAATAAAAACACTACCCTGACCCCCTCGGTCTCCACATTTTTTCTGACACAAGAAGACCACGGACCAGAAACACAGCAGAACCCTGAGGTCAATGCCGCAGATACTCCCATAGACAATATAGTCAATCAGAGGGACTCCCTGCTTTCCATCCAGTCTCAGATAGCGAGTTTACCCTCCAAGTCGGATATAGAGTCACTCAAATCCTTCATCAAAGGTGAAATCAGAGATCTCAAGAAAGATTTAAACGAAATGGGATCTAGGATTGATTACCTAGAAGATGGCCAAGATAATCTAAACAACCTTGTCAGCTCAAACATCCAACAGCTCTCTATACAAGATTCCATTATACAAACCTTACAGGATAAACTAGAGGACTTAGATAACAGAGGGAGGAGGAATAACTTAAGAATAAGAGGCATCCCTGAGGAGATTCCCCAAGAACATCTCAAATCCTACGTCAAAGAATTGTTCCAGTTTCTGCTCCCCAGATCTACTCCATTGGCCTCTGAAGACATCGAAAGGATACACAGGGCATTGAGGCCCCCTCAGAAACCTCCAGCCCCTCCGAGAGATGTTATTCTTAAACTGCTGAAATTCACCACAAGAGAAGAATTATGGCAGGCTGCCAGAACCAGGCAGTCTATCTCCTTTCATAACCATTCTTTACAAATTTTCCAGGATCTATGCCCTCAAACCATCCAAAGAAGGAGGGAAATTAGATTCATCACCTCAAAACTTCAGGACAATAATATTAGATATAGGTGGGGCTACCCCTTTAGCCTCATCATTCACCATAACGGGTCCCAAATAGTTTATAAAAGTTTCAACGACCTAGACACTCTTTCCAAAAAGCTTAATATCACTTTTGAAGCTCCTGCAGAAAAAGTTCTGGACACCCAGACACCTCATGAGGACCGACGCGGAGAAAGACCTAAGGAGCAGCTACCTACCTGGTCCAAAGTCCCAGCAAAAAGAATGAAAACTGGCCCTACTCCCTCTCAGGGGCCCTGAAATCTTACCATAGGAAGGGACTTTTTCTTATGGACTGTGATATATCTACTAAAAATGACAAGTCCATTGATGCTAGTATTGTTAGTTATTTTCACTGACATCCTTCATTACTTTTTCACTACAGGTCCTATCATTAGGAAGGATTCTCTTTTGAAGCTATCCTTTGAAACACACTAGTGTACAGTAAGGTTGTTCTATGATGTTTTCAGTGTTCGTTATTGTTTGCCACGGTTCCCCCTCAGATTCCTGTCTGTTTGTTTCTTATGTCCCACATTATAACCCCCCCCAGTTTTCACACACAAATAGAGATTACTATATATAACCTCTGATGACCAACTGACACCATTCGTCCCCCTAGCAAATAGTTAATGTTGTATCAGATATTGTACAATAATAACTCAGGAATATGTCTAAGAAAATGTTCTTTTTTGAGTGTTAAATTAAGTGTTTACAACTCTACAGATATAACTTTTACAGGATTAGTTAAAAGTAGTTTACAAACTAGATTCTTGCTTTTGAAATATTGTTGTTTTTTCTCTCCAGGTATTGTTTCTCAAAGGTATAATGCTCGCTCTTCTGTGCTGTTCGCTCCGGTATATCTTGTTGCAAGGTATGTCACGCTCTGGGTCTCTCACATCATACATTATATTCAATCCTACCCCACTCACTCACCATGACTGACAAACCATTACAAATCAAAATAATATCCCACAATGTTAAGGGTCTGAACTCCCCTCACAAAAGGTCTATGGCGTTTAGGGATTATAAGAGACTCCAATGTGATATAATCCTTTTACAGGAAACTCACTTTAGAAGAGGAAGAGAGCCAACAGCGTCATTCAATAAATTTGGACAGGTGTTTTTGGCTTCAAATTCCACCAAACACAAAGGGGTAGGCATTGTCATTAAAAAGAATATTCCATTCTCCCCAATATCAGTCCATAAAGATAAGGGAGGGAGGTTTATTGTATTGACGGGCAGGCTTTATAATAAAATGGTGACACTTACTAGTATTTACGCCCCTAATATCGCTACACAGCAATTTTATCACACTGTCAAAAAAGCTATCCTTGACTGCGCCAAGGGCAGTTTGATTATGGGAGGGGATTTTAATCTAGCAATAGACCCAGATCTTGACTGCTCTAGAGGCATTTCCTCGGTCCCCCAGAAAATTTTACGTTCGTTTAGGGCCTACCTGACTGACTTAGCTGTACACGACGCGTGGAGACTGTCCCACCCCAACACAAAAGATTATACATTCTACTCTCACCCCCACCGAGTCTACACGAGAATAGACTACATATTCATAGATATATCTAGCCTAGAACTAGTCAGTCACACAGATATCTCCCCTATAACTTGGTCGGACCACGCCATGGTCAGTTGCTCCCTTAGGTGGCCCACCTCACAGAGACACGATAGGACCTGGAAACTTGACAAAACATTACTTAATGACCCGATCATAAATATACAGATCGATAAAGCTCTTACCGACTATTTCACCACAAACAACACACACAATGTCAACAAGCATACTATTTGGGAGGCACATAAGTGCGTGATTAGAGGGGAGATTATTGCATTAAAAGCAGCAAAAAATAAACAAAAAACCCAACTCCTGACAGCCTTACTAGACGAACTGGGCAAATTACAAGATATCCACAAAAAATTTCCAGGTAACCCTTCTCTCCTTACCAGTCTACAACACAAAAGAGACCAGCTCAACCTGCTCCTTGGCCAAGAAACCAAACGTGCAGCTCTATTTCTTAAAAAAACATTTTATGAAGGGTACAATAAAAAGGGGAAATTGCTAGCTAGACTATTACGTCAGCGTAATAACAAACGCCACATAATGACCATAAAAGACCCCAAAGGGAAGACCTGGTCGACCTCAAGAGACATAGCTGACCAATTTAGACGATACTATAAAGGGTTATATAATCTAGAGGACGTAGGGTCCAATCCTACCGAACAGGAAATATCTACCTATTTATCCCAACTACACCTACCATCCCTCACCATAGAACAACAGACGGCCCTTGACTTGCCAATTTCCCTTAAAGAGGTCAAAGACGCCATATCCTCATTCCCGACGGGTAAAGCCCCGGGACCCGATGGCTTCGGATCCGCATACTACAATAAATTCAAAAATACCTTAGCCCCCCACCTAATGTCCTACTTCCAGGACATAGATGACAGCAAACCCTTCTCTCCCTTGGCACTGCAGGCTCACATTACAGTCATTCCAAAACCGGGCAAACCGCCAGACTCCATTCCCAACTATAGGCCAATTTCGCTATTAAATTGTGACATAAAAATATTCGCCAAAATTTTGGCCACCAGACTAAACCTAATTCTCCCCTCCATAATACACCATGACCAAGTTGGTTTCATACCAAACAGAGAAGCCAAGGATAACACGGTCCGCAATATGCACTTAATTTGGCATGCTAAAGTCGAGGGCATTCCCGCGGTGTGGTTATCCACAGATGCGGAGAAAGCCTTCGACCGAGTGAATTGGCGGTTTCTCAAGATGACATTACGGTCATTCGGAATTGGAGATATTATGCTACAGAGAATTTTTGCTCTGTACTCTAGACCTAGCGCCAAAATAACCTTAAATGGCATTCTCTCGCAGCCTTTTCATATAACTAACGGTACATGTCAGGGATGTCCCCTTTCCCCCCTGCTATTTGTCTGCCTACTGGAGACCCTAGCTACCAGAATTAGACTTAATAAAGACATCACAGGTATGATTATCGGTGAAAAGGAATACAAGCTCTCCATGTTCGCCGATGATATCCTGTTCTCCCTCACTAACCCTGTTAGGTCTATGCCCCCGCTTATGGGAGAGTTAAAGACATTCAACAAACTCACAAACTTCCTTATTAACTACACCAAATCTGAAATTCTTGGAGTCTCTCTCCCAGAACGGACTATACTCCAGATAACTCAAATCTGTCCATTTAGATGGTGTAAGAACTCCATAAAATATCTGGGAATTCAATTGGCAGAGGACATGGACAAGATATTCAAACTAAATTATATACCTATCAGGGTTGCCTTGGCTAGAGACCTCTCCTCTTGGAACTCCAGGAGACTGACTTGGTTAGGGAGGATAAACACTATCAAAATGAACGCCTTTCCTAGATTACTATACATTATGCAGACCCTACCTATACCACTCCCAACCAGATACATCGCCCAGAATTAACAACTTTTCCACTCGTTCATTTGGAAGGGTGGGCAGCCTAGAATAAATAAAAAGACAATGATGCGATCGAGAGAGAGGGGTGGGTTGGGAGTCCCAGACTTAGCTCAATATAGAACAGCCATTTTCCTCCAACGCATACTGGACTGGAGGATCCATAAAACTCAAAAGAGTTGGATAGAAATAGAGCAAAGCCTAAACCCAGAGACACCTCTTTCTGCCATTTGCTGGCATCCAAACTTCCACTCCATAGTCAGGTGCATAGTTAATCCTATAACCAGAGAAACATTAGAGCAGTGGCACTACGCAAACAAAACAAACCCATTTCTCTTTTCCAACCCCTCACCTCTGACGTCACTGACCCATAATAATGAATTTTCACTTACTGATTTGAGTGGGGCCTGTGGGCTTGATGGAGATATTATAGATATAGAATTACATCAGGTATCCAACCATGACCAACTACTATCCCAAGCACAACTACAGGATCAAGGCTTTTCGATATTCCAGAACTGGTTCAATTACAGACGGACACGTCACTACATACTGACACACAAAGATAACAACAACATGCTTAGGCCCCTCACGAACCTTGAGAAATTATACACTGCTAAACATCCAAAGAAACATACTCTATCCAGGATACACTCTATCTTGACACAACCACCACCAGGCGACCTTCCCCCCTCAATTGAGTCATGGGAAAGAGAACTGGGTACTATAATTCTCCCCCATACAGCAGATGATATTTTCAGAAACACCAAGTCCTCTTCATCCTCAGCATACCTGGTCGAACTAAACTATAAGATATTACATAACTGGTATCTCACTCCCAAACGCCTACACAGATTATACCCATCACTTCCAAATAGATGTTGGAAATGTGGTCACTCCGGTAGTGGAATGGGACACATGTGGTGGTGGTGCAATGCAGTCAATCAGCTTTGGAGAAGTTGTATTGAGGAAATGGAGAAGGTCCTGGACTGCACATTACCCTTAGATCCCCTAGTCTTCCTACTTAATAAGTTTAGGAAGTTAACCTCTAAGGCCCACCAAATTTTATTCCAAATAATGATAAATAGCGTTAAGTCCTTCATAGCCAAACACTGGAAACTACACATATCCCCAGACACTCAGAGATGGAGAAATAGAGTATCAGAGTTAATGGAACTTGAGGAGTTTAGCTCATACAAAAACAACAAGAGAGAATCGTTTATAGAAGCCCAGGCTCTCTGGGACCACTACCTTTTGCACTTAGATAAGAGACTAGACACAGACCAGAGACCCGGAGCTGGCATGCTGCAACTGGGGCAGCCCTTATCGAATGTAGAATAGGAAGAGTTATAATTACTTACATGTTAAAATTTAGAGTATTTAGAGCATTTATACTTCATGCTGATTTGGGCCTGTTGTTTGACAAATCCAAGATTAATATGTTTCCCCTTAAAGGGCTCAGAGGCACATCTCTTTTTCACCTACCCAACCTAAAATGTGAGAAATACCTGTGAAATTTTAATTTAATATACTTGTTTACGTTTAATTGGTCTTTGTTATTTCTTTTCTTTTTTAGCTATGATGTTTTTCATTTCCATATGTACCAATTTTTATTGCTTGTATTATGCTTGACATAACCTCAATAAAAAGAACTTGGAATAAAAAAGCTGAAGGAGAACGACCTGTACTGGGTGTCCACGCTCCTCGACCCCCGGTATAAGCATAAAGTGCCTGAAATGTTACCAAATTCCCGCAAGTCGGAAAGGATGGAGCATTTTCATAATAAATTAAAAACTATGCTTTACACAGCGTATAAGGGTGATGTCACAGCACCACGGGAATGTAACAGGGGAAGAGATTAAATTAATCCTCCCACGACCACGGCGGCAAGGACCGGGCACTTTCCTGACGTCTTGTTGATGGAGGACATGCGTACCTTTTTAACTCCCATGCACCATCAGAGCCTTTCGGGATCCAGCCTTAGAGAAAGACTCAACCGACAGGTAGCAGACTACCTAGCTTTAACTGCGGATCTCGACACTCTCAGGAGCGATGGACCCCTTGACTACTGGGTGTGCAGGCTGGACTTGTGGCCTGAGCTATCCCAATTTGCAATGGAACTTCTGGCCTGCCCCGCTTCAAGTGTCCTGTCCGAAAGGACTTTTAGTGCAGCAGGAGGTTTTGTCACTGAGAAGAGAAGTCGCCTAGGTCAAAAAAGCCTTGACTATCTCACTTTTATAAAAATGAATGAGGGCTGGATCCCGAAGGGACTGACATTGGGCGATACATTTGAATAAAAAACTACTGATGATGATATGAGCTGCCTTGGGCTACAACTGGTACACAGGCTGGCCTTTTTTTTTTTGTTATAAAGACGGAGGACTTGCTTGACTTATCCGCCAACAACTAGTGTTCAAGCCACAAGCTTTTAGGGCACTTTATAAATGTTTTACAAACATCGATTTTTCTGGCCACTGCTACAGCAGTTGCTCCAACAATACCGCAATTTTTCAGTCATTTGTACATTCCTAATTTTTTTGGCCTCTGCTGCATCTCTGTGGGTACAAAACTCAAATAAAAAAAATAATGCACATAACACTAGTGATTAAACTGTTATGAATTGTACAACTTTACACACCACTCATATCCGGTGTACCATTCAATTGAATGAAAAATGCAACAAATTTGAAAGAGTAGGACCGACCAAGCATCTTTATCCATCTCTTGGTTGCTCTAAATTATCTCCGTGTTCCATCTATGACATACCTGTACTCTATTGTGCAAAAAGGTGGCATATGTTGTGTTTCATGCTGTTGTGCCTGTTGCGGGTCGTGGCCCATGATATAAAAAGGCTGAAGGAGAACGACCTGTAGTAATGGGTGCCCCATCCAGTTTTTAGAAAAATGTTCCTGGTTCCTCTCAATTATCTTTGGGTTTCTAAAATGGATGCCATACCTGTACTCGCTTGTGCAAAAGGATGGCATATGTGGTGGTGTTTCCTGCAGTTGTTTCTGTTGAGGGTGCTGGACCCTCTTATAAAAAAGCTGAAGGAGAACGACCTGGAGTGGGAGTCCAAGCATGGTTTTTGGTGCTATTTCACTTTTACAAACAATTATCTGTGGGTTTCACAAATCAATGCCGTACCAGTACTCTATTGTTCCAAAGTATGCCATATGTTCTCTTTCCTGCTGGTATTTTGTTTGAGGGTCCTGGACACTCTTATAAAAAGGCCTAAGGTGAAAGAGGTGTACTGGGTGTCCACTCTTTTTTATTTTCTATTTCTCATTTGACTAAAATTATCTCTGGTTTTGTAAAATCAATGCCGTACCTGTACTCTATTGTTCAAAAGGATGCCATACGTCCTCTTTCCTGCTGGTGTTTTTTTGAGTGTCCAGGACCCTCTTATAAAAAGGCCTAAGGAGAAAGAGGTGTACTGGTTGGCCACTCATTTTTATTTTTCTATTTAACAATTGAACAAAATGATCTCTGGGTTTGTAAAATCAATGCTGTACCTGTACTCTATTGTTCAAAAGGATGCCATACGTCCTCTTTCCTGCTGGTGTTTTTTTTTGAGGGTCCAGGACCCTCTTATAAGAAGGCCTAAGGAGAAAGAGGTGTACTGGCTGTCCATCAAATCATTTTTTTTATTCAAATTTACATTTTAAAAAAAATTTCTATGGGTTTCTAAAATCTATGCCTTTCCTGTACTCTATTGTTCAAAAGTATGCCATATGTCCTCTTTCCTGCTGGTTTTTTGTTTGAGGGTCCTGGACCCTCTTATAAAAAGGCCTTATGGATAAAGAATTGTACTGGGTGTCCATCCAATCATTTTTTTTTAATTAAAATTCACGGTTGCAACAAATTATCCCCGGGTTTCTAAAATCAATGCCTTTCCTATAATCTTTTTTTCACAAAGGATGCCATATGTCCTCTTTCCTACTGCTGGTTTTGTTGAGTGTCCTGGAGCCTCTGCTGAAAAGGCCTAAGGATAAAGAAGTGTACTGGGTGTCTATTCAATGTTTTTTTAGATTTCACGGTTGTAACAAATTTTTTCTGTCTTTCAAAAATCAATGCCTTTCCTGTAATCTATTTTTCAAAAGGATGCCATATGTCCTATTTCATGCTGTTCTTTCTGTTGAGGCTCCGGGACACTCTTAAAAAAGGGCTAAGGATAAAGAAGTGTACTGGGTGTCCAATCAATGTTTTTTTTCTATTTCCCGGGTCATATAACTGATCTCTGTGTTTCTAAAATCAATGCCTTTCCTGTAATCTAATTTTCAAAAGTATGCCATATGTCCTCTTTCCTGCTGGTGTTTTTCTTGAGGGTCCAGGACCCTCTTATAAAAAGGCCTAAGGAGAAAGTGGTGTACTGGGTGTCCATCGAATCATTTTTTTGATTCAAATTTACATTTGCAAAAAATGATCTATGGGTTTCTAAAATCAATGCCTTTCCTGTACTCTTACTCTATTGTTAAAAAGTATGCCATATGTCCCCTTTCCTGCTGGTGTTTTGTTTGAGGGTCCTGGACCCTCTTATAAAAAGGCCTAGGGAGAAAGAATTGTACTGGGTGTCCATCCAACCATTTTTTTGATTCAAATTCACGGTTGCAACAAATTATCCCCGGGTTTCTAAAATCAATGCCTTTCCTATAATCTTTTTTTCACAAAGGATGCCATATGTCCTCTTTCCTACTGCTGGTTTTGTTGAGTGTCCTGGAGCCTCTGCTAAAAAGGCCGAAGGATAAAGAAGTGTACTGGGTGTCTATTCAATGTTTTTTTAGATTTCCCGTTTGTAACAATTTTTTTCTGTCTTTCTAAAATCAATGCCTTTCCTGTAATCTATTTTTCAAAAGGATGCCATATGTCCTCTTTCATGCTGTTCTTTCTGTTGAGGCTCCGGGACACTCTTCTAAAAAGGCCTAAGGATAAATAAGTGTACTGGGTGTATAATCTATTTTTTTTAGATTTCACGGTTGCAACTAATGATCTCTGTGTTTCTAAAATCAATGCCTTTCCTGTAATCTTTTATTCAAAAGGATGACATATCTCCTCTTTCATGCTGTTGTTTCGGTTGAGGCTCCGGGACCCTCGTATTAAAAAGGCCTGAGCATAAATAAGTGTCACGGCTGTCTAATCAATGTTTTCTTCTAATTTCACGGTTGCAAATAATGATCTGTGGGTTTCTAAAATCAATGCCTTTACTGTAATCTTTTATTCAAAAGGATGACATATCTCCTCTTTCATGCTGTTGTTTCGGTTGAGGCTCCGGGACCATCGTATTAAAAAGGCCGGAGCATAAATAAGTGTCACGGGTGTGTAATCAATTTTTTTTTCTAATTTCACGGTTGCAAATAATGATCTGTGGGTTTCTAAAATCAATGCCTTTCCTGTAATCTTTTATTCAAAAGGATGACATATCTCCTCTTTCATGCTGTTGTTTGGGTTGAGGCTCCGGGACCCTCGTATTAAAAAGGCCTGAGCATAAATAAGTGTCACGGCTGTGTAATCAATGTTTTTTTCTAATTTCACGGTTGCAAATAATGATCTGTGGGTTTCTAAAATCAATGCCTTTACTGTAATCTTTTATTCAAAAGGATGACATATCTCCTCTTTCATGCTGTTGTTTCGGTTGAGGCTCCGGGACCCTCGTATTAAAAAGGCCTGAGCATAAATAAGTGTCACGGGTGTGTAATCAATTTTTTTTTCTAAATTCACGGTTGCAAATAATGATCTGTGGGTTTCTAAAATCAATGCCTTTACTGTAATCTTTTATTCAAAAGGATGACATATCTCCTCTTTCATGCTGTTGTTTCGGTTGAGGCTCCGGGACCCTCGTATTAAAAAGGCCTGAGCATAAATAAGTGTCACGGCTGTCTAATCAATGTTTTTTTCTAATTTCACGGTTGCAAATAATGATCTGTGGGTTTCTAAAATCAATGCCTTTACTGTAATCTTTTATTCAAAAGGATGACATATCTCCTCTTTCATGCTGTTGTTTCGGTTGAGGCTCCGAAACCCTCGTATTAAAAAGGCCTGAGCATAAATAAGTGTGACGGGTGTGTAATCAATTTTTTTTTCTAAATTCACAGTTGCAAATAATGATCTGTGAGTTTCTAAAATCAATGCCTTTACTGTAATCTTTTATTCAAAAGGATGACAGTACTACCAAAATACAGCCAATGAAGGGCCTTAGGAAGACTGAGCCAAGGTTGGATTGTAGTATTTGGTTAGGCTAATCATGATGGCCATGTAGACCACCACCACCGAGAGTCCTGGAAGTAACAGGGATGATGAGATGAAAGAGCTAAGAATAGTAGAATTTGAAACAACAGAGTTAGCCATGGGTTTTAGTGCAAAACCGCTTGGCTTTTTTTTGCCTTTGGGTGCGGCTATTCATGCAGGCCATATAGAGCTGAAAACATTCGGTGTCGTATCAGCTATTAAACTAATAAGAACAGTACTACCAAAATACAGCCAATGAAGGGCCTTAGGAAGACTGGGCCAAGGTTGGATTGTAGTATTTGGTTAGGCTAATCCTGATGGCCATGTAGACCACCACCACAGAGAGTCCTGGAAGTAACAGGGATGATGAGATGAAAGAGCTAAGAATAGTAGAACTTGAAACAACAGAGTTAGCCATGGGTGTTAGTGCAAAACCGCTTGGCTTTTTTTTGCCTTTGGGTGCGGCTATTCATGCAGGCCATATAAAGCTGAAAACATTTGGTGTCGTATCAGCTATTAAACTAATAAGAACAGTACTACCAAAATACAGCCAATGAAGGGCCTTAGGAAGACTGGGCCAAGGTTGGATTGTAGTATTTGGTTAGGCTAATCCTGATGGCCATGTAGACCACCACCACCGAGAGTCCTGGAAGTAACAGGGATGATGAGATGAAAGAGCTAAGAATAGTAGAACTTGAAACAACAGAGTTAGCCATGGGTGTTAGTGCAAAACCGCTTGGCTTTTTTTTGGCTTTGGGTGCGGCTATTCATGCAGGCCATATAGAGCTGAAAACATTCGGTGTCGTATCAGCTACTAAATTAATAAGAACAGTACTACCAAAATACAGCCAATGAAGGGCCTTAGGAAGACTGGGCCAAGGTTGGATTGTAGTATTTGGATAGGCTAATACTGATGGCCATGTAGACCACCACCACCGAGAGTCCTGGAAGTAACAGGGATGATGAGATGAAAGAGCTAAGAATAGTAGAACTTGAAACAACAGAGTAAGCCATGGGTGTTAGTGCAAAACCGCTTGGCTTTTTTTTGCCTTTGGGTGCGGCTATTCATGCAGGCCATATAGAGCTGACAACATTCAGTGTCGTATCAGCTATTAAACTAATAAGAACAGTACTACCAAAATACAGCCAATGAAGGGCCTTAGGAGGACTGGGCCAAGGTTGGATTGTAGTATTTGGTTAGGCTAATCATGATGGCCATGTAGACCACCACCACCGAGAGTCCTGGAAGTAACAGGGATGATGAGATGAAAGAGCTAAGAATATTAGAACTTGAAACAACAGAGTTAGCCATGGGTGTTAGTGCAAAACCGCTTGACTTTTTTTTGGCTTTGGGTGCGGCTATTCATGCAGGCCATATAGAGCTGACAACATTCGGTGTCGTATCAGCTATTAAACTAATAAGAACAGTACTACCAAAATACAGCCAATGAAGGGCTTTATGAAGACTGAGCCAAGGTTGGATTGTAGTATTTGGTTAGGCTAATCATGATGGCCATGTAGACCACCACCACCGAGAGTCCTGGAAGTAACAGGGATGATGAGATGAAAGAGCTAAGAATATTAGAACTTGAAACAACAGAGTTAGCCATGGGTGTTAGTGCAAAACCGCTTGGCTTTTTTTTGGCTTTGGGTGCGGCTATTCATGCAGGCCATATAGAGCTGACAACATTCGGTGTCGTATCAGCTATTAAACTAATAAGAACAGTACTACCAAAATACAGCCAATGAAGGGCCTTATGAAGACTGAGCCAAGGTTGGATTGTAGTTTTTGGTTAGGCTAATCATGATGGCCATGTAGACCACCATGTAGTAATAAGAACAGTACTACCAAAATACAGCCAATGAAGGGCCTTAGGAAGACTGAGCCAAGGTTGGATTGTACTATTTGGTTAGGCTAATCATGATGGCCATGTAGACCACCACCACCGAGAGTCCTGGAAGTAACAGGGATGATGAGATGAAAGTGCTAAGAATAGTACTACTTGAAACAACAGAGTTAGCCCTGGGTGTTAATCCAAGACCGCTTGGATTTATTTTTGTATTGGGTGCAGCTAATCATGCAGGCCATATAGAGCTGACAACATTCGGTGTTGTATCAGCTATAAAAATAATAAGAACTGTACTATCAAAATACAGACAATGAAGGGCCTATGAAGACTGAGCAAAGGTTGGATTGTAGTATTTTGTTCGGCTAATCATGATGGCCATGTAGACCGCCCGTAACAGGGATGAAAGTGCTAAGAATAGTACTAATTGAAACAACAGAGTTAGCCATGGGTGTTAGTCTAAGACCACTCGGCTTTTTTTTGGGTTTGGGTGCAGCTAATCATGAAGGCCAGATAGACCTGCCACCATTTGGTGTTGTAACAGGTATGAAAATGCAAAGAACAGTACTACTTAACACAACCTACTTACCATGGGTCACAGAACATATGTTTGGTTGTTATATTTTGTAAGGGTAATCATGCAGGCCATATAGACCTCCACCGATAGGGTGAGTATGAGTAACAGCTATTAAAATGCGAAGGACATTACTAATTAACACAACATAGTTACCATGGGTCGCAGACCAAGAGCAGATGTCTTATTATTATATTTTGTATGGGTAATCATCCAGGCCGTATAGACCTCACCAAATAGGGGGAGTTACAGAGATTAAAGTGCTAAGAATGGTAGTACTTAAAACACAACCTCGTTAAAATAGGTAGCAGACCACATGTCTTATTATTATAATTTTTCAGGGTAATCTGGCAGGCCATATAGAACTCCCCCGATAGGGGGGGGGGAAAGGGATTAAAGTGCTAAGAAAAGTACTAATTGACACAAGCTAGTTGGGTCCAAGAACGCATGTTTGATTATTAGAATTTATTAGGGTAATTATATATCTAACAAATCTATCTATTTCTCTTCTATCGATTCTATCTAACTATCAATCTATGTATATCTATCTATCCTATCTATCACTATCAATCTATCTTCTGTCCGGGATGTTTTGAGACAGCCACTTTGGGAATGTTAGTTGATTTAGACCCATTATGGCTTAAAAGCAGACTCTGCATCAACTATGTAATTTTCCATGGGAGTTTTGCCAGGGATCCCCCTCCAGCATGCAACAGTCCAGGTGTTAGTACCCTTGAAACAACTTTTCCATCACTATTGTGGCCAGAAAGAGTCCTTGTAGGTTTTAAAGTTCGCCTGCCTATTGAACTCAATGGCGGTTCGCGCGGTTCGCGAACAATACCGGAAGTTCGAGTCCGCGGTTCGCGAACCGAAAATTTTAGGTTCGCGACATCACTACTGAAGATGTTGATTTAGTTAGCATCAAAGAGAATACAAACAGCATAAAATACTACAGTATAGAGATTTCTAGGCAGCAAGAGTCAATTCTATGCCAGCTTATGGAGTACAAAGCTGCAAAATAGTTGCTTCGAGTATGTATCTTATCCTACCCAAGCTATACAGTCCAGGCGGCTTTCTCAGGATACTCTCGCCTGTATAGAAAAGTATAGTAGGTTTGCTGTACAGCATGAGATATATATTCCACCGCTAAAAAGGATGCCAAACTGATCCCTAAATCTATATCTTCGTGTCGAGACACACCAGAAGCACTTCTCAGGAACGGGCTAGTCTCTGGAGTAAGATTTCTCTTCAAGGGACACTTAACCCAATTTTTTTCTTTTAGGATTCATATAGAGCATGCAATTTTAAGCAACTTTCTAATTTACTCTGATTATCAATTTTTCTTCATTCTCTTGCTATCTTTAATTAAAAAGCAGGAATGTGATGCATAGGAGTCGGCCCATTTTTGGTTGAGAACCTGGGTTATGCTTGCTTATTGGTTGGTAAATGTAAGTCTCCAATAAGCAAGCGCTATCCATGGTGCTGAACCTAACATGGACTGGCTGCTAAGATTTACATTGCTGCTTTTAAAATAAAGATAGCAAGAGAACGAAGAAAAATTGATAATAGGAGTAAATTAGAAAGTTGCTTAAAATGTCATGTTCTATCTGAATCATGAAAGAAAAAATTTGGGTTCAGTGTCCCTTTCAGGCTGCTGTCCTCCGCTGTTCCAGAGGCAGAAATCTCCGGTATTGTTGCCCCGCTCCAAAGCTCTGAAGCTTCGTCAGGTATGAGCAGATATTTGGACCCGATAGCCTCTACTTCACTCTCGCTACTGTGGAGATGATCTCTGCTTGACATTTCACTCCTCCGGTTAACATCTGATGGAGGGATATCATCTATCTCAACTGGGGATCGCGGCGGTTCAGAGGATTTATTGGTTACATAAAGGATGGGTATCTGTAGGGCCATGCTAGATCTTTGTGTCCTACTTACAGCACTGATCGCTTGTTCCGCCTCAGGAGTTGCATCTTGGAGTAGTAAGATAGGTGTATGTGGTCCATTTTAGCTCTGTAAAACTTGTTCTCCAGTAGTATAGGTAGGTACTGTCATTAGGCTCGCTTGTTCTTTGTTAGAAGAATGTTGAGGAGAAATATGGTCTAGTATTAAGAGAAAGAACTCTCTCTTAATGTCCTGGAACACTACACCAACCGTGTTGCAAAGCTCTTTCATAGCGGTAAGTATTTCAGGTAGGCAGTATATGGAAGAACTTGGGCTATTAGGGCTTTGATGTGCCATGCGGACAGAAAGATGGCCGCTTCTCAATGGCTTCTGCACAGGCCGTCCCGCTAGTAAAGGGCTCAACTTGGCTATTTCAGTATCTCCTAGATGCACATCTGAGTAGATCAAGTCTCTAAGTATTCCGTCTCACTTTTGAAGAAAAACTTGATCAATTAAGTTGTCAATTAGATGTATATGTAATAGTAGTTTTTATTTTTTTTATTTGGTAATATTAGGTTTTATTATTTTTAGTAATGTTAGGGGTTTTTTTTAGTTTAAGCTTAGATTTTAATTTTGTTTCACAGGTAAGTTTTTATTTATTTTAAGGTAGTTAGTATATTGTAACTTTCATTTAGGTGTATTTTAGTTTTGTTAAAGTTAGGGGGTGTTAAGTTTAGGGGTTGATAGTTTAATTTAGGTATTTGCGATGTGGGGGATGGCAGTTTAGGGGTTAATAGGTTTATTTAGTGTTGGTGATGTGGGGGGACAGCGGTTTAGGGGTTAATATGTTTTATTTAGTGTTGGTGATGTGGGGGAATGGTGGTTTAGGGGTTAATAGCTCTATTTAGTGTTGGCGATGTAGGGGGTTGGTGGTTTAGGGGTTATTAGACTAGGGGTTTATGTTAGGGTGTTAGGTTTTTTGATAACTTTCCCAATCGCAGGTGTTTTTTCCCTAACATTCTTTCTCCATTGATCTCTATGGGGGAATACCTGCACGAGCACGCTAAGTCGGTTTGTGTGCAGTATGCGGGTAACCACAGCATAATGCACGCAAAAACATAATTTATGCTTACCCCTTTTCTCTTGTGATGTATCGAGTCCACGGATTCATCCATACTTGTGGGATATTCTCCTTCCCTACAGGAAGTGGCAAAGAGAGCACCCACAGCAGAGCTGTCTATATAGCTCCTCCCTTAGCTCCACCCCCCAGTCATTTGACCGAAGGCTAGGAAGAAAAAGGAGAAACTATAGGGTGCAGTGGTGACTGAAGTTTTTAAATAAAAATATACTGCCTGTCTTAAATAAACAGGGTGGGCCGTGGACTCGATACATCACAAGAGAAATAAATTTATCAGGTAAGCATAAATTATGTTTTCTCTTGTAAGATGTATCAAGTCCACGGATTCATCCATACTTGTGGGATATCAATACCAAAGCTTTAGGACACGGATGAAGGGAGGGACAAGACAGGTACCTTAAATGGAAGGCACCACTGCTTGTAGAACCTTTCTCCCAAAAATAGCCTCCGAAGAAGCAAAAGTATCGAATATGTAAAATTTGGAAAAAGTATGAAGCGAAGACCAAGTCACCGCCTTACAAATCTGTTCAACAGAAGCCTCATTTTTAAAAGCCCATGTGGAAGCCACTGCTCTAGTAGAATGAGCAGTAATTCTTTCAGGAGGCTGCTGGCCAGCAGTCTCATAAGCCAAACGGATGATGCTTTTCAGCCAAAAGGAAAGAGAGGTAGTCATAGCCTTTCGACCTTTCCATTTACCAGAATAAACAACAAACAATGAAGATGTTTGACGGAAATCTTTAGTTGCTTGTAAATAGAACTTTAAAGCACGAACGACATCAAGATTGTGCAACAGACGTTCCTTCTTTGATGAAGGATTAAGACACAGTGAAGGAACAAAAATCTCCTGATTGATATTCCTATTAGAAACAACCTTAGGAAGAAACCCAGGTTTGGTACGCAAAACCACCTTATTTGCATGGAAAACAAGGTAAGGTGAATCACACTGTAAAGCAGATAACTCTTCGAGCCGAAGAGATAGCTACTAAAAACAAAACTTTCCAAGATAGAAGCTTAATATCTATGGAATGCATAGGTTCAAACGGAACCCCTTGAAGAACTTTAAGAACTAAGTTTAGGCTCCATGGCGGAGCAACAGGTTTAAATACAGGCTTGATCCTAACCAAGGCCTGACTAAACGCTTGGACATCTGCCAGACGTTTGTGTAAAAGAATAGACAAAGCCGATATTTGTCCTTTTAAGGAATTAGCTGATAATCCCTTCTCCAATCCTTCTTGGAGAAAGGACAATATTCTAGGAGTCCTAATCTTACTCCATGAGTAACCCTTGGATTCACACCAATAAAAATATTTGCGCCAAATCTTATGATAGATCTTCCTGGTGACAGGCTTTCTAGCTTGAATCAGGGTATCAATGACCGACTCAGAGAACCCACGCTTTGATAGAATCAGGCGTTCAATCTCCAAGCAGTCAGACACAGAGAAATTAGATTTGGATGAGTGAATGGACCTTGGATTAGAAGGTCCTGCCTCATTGGCAGAGTCCACGGTGGAACCGATGACATGTCCACTAGGTCTGCATACCAAGTCCTGCGTGGCCACGCAGGTGCTATCAGAATCACTGAAGCTCTTTCCTGCTTGATTCTGGCAACCAGATGTGGGAGGAGAGGAAACGGTGGAAATACATAGGCCAGATTGAAGGATCATCTATCAGTACCGTCTGGGGATCCCGGGACCTGGACCCATAACGAGGAAGTTTGGCATTCTGACGGGACACCATCAGATCCAATTCTGGTGTGCCCCATATCTGAGTCAGCTGGGCAAATGCCTCCGGATGGAGCTCCCACTCCCCCGGATGAAAAGTCTGACGACTTAGGAAATCCGCCTCCCAGTTCTCTACTCCTGGGATATGGATTGCTGAGAGATGGCAAGAGTGATCCTCCGCCCATCGGATTATTATGGTTACCTCCATCATCGCTAAAGAACTCCGTGTTCCTCCTTGATGATTGATGTAAGCTACAGTCGTGATGTTGTCCGACTGAAATCTGATGAATTTGGCCGCAGCAAGCTGGGGCCACGCCTGAAGCGCATTGAATATCGCTCTCAGTTCTAGAATGTTTATCGGGAGGAGAGTTTCCTCCTGAGACCATAAGCCCTGTACTTTCAGGGAGTTCCAGACTGCACCCTAGCCTAACAGGCTGGCATCTGTCGTTACTTGTCTTGTACAGTAAATGAATTTGACGCACTAGAGGTACTAGGCGTCACTTGTGCGGGCGTTACTGGTTGTGACACTTGGGGAGAGCTAGATGTTAAACCCTCATTTCCTTCTGTCTGAGAATCATCTATTGTAATATTTTTAAGTGCTAAAATATGCTCTTTATAATTTATAGACATATCAGTGCAAGTGGGACACATTCTAAGAGGGGGTTCCACAATGGCTTCTAAACACATTGAACAAGGATTTTCCTTGGTATCAGACATGTTAAACAGGCTAGTAATGCAACAATTCAGACAATTTGTTAAGCTTTTAAGGGCTTACAGATAAAGAGGGCGCCAGAGGCCAAAAGTATCAAACACCAGATTTTATCGTCGAACAAAACATTTATTAAAAACAAATAAATATATACCCTAAAAGGGACGTCTCCCTATATTGTTCAGAAAATATATTATCTAAAAACTCTATAAGTTACAAGTCATGTATTGCATACACAAAAAGCAATTAAGTTTATAGCAAATAAACTGACAGTTAATACATATACGGTCTATAAAAATCTAATAAGTGCAATAAAAAAAGGGGACAATGTCCGTTTCTAGAAAGCTTAGATCAAAGTATGGCCCATATGGATTTTTTGGTTTGTTTGTAATAATCCAAAAGTTCAGTTTGACAGGCTAGTAAAAGATAGGAACTGCGTTGAACTTCCCAACCTTTAAATCATATACATAGATTGGCAATTTATATACTTTTCACCAAAAACATTTATGTAAGTGATAGTTCCAATGTATATTAAATCGCTGTATTAAAACGCTGTACTTTACCACTTTGTTGATTTTATGTCCTTCGGTCAAACCATGGACCGCTGAGAAATCCGGAACAGCTTCTCCCGAGCTGTGAGCACAGACCACACACACGTGTTGGGACGGCGTCTGACGTCACGCCTCGTACACTGATCTCCTGTGTAGGCAAATACCAGCGTGCTGATGTCAGCTGTTAAAAGATTCAAACTTGTACCAGTTGTTTAATGTTTCAGCCCTGTGCTTCACACTCAGGCTAGAAGTACAGTGGGATATCCAAATTCATCCACACTGTAAAATTGAAGAGATTATTGCTGAAAGATTAACCCGGGTTAGATGGCAATAATAATGACAGATATATGATGATGTTGATAGCAATTGGTATACTGCTGCCAAGTCACAAAGGCAATCCATCTTTTTGCATCGTTTGGTATTTCCTCCTCCTCTCTTTCCTCTAAACCTCTTTTGCGTCTTTGCTGATGTTCTAATTCGATTTTTTGTAAGTTTTTTGAGTTGCCCTCTTTTAGAGGGCTGTGGCCTAAAAAAGAGGTTTGTTTTTCAGTAGTCAATTTATCGTTTGTTATAGACTAATTTCTTAGAGGTTAGAACCTATTTTGTGTAAGTGTAATGAATTCCCTTTGTTCTTGTCTGTGTTGTTTCCATCTATAATTATTCCTATACCTTGGGTATTCCCATTCATTATCTCTAAATCTTTGATCTCCATAGTAATGATTATTGGAATTATAGCTATTACGGTAGTGATCATAGTGATTTGGTGTAAAATTACGGTTATAGTAGTTTTGGTGGTTAGATTGATTTTGTCGATTAGAATTGTAATAATTTCTATTTTGACCATTATAATTTTGTTTATTATAGTATGGTCTATTATAATCATTATAGTTCATCTTATTCTGATTATAATAATTGGGTGGATTTTGATGATCATTATTCCTTGCCAAATTATGGGTGTTATTATTACTGACATTATTAGATCTTTCAACATCTTTTTGTTTTACTTGGTCATTAGTTGTTACTGTCTGCTCTATACTGTCCTTGATGTCTCTCTCCATTTTACCCCATTTGGATCTTAGAAGATCTTTATTTAAATTATCTAACTTGTTGATGATTACCCTTTGTTTTTCCTTAAATTCTGATTCATCCTTCATTCCTTTTAACTTTTCTTTTAAATCAATAATATTACCTTCTATAACTGCCAAGGTTTCTTTACGTGATTTTTTTAAAATTTCAATCAGTCCAATAGAGGCTGTTTTTAGAGTATTCTTCCATTCTAGCTGTAATTCTTCACTTAAAGTGAAAGTGCAACTTTTATTGAATTGTAGTCCCCTAGGAATAATCCCTTTATTAGTATATCTATTTAGAAACACTAATTCCATTTTTTGTTTGAGTTCTTTAGTCATAACTAATTCTAAATCTGTCATAAGGTCTGATAAGTTAAGAAAAGAATTATGACTGTGTAAGCTAGGGATACTTTCATTATTTAACTCAGAATATATCTTGTCTCTGGTTTGACCGAAGGACATAAAATCAACAAAGTGGTAAAGTACAGCGTTTTAATACAGCGATTTAATATACATTGGAACTATCACTTACATAAATGTTTTTGGTGAAAAGTATATAAATTGCCAATCTATGTATATGATTTAAAGGTTGGGAAGTTCCACGCAGTTCCTATCTTTTACTAGCCTGTCAAACTGAGCTTTTGGATTATTACAAACAAACCAAAAAATCCATATGGGCCATACTTTGATCTAAGCTTTCTAGAAACGGACATTGTCCCCTTTTTTTATTGCACTTATTAGATTTTTATAGACCGTATATGTATTAACTGTCAGTTTATTTGCTATAAACTTAATTGCTTTTTGTGTATGAAATACATGACTTGTAACTTATAGAGTTTTTAGATAATATATTTTCTGAACAATATAGGGAGACGTCCCTTTTAGGGTATATATTTATTTGTTTTTAATAAATGTTTTGTTCAACGATAAAATCTGGTGTTTGATACTTTGGCCTCTGGCGCCCTCTTTATCTGTAAGCCCTTAAAAGCTTAACAAATTGTCTGAATTGATATTTTGACACATTATAGGGATAGTGTCTTTTAAAGAGGTGTTTAGTATCAATTCCATAGCGCACTTCTATTCACTTTCATACTTTTTAGTAATGTAACAAGCAAGCTTGGAAAACACTTTAATCAAAGCAAATAACACTTAGAAAACTCAACGAAATTTTTACAGTAGCATCATAAAGCCTTAGTAACTTTGCACAGCTATGCAAATAAACAATTAACCCCTTAATGTAAAAACCGGATTGACAAAACGTCAAAAAACGGTAAAAAATGTTCAGCACCTTGCCACAGCTCTGCTGTGGCGCCTACCTGCCCTTTATAGACGATTTGTGGGGAAAAAACTTCTTTACAGCCCTCAAACACAGTAGGAACCTCTGGAGAAGTAGCTGGATGTCTCTGAGGAAAAGAAACTGCGCAACTGAGGCGCAAAAATAGGCCCCTCCCACCTCACTCGATGTTATGGGGCCTAAAAGAAACACAACAGAGTGTTTCCTAAACTAGCCATGTGGGTTAATAACCCATAGCCAAGCCACAATGACCCCTTAAAGTCCCTCAAAAAACCTTATATTTGCATTTTTTTAATAAAAAACAAAAACGTTTTTTCCTATCAGTGTCACCAGTAACTAATGAGCCCTTAATGCAAGCTAGGATTCCTACTAAATGTCTGAATACAGCTTACCCTTCCCTCATGAGGATATTGCCAGTCTTTTCTAGAATAATCACAGTCTGTCTAGAAAAAAAATAGGCTGAACATACCTCAATGCAGTTTAGCCTGCAAACTGTTCCCCCAACTGAAGTTTTCCTGTACTCTTCAGGCTTTGTGAGAACAGCAGTGGATCTTAGTTACAAAGTGCTAAGATCATCATCCTCCTTGCAGAAATCTTCATCCCTTTTCTGCCAGAGAGTAAATAGTACACACTGGTACCATTTAAAATAACAAACTTTTGCTTTAGAAAATAAAAACTAACATTTTTGTCACCACACTCACTCTGCCCTTCCTAGTACTTAGAGTAGGCAAAGAGAATGACTGGGGGGTGGAGCTAAGGGAGGAGCTATATAGACAGCTCTGCTGTGGGTGCTTTCTTTGCCACTTCCTGTAGCGAAGGAGAATATCCCACAAGTATGGATGAATCCGTGGACTCGATACATCTTACAAGAGAAAAGAAAGTTTGATTGAAAATTGTAATGGCGGTGCAATGGAAATAGCGTTACAAACACTTTGCATGTGGTGTGTCCGCAACGGATTTACCACGCAACTTGTAATTCTGGCCTATGTTTCCTGGTCATTATACAAGATGAGGGTGAAAGAAAAAGGACAGCAGACGATGCAATGCAACCATACAATGTATAATTATTAAATAATGTAGAGGTAATGCTCATTTTTATTCTGCAAAAATGCAATCTTACAAGAAACAATTAAAGCGATATAAAAAGCAAAAAAATGTATTCAATCATTCCCCAGGTCAATATAAATTAATAAAATGCCTAAATACCTTCCATTTTCCTCGTTTCAGCACAATTTTCTATATATTTAAAAAATATATTTAAAAAATGGTCTTTCCCAAAACCCACCATGGGACTAATTTGCATCATCCAATCATGGCGGGCAACCTGGGTTTTCTGTTTAACGGTGCTTCAGAGGTGCCTGCACGTACCCATGCATGCTGTATTCAATATTATTGGTCTTGCAGGCATGTTAGATCCATCCTCTTCCATTGACAGACATCATGGCTCTTTTGCGCAAGCGTGAATCATTCGCTACATAATAAAGAAAAAATATAGGGCTAGATTACAAGTGGAATGCTAATTTATCCCTTGCAATAAATAACCAGCCATTACAAGTGGCTGATTACTTAGCCCCCAGTTGCCCCCAAAAAATTTGTGTGATGTCCCTTAAAAAAAAAAGTAGCATTTAAATAATTAAAATGCACTAAGCAGTATTTGGAGGCCAAAGTTGGCAGGTGTGGGATGTAAGAGCCTTTACATTGGGGTCTATGGGGACTGTGCTCCCAGTAAATTTATATGTATATGCTTTTATACATACAGTATATATTTATGGATATACACATATTTATATATTCATATACATATATATTTAGATTTGCTGCCCATTGCTACACGACTTACCTCCTTTGCTGCGCTAGTTCTCATGCTGTGTTTGACGGCATGAGAATGAGGATTCCATTGAAAGCTATGGAAGTGAGCTCTCGTTGTAATACTAGCACACATTTAGTTTAGATGCCGGCCCATTTTTGGTGAACAAACTGGGTTGTTCTAGCTGATTGGATGATAAATTCACCAATAAAAAAAGTGCTGTCCAGAGTCCGGAACAAAAAAAGCTTAGTTGCCTTCTTTTTCAAATAAAGATAGCAAGAGAACGTAGAAAAATTGATAATAGGAGTAAATTAGAAAGTTGCTTAAAATTGCATGCTCAATCTGAATCACGAAAGAAAAAATGTAGGTTCAGTGTCCCTGAGTGCAAATATCGCTTTTACCGAAGCAATATTTTGTGCTTAACTTGTAATTTGGCCCATATTAAAGGGACACGAAACCCAAAAAAATTCTTTCATTATTTAGACAGAGCATACAATTTTAAACAACTTTCCAATTTACTACTATCAATTAATTTGCTTCCTTCTCTTGTTATCCTTTGCTGAAAAGTTTAGGTAAGCTCAGGAGCAGCAGAGAACCTAAGTTCTAGCTGTTGATTGGTGGCTGCATTTATAAATCGATTGTGATTGGCTCACCAATCTGTTCAGTTAGAAACAATTAGTGCATTGCTGCTCCTTCAACAAATGATACCAAGAGAATGAAACAAATTAGATCATATAAGTAAATTAGAAAGTAGTTTAAAATTGTATTCTCTATCTGAATCATGAAAGAAAAAATTTGGGTTTCATGTCCCTTTAAGGTATCACACAGCCCTCATTAATACGTATATTTTTAGTCCCACAATTAGCCATTATGAAATGAGGAAGACACAACCATTTTATGGGCTGATGTATATGGCGTAAAGGCTTTCAAATTATATATTTATTATCTGGTAATTTTTGTAAAATTTTACAATCCTTTAATAAACAAGAAAAGCTATCACAAAAAAACAGGTACAATTTATTTTAAACAGTGTAAACGAATTATACAATATTTATATGCATCAGGAGGCTTGTCCGTGTCCACCAATACCAAAAGAGTTGTCTATATCAGTAACCGAACAATGGATACTTTTCTGCTTGTTTAAATATTATTCATACATTTCTTTCTTTTTTTGCAAAACTGTTTAATATGTTGAAATGCTCTTTTATTTGTAGTATGCCTATTTAAAGGGACAGTATACTATAAAATAGTTTTTCCCTTAATGTGTTTCGAATTACTATTTTTACTAGCTGTTGAGTATAAAACGTTTGAGATTTGCTTTTTAAGGTTTTTTTGTATATATCAAATTGCCAATTTTGTGTTTTGAGGCCACAACCTATTAAAATGGGTTGAGCTTGTAGATATAATTTGATCTCATTACTTTATCACATTGTGTACATATACATGCTTTTTTATCTTATATCTGCCCATAAACCAATCACCAATACTTGGAGAGAACAATGGAAAATTAACATTTTATTACCTTATCTCTTCTATAACCCACTGGGAGTGTAATTTCTTCTGCTGGCTGCGTTTACACAGCTTGGTCTTAAGGCCAAAAACTTTCAGGATAGGTGAGGATACCACAGGTCTAACTTTAAAGGAACATTAAAGTGATGGTTAATTCTAGCGTTTTAAAAACGCTAGGATTTACCATCACTAAAAATAAAGGCGACTTTCATTCATCAGTTTAATTTTTTTTTTGATGAATAGGTACCTTTATTTCGTCGCAGTCTCAGCACTAATTAGGCGCCTCCGGCCGCCCACAGCACCACTCAATAAGGTGACATTTGCACCTCATTGCCAGTAGCCATGCTAGCCTACTGCATAATTCCAAAGGGCAAGCTCGGCTATTGGCTAAGAGATGGAAACATCCCCTCATTGTAAAAACTGAACTCTGCCATGGGCGGATAGAGGCATTCAGGTTAGCGCAGAAGCCGTGGCAAAATAAAGCTACCTATTCGTCAGGTTTTTTTTTTAACTGATGAATGAAGATCACCTTTATTTTTAGTGATGGTAAATTCTAAAAAAAATTAAATATTTAAGTCCACATAAAGGGGCCAATTCATTAATGTATCATGTCCACCGCACATCGATAAATGCCAACAGCATACGCTGTCGTCATTTATCATTACACAAGCAGTTCTTGTGAACTGCTTGTACAATACCGCCCCCTGCAGATGGTCGATAGCAGGTGGTGTCAATCAGCCCGAGTGTATATGATCAGGCGGATTGATGTCAGCCGCCTTAGAGCAAACGGACAAGTTATGGAGCAACGGTCGCTTCATAACTTCTGTTTCCGGCAAGCCTGAAGGCTCGTGCGGAAACAGGGGCATCAAGCTCCATTTGTAGCTTGATAATTCTGCCCCAAAATGTGGATATCTGTGCAATAAAAAAAACCTTTGTAATGTGCCTATTTTTTCTGTTATTGTGTTTTTTTCCACTTCCACAGAGAGGTTGGAGCGCATGCTTTAGGATTCAGAACCCTAACCCTACAACATTCTATACAGTAAAAGCTTCAGGTCCGATTTAACAAATGTCGGACTGACATGATCTGCTGTAGCATACGCTGTCGGCATTTAATACTGCACAAGCATTTCTAGTGAAATGCTTCTGCAATGCCACCCCTGCACATTTGCAGCCAATCGGTCGCTAGCAGGAGGTGTCAATCATCCTGATTGTATCTGATTGCTGTCCGACACCTCAGAGCTGGCGGACGAGTTAAGGACCGTGGCGGACCGCTGCTTCTTAACTTGTGTTTCTGGCGAGCCTGAAGGCTCGCACAGAAACAGCTGCATTCACAGAATGTTAAATCAGCCCCTTCATCTTTTATGCCTGTCCCTAACTGACCACAGCAAATGAGATTAGATAAAAAAAACAATTTGCAGGCTTTTCAAGGAGTGTTTGTCTGGATTGCAAAACAATACAAACTTTGTTAATGAAAAAAAAAACGTTTTAAAGATTTTTGTAACATTTTGTAGATATTTTTGCAACACAAAGCTTAACCGGGATATATATTAATCAGTTTTAAAAAAAAAAAAACATTTAAAGGGACATGAAAATCCAAATGAAACTCTCATGATTTAGAAAGAGCATTAGAAATACTACTAAACACAGTGTTTTTTAGTAATTGACAAATACACAATACAAAGATAATGCAATAGCACCTACTTTGAAAATGTAATGAGTAGTAGAATATTTTCTAATGTCAAATGTTAATCCAATTTTGACTTTAGTGTCACTTTAAGAGAATTTAAATTTGCTTCTGTTATCAAATGTAATTTGTTCTCTTGGCATCTGCTGTAGAAAAGCATACCTAGGTAGGCTCATGAGCAGCAGTGCACTACTGGGAGCTAGCTGGTGATTAGTGGCTATACACATGCCTGTGCCCATTGGCTCATGTGTTTAGCTAGATCCCAGTAGTACTGGCCTGGAACTGACTATATGCTTAGCCCTTTTTTCTAAAGGCTTAAAGGGATATTAAACTGTGCTCCTTTGGTAAAAACAAATATGCTAAATCAAAGTAAACCTAAAAAGAAACAGACTGTGTAAAAAAACAGCAAACAACTTACTTGTATTGTTGCCTAATAAGCTCTCAGTGTAGCCATTAGATAAGGGAGCTGACACCTTTGAAATGTATGTTACATTCTGTCTAATCTAGGCATGAGCAAGCCGGACTCCCTCTTATCTAGTCCACTGCTTTTCATACCTGTACTTAAGCTTCCCCAACAGGCCAGATTTTCTGGATTACCTTGGGGGAGAGCAGAGAAAATAACAGTTTGCTAATCAGCTGATTATTTCACTTATGCTCCAGTTCAGATATCCTCAAAATCTGACCTGTTAGGGAGGTCTGAGGACAGGTTTGAAAACCAGTGGTCTAGTCTAATAGTAACCAGCCTAGAAGTTTTATGACATCAGGCTAAGAGAAATCTTCCTCCAGAGACTCTCTCCTCCTTGTAAGGCTGTGACAGGAAGTAATGGACACTACACAAATGTAGGGAAAAAATAAATAAAATGTAAAATCCATTTAAATAGATGAATAATATTGCCATCATTTCTATTAAGTAAAAGACACACTGTAGTACTTTTTATTACAAAAACTAAGCAGACTGTTTACCATAATTTAACACAGTTATATGCAATAATAAAATGCTCTAATATATTAAAGCATTTTCTTTCTTTTTTTTTTTCACTTTGGTATTTCTTTAACATCCTCGTTTTGTCTGCAGCCCAGTGTGTGCACTGATGGTCTAGGCAGACCTTGACATTAATCAGATCACAACATTTCTTCTTGTTATTTAAAGATTGAAATAAACACACTTTACCAACTAGTATAAATAATATTGTTATCAAACTATCAAAGCGTCAAGGGCAAAGAAAGATGCATATGGAAATAATAAAGGACAAACACACTATTTGCAGTTAATGTAGCACAACTGATAGCCATTTACACATGTGCTATAAAAAACAGGACAGTAACAGCGCATTCCAGCTGACTGACTGGAAAAGATATCAACAATCATATAGTTTATACAAGTACCTATACAATTTCCTCAGATCCCGGGAGGAGAAACCTTTCTTTCTACATAGCGGATACCAGACATTGCTCAAAATTATAGATGGTGGGAAGGAAAATATGGTTTTAGTTTTCATAGTGATATGGGAATAATGCCTGAGGCATAGCTAATCAGGGTCTATTTCAATATACTTTTAAAGGGACAGTAATCCCAGCTATATAATCCCTTGTGCAGAGTGTTTAACCCCTTCACTACTGGGAATTTTAGAGAAAACCTTGCTCAAAGTACCTGAGCATTTTTCCCACTTTTGCTATCACTCCATTTTAACAGGAATAAAGTCTATCTATGAAACATATATATATATATTTGGCATAAAAAGAGCTTTCAGTGGATAACAGTTTTAACTATCTATATATTCATGAAATTGAGCCAAAACCTGTAGCTTTCTAACTGTAGAAAAATAATCTAAACATTTGTTCATTGGCATCCTCTGAATCTGCTCAGACCACACATATATATATTTTGCATACTTTTTGATAATTTTAAGGTATTAATCTGTAGTTATTTATACCATGTTCTAAAATGATGCAATGGAGTAAGTCCCATATATATATATATATATATATATATATATATATATATATATATATATATATATATATATATTAGTGTTAGAGCCTGTGTACATGGGCCAAAATATTCCCCTCCAAGATCCTTTCCCTATTCCCCCCTCCACTCTAGGATCCCCTGTACCTCCCTCTCCCTCCCCCCCCCCCCCCCTCCTTCCTTCGACCTCCCTGCCGCTCTTAGCATACATTTATTCTGTATTTTAGCGGTCCCACCTGTTCCTGCCCCTCTCCAGCGATGAGCTGCCCACCCTACTCTCTCCTAACCCTTCCACGCCATCAACGATCGGCACCACCGCTGCCCGATGCAGAGAGGGACACAGAGTCTCTGCTTCGGTACCTCTGCAAGACTATTTCTGCACTGCCCCACTCATGGGGCATGCAGAAATATCGCAATCTCGCTACTTTTAGTGAGATTGCGGCAGAGGTCCTTAAGGGCTTAACGACCAGCGCTTTCCTCGCGCATGTCTCTCGCAGTCTCAACTGCGCATTGGTGCTGGTTGTTAAGGGGTTAAGGTCAGGTATGTTTGTCTCAGACAGTCTCTACTGCGCATGACTGCGTCGGACAAACATACTTGACCTTTTATTATATAGGATATATAAATATATTATTGATTGGCAAAGGATGTAGGGCTCATTTGGAATGGCATAACGACTGGAATTCCCTAAACTGACCCCCAAAACTATTCTGTATATATTTATAAAGAAGACAACCCAAGATATTGATCTAGGCCCATTTGGTATATTTTATGCCAACAGCTGGCAGTCAGATAAATTCCAAATGCAATAATTTAGAGAAAAAAACTATTTTGATATTATTTACACACAACTTTTGCAGCCATAAGACAAATACGTTAATGGCTTATTTGATATGGTTTTATGCTAGTTTAGGACCTTAATTATAAAATAAAAAAATTAGTTTGTCACTAAAATTATTGGCACACAGCATAAAACTCAAAAAAATTTAAATAAAATTTTGAGCAGTATTTGAAAACTTTGTGGTAAATTTCAAAACAGTCTTTGAGGCACAGACCAGGTTTTGAAGGACATCAAACACAGTGATAACAGGAATCTTTTCTCACTGCCCTTTTGTAACAGACTCTAAAGGATTTCTTGGACCACCTCTTATTTGCTAAAGGGGGAAGAGACTTGGGAAAATGTTGCCAGTATCCTCACATTGTAAATTTTGGGGAGTTAATGCATTTTCAAAGCAAGGTTTGATTAACACTTCTAACTGGTAATTTAGAAATGAGAGCTTGTTAGATAATGCAACTGATCTGTACAGCACAAATACATTAAAAAGTGCCAATTGAGTAAAAAGGACTGCAATTTTTTTGTACCAAATTTTGGGTTTCCTTGTGGCAAACTATGGCTTAATTATTTGGTCTATTTTACCCATGTACTAATTATAGTGTATAATTGAAACAGTTTTTTGCTGCCTGGTCTGTCCACCTCTTGCAGAAACTTCCCTAATACCCGCAAAATATGCACATCTTTTTTGTCACTACTAAACTTTGCTGCTAAAAGTTCTTCACTAAAGTTACAAGGTTTTTGTGGAAAACCTTTTTGTATTTTACTTACTGTTTCATAGGCCAGAGTGCCACATAGGTATAATATTTTAAACAGTGGGATGCTGGTGTAATATTTGCCCACATATGGATATTTTCAAGGGGATAAATTGTTTAAAAAAAGTGTCTGCCTTTGAATAGCACCATGGACTCATCAATACATATACATATATTCTTAGATATATAATTTCCAGGAAACAATCACCTAGATTACGAGTTTTGCGTTAGGAGCTATGCGGTGCTAACGAGCAGTTTTCCCTCACTGCTCACTTACATGCAGCGCTGGTATTACGAGTTTTCAGAAACCCATCGTTAAAAGACAAGAAGTGAGCGTTGAGCAAAATTTTGCTCATTACCGCACTCCAATACCAGCGCTGCTTAAGTCAGCGGTGAGCTGGTCGTACGTGCTCGTGCACGATTTCCCCATAGGAATCAACGGGGAGAGCCGACTGAAAGAAAGTCTAACACCTGCAAAAAAGCAGCGTAAAACTCCTTAACGCAGCCCCATTGATTCCTATGGTGAAATAAAAGTTATGTCTACACCTAACACCCTAACATGAACCCCGAGTCTAAACACTCCTAATCTTACACTTATTAACCCCTAATCTTCTGCCCCGACATCGCCGATACCTACATTATATTATTAACCCCTAATTTGCCCCCTAATTTGCCGCTCCGGACACCGCCGCCACCTACATTATAGTTATTAACCCCTAATCTGCCGCCCCCAATGTCACCACAACCTACCTATACTTTTTAACCCCTAATCTGCTGCCCCCAACGTCGCCACCACTATAATAAACATATTAACCCCTAAACCGCTGCACTCCCGCCTCACAAACATTAGTTAAATATTATTAACCCCTAATCTGCCAGCCCTAACATCGCCGCCACCTACCTATATTTATTAACCCATAATCTGCTGCCCCCAACGTCGCCGCCACTATATTAAAGTTATTAACCCCTAAACCTAAGTCTAACCTTAAACCTAACACCCACTAACTTAAATATAATTTAAATAAATCTAAATAAATATTCCTATCATTAAATAAATTATTCCCAACAAATAATAAATTACAGAAAATAATAAACAAATTACAGATATTTAAACTAATTACACCTAATCTAATAGCCCTATTAAAATAAAAAAGCCCCCCCCCCCAAAATAAAAAAAAGCTCTTTTACCTGTAAAAAAAAATACAACCAACCCGCCCCAACAGTAAAACCCACCACCCACACAACCAACCCCCCAAATAAAATACTATCTAAAAAAACCTAAGCTCCCCATTGCCCTGAAAAGGGCATTTGGATGGGCATTGCCCTTAAAAGGGCAGTTAGCTTTTTTTCCAACCAAACCCTAACCTAAAAATAAAACCCACCCAATACACCCTTAAAAAAACCTAACACTAACCCCTTGAAGATCGACTTACCGGGAGACGTCTTTATCCAAGCCGGGTCGAAGTCCTCAACGAAGCCGGGAGAGGTCTTCATCCAAGCCGGGCGAAGTGATCCTCCAGACAGGCAGAAGTCTTCATCCAGATAGCATCTTCTATCTTCATCCATCCGGCACAGATTTTTTCTACCTTAATTCCGATTGGCTGATAGAATTCTATCAGCCAATCGGAATCTAAGGGACACCATCTTGGATGACGTCACTTAAAGGTACCTTCATTCAGTAAGAAGACTCCGGATGAAGAGGATGCTCTGCGTCGGATGTCTTGAAGATGGACCCGCTCCGCTTGGATGAAGACTTCTCCCGGCTTTGTTGAGGACTTCGGCCCGGCTTGGATTAAGACGTCTCCCGGGAAGTCGATCTTCAGGGGGTTAGTGTTAGGTTTTTTTAAGGGAGTATTGGGTGGGTTTTATTTTTAGGTTAGGATTTGGGCGGCAAAAGAGCTAACTGCCCTTTTAAGGGCAATGCCCATCCAAATGCCCTTTTCAGGGCAATGGGGAGCTTAGGTTTTTTTAGATAGTATTTTATTTGGGGGGTTGGTTGTGTGGGTGGTGGGTTTTACTGTTGCGGGGGTTGTTTGTATTTTTTTTACAAGTAAAAGAGCTGATTACTTTCGGGCAATGCCCCGCAAAAGGCCCTTTTAAGGGCTATTGGTAGTTTAGTTTAGGCAAGGTTTTTTTTTATTTTAATAGGGCTATTAGATTAGGTGTAATTAGTTTATATATCTGTAATATGTTTATTATTTTCTGTAATTTAGTGGGGGATTTTGTACTTTAGCTAATTTAATTTAATTTAGGTAATTGTATTTAATTTAGTTAATTTATTTAATTATATTGTAGTGTTAGGTGTTAGTGTAACTTAGGTTAGGTTTTATTTTACAGGTAAATTTGTCTTTATTTTAACTAGGTAGTTATTAAATAGTTAATAACTATTTAATAACTATTCTACCTAGTTAAAATAAATACAAACTTGCCTGTAAGATAAAAAATAAACTCTAAGATAGCTACAATGTAACTATTAGTTATATTGTATCTAGCTTAGGGTTTATTTTATAGGTAAGTATTTAGTTTTAAATAGGAATAATTTAGTTAATGATAGGAATATTTATTTAGATTTATTTAAATTATATTTAAGTTAGTGGGTGTTAGGTTTAGGGTTAGACTTAGGTTTAGGGGTTAATAACTTTAATATAGTGGCGGCGACGTTGGGGGCGGCAGATTAGGGGTTAATCAATCTAGGTAGGTGGCGGCGATGTTAGGGCTGGCAGATTAGAGGTTAATAATATTTAACTAATGTTTGCAAGGGGGGATTGCGGTGGTTTAGGGGTTAATATGTTTATTATAGTGGCAGCGACGTTGGGGGCGGCAGATTAGTGTTTAAAAAGTGTAGGTAGGTTGCTGTGACATTGGGGGCGGCAGATTAGGGGTTAATAAATAAAATGTAAGTGTCGGCGATGTTGGGGGCAGCAGATTAGGGGTTCATAAATATAATGTAGGTGGCGGCGGTGTCCGGAGCAGCAGATTAGGGGTTAAAATTTTTATTATAGTGTTTGCGATTTGGGAGGGCCTCAGTTTAGGGGTTAATAGGTAGTTTATGGGTGTTAGTGTACTTTTTAGCACTTTAGTTAAGAGTTTTATGTTACGGCGTTGTAGTGTAAAACTCTTAACTACTGACTTTAAAATGCGGTACCAGTCTTGACAGGAGAGGGTCTACCGCTCACTTTTTGGCAGACTCGCTATGCAAATCCCATTGAAAAAAGAGGATACGCAATTTACGTAAGTGGATTTGCGGTATTTCCAAGTCTGGCCAAAAAAGTGAGCGGTACACCTGTACCTGCAAGACTCGTAATACAAGCGAGTATTAAAAAGCAGCGTTGGGACCAGCCAACGCTGCTTTTCAAGCCTAACGCAAAACTCGTAATCTAGGTGTTATTTATTTTTTATTTTTAAAGTAATGTTAGGTTTTTTATTTTAATAGTTAGTAACTTTAGTATTTTTTGATTGAGGTAATTTGGGTTAATTTAGGGGGTGTTAGGTTAGGGGGTGTTAGGTTAGGGGGTTTAGTAATTTAATTATTTATTTGCATTGTGGGGATGGAGGTTTAGGGGTTAATAGTTTTACTAGGGACTTTGCGATGTGGGTAATGGCGGATTAGGGGTTAATACATTAGGTAGTTTGCGATTTTGGAGATGGCGGATATAGGGGTTAATATACTTTATTAGTTATTGCGGTGGGGGATTGCGGTTCACAGGTAGATAGATATTGCGCATGCGTTAGGTGTTAGTTTATATTTTCAGGCAGTTACGGGAATTACGGTGCTCCCATACTCAGCGCAAGGCTTGCTGTGACTGCCTTGGTGTGGTGAGGTCAAAATGGAGTAAAATGTCTCACATTTTCGCCACGTAAGTCCTTGCGCTGAATATTGGATACCGATTTGCGACGTGGTCCTATGTTAGCTTATGGCAGTAAAAATTGTGGCCGACGGGTGAAATATGCGTGCCACATTTATATGCAGCGCTGTATATTGGATACCAAAACTGCGTAAAAACCGGCAACGGCGACTTTTGCAGGCAACACCGCATAAGTAATGGAGTCCTAGGTTTTTTTATTTCGTAGGTTTGGGGGGGGTAGGGGTTTGTAATGTTAGTGGGTCTTTGTATTTATTTGTGAGCAAAAGAGCTGTTTAAGGGCTATTGGTAGTTTATTATAGATTTGCGGCTAGATTACGAGTTTTGCGTTATGAGGGGTGTGGTGCTAACTTGCACGTTATTGTCACCGCTCACTTACCTACAGCGCTGGTATTACAGGTTTTTATAAACCCGGTGTTAACAGGCAAGAAGTGAGCGTAGAGCACCATACCGCACTCCAATACCAGCGCTGCTTAAGTCAGCGGTGAGCTGGTTGTACGTGCTCGTGCACGATTTTCCCATAGACATCAATGGGGAGAGCCAGCTGAAAAAAAGCCTAACACCTGCAAAAAAGCAGCGTAAAGCTCCGTAACGCAGCCCCATTGATTCCTATGGGGAAACTAAATGTATGTTTACACCTAACACCCTAACATAAACCCTGAGTCTAAACACCCCTAATCTTACACTTATTAACCCCTAATCTGCTGCCCTCAACATCGCCGACACCTGCATTATACTTATTAACCCCTAATCTGCCGCTCCAGACATCGCCGACACCTACATTATACTTATTAACCCCTAATCTGCTGCCCCCAACATCGCCGACACCTACATTATATTTATTAACTCCTAATCTCCCACCCCCAATGTCGCCGCAACCTACCTACATTTATTAACCCCTAATCTGCCGCCCCCAACGTTGCCGCCACTATAATAAACAATCAGCCAATAGGATTGAAAATTAAGGTTGAAAAAATCCTATTGGCTGCTATAATCAGCCAATTGTATTGAGCTCGCATTCTATTGGCTGATTGCATCAGCCAATAGGATTTTTTCAACCTTAATTCCGATTGGCTGATAGAATTGGATGACGTCACTTAAAGGAACCTTCATTCGTTGGGAGTCGTCATAAGAAGAAGATGCTCTGCGACGGATGTCTTGAAGATGGACCCGCTCCATGCCGGATGGATGAAGATAGAAGATGCCGTCTGGATGAAGACTTCTGCCCGTCTGGAGGACCACTTCTCCCGGCTTGGATGAAGACTTCTCCCGGCTTCATTGAGATCTTCTTGTCGCTTCGTTGAGGACTTCTCCCGGCTTCGCTGAGGATGGATGTCCGGTCTTCAAAACTGTAAGTGGATCTTCGGGGGTTAGTGTTAGGTTTTTTTTAAGGGTTTATTGGGTGGGTTTTAGTTTTAGATTAGGGTTTGGGCAGCAATAGAGCTAAATGCCCTTTTAAGGGCAATGCCCATCCAAATGCCCTTTTCAGGGCAATGGGGAGCTTAGGTTTTTTTAGTTAGGGTTTTATTTGGGGGGTTGGTTGTGTGGGTGGTGGGTTTTACTGTTGGGGGGTTGTTTGTATTTTTTTACAGGTAAAAGAGCTGATTTATTTGGGGCAATGCCCCTCAAAAGGCCCTTTTAAGGGCTATTGGTAGTTTAGTTTAGGCTAGGGATTTTTTTTTATTTGGGGGGGGGGGCTTTTTATTTTGATAGGGCTATTAGATTAGGTGTAATTAGTTTAAATATCTTGTCATTTGTTTTTTATTTTGTCTAATTTATTGTTTGTTTGTTTTGTAATTTAGGTATTTGTATTTAATTTAGTTAGTTGTATTTAATTTAGGTAATTTATTTAATTGTAGTGTAAGGTTAGGTATTAGTATAAGACAGGTTAGGTTTTATTTTACAGGTAAACTTGTATTTATTTTAGCTAGGTAGTTAGTAAATACTTAATAACTATTTAGTAACTATTCCACCTAGTTAAAATAAATACAAACGTGCCTGTAAAATAAAAATAAACCCTAAGATAGATGCAATGTAACTATTAGTTATATTGTAGCTAGCTTAGGGTTTATTTTACAGGTAAGTATTTAGTTTTAAATAGGAATTATTTAGTTATTAATAGTAGGTTTTCATTAGATTTATTTTAATTATATTTAAGTTAGTGGGTGTTAGGGTTAGATTTAGGGTTAGGGGTTAATAATTTTAGTATAGTGGCGGCGACTTGGGGGCGGCAGATTAGGGGTTAATAACTGTAATGTAGGTTGCGACGATGTTAGGGGTGGCAGATTAGGGGTTAATAATATTTAACTAGTGTTTGCGAGGCGGGAGTGCGGCGGTTTAGGGGTTAATATGTTTATTCTAGTGGCGGCGATGTCGGGAGCAGAAGATTAGGGGTTAGTAATTTTATTTTAGTGTTTGCGATGCGGGAGGACCTCGGTTTAGGGGTTAATAGGTAGTTTATGGGTGTTAGTGTACTTTTTAACACTTTAGTTATGACTTTTATACTACAGCTTTGCAGTGTAAAACTCATAACTACTGACTTTAGAATGCGTTACGAATCTTGCGGGATAGGCTGTACCGCTCACTTTTTGGCCTCCAAAAAAAGCTTGTAATATTGGCGCTATGGAAATCCCATTGAAAAAAGACTTTATGAAAATTGCGTAAGTTAATTTGCGGTACGGCCAAAAAAGTGTGCGGTACTGCTGTACCTACAAGACTCGTAATAGCAGCGGTAGTGAAAAAGCAGCATTATGAGCCTTAATGCTGTTTTTTTTACTCATAATGCTAAACTCGTAATCTAGCCGTAGGTTTTTTATTTTGGGGAGTTTTTTTAAAAAATGGGTATTAGAATAGGAATAATTTCTATTATTTTTGATAATTCGTTTGTTATTTTGTGTAATGTTTTTTTTTTCGTTTTGGGGTGGGTTTTTTTTTAGATGGGCACTCTTAAAAGAGCTGAATGCCCCTTTAAGGGCAGTAATAGAGCTGAATGCCCTTTTAAGGGCAGTAATAGAGCTGAATGCTCTTTTAAGGGCAATGTCCATACAAATGCCGTTTTTAGGGCAATAGGTAGATTAGGTTTAACTTTGTTTTTATTTTGTGGGTTTGGGGGTGGGGGTTTGTAATGTTAGTGGGTCTTTGTGTTTTTCTCTTTTAGCAAAAGAGCTGTTAACTTTAGGGCCATGCCCTACAAAAGGCTATAAAAGGCCCTTTTAAGGGCCCTTGGTAGTTTATTATAGATTTGGGATTTTTTTATTTTGAGGTGTTTTTTTTTTTGTGTTTTTTTTAAAAAAGGGTTTTAGAATAGGAATAATTTTTAATTGTTTTGGATAATTTCATTTGTTATTTTTTGTAATGGTATTTTTTTTATTTTTTGTAATTGTATTTTTTTTATCTTGTAATGTTAGGTTTTATTGTAAGGCAGCTTAGATTTTATTTTTATTTCACAGGTAAGTTTGTATTTATTTTAACTAGGTAGTTAGTAAATAGTTAATAACTGTTTACTAACTACTCTTCCTAGTTAAAAAAAAAATAACTTACCTGTGAAATAAAAATAAAACCTAAGCTAGCTACAATATAACTATTAGTTATATTGTAGCTAGCTTAGGTTTTATTTCACAGGTAAGTTACTTTGTATTTAGATTTAAATATGTATTATTTAGTTAATAATTTAAACTTTAATTTAGGTCTATTTAAATTATGTTAAAGTTTAGGGTTAGGGGTTAATATAGTTTAATTTAGGTTGTTGCGAAGTTGGGGGCGACGGTTTAGGGGTTAATTAATAGGTTTAGTTAGTGTTTGCAATGTGGAGGTGTGATTTAGGAGTTAATAGGTTTAGTTAGTGTCGGCAATGTCGGGGAACTGCAGTTTAGGGGTTAATAGGTTTAGTTAGTGTTGGTGATGTTTGGAAATGGTGCTTTAGGGGTTAATAGGTTTAGTTAGTGTTGGCGATGTGGGGGTGCTGTTTAGGGGTTAATAGTTTTAGTTAGTGTCGGCGATGTCGGGGAACGGCTGTTTAGGGGTTAATTCTTTAGTGATTTAGTTAGTGTTGGCGATGTTTCGGAACGATGGTTTAGGGGTTAATAGATTTAGGTAGTGCTGGCGATCTGGGGGAGTGCGGTTTAGGGGTTAATAGGTTTAGTTTGTGTCAGCGATGTTGGGGAACTGCACTTTCGGGGTTAATAACTTTATTTAGTTATTTAGTTAGTGTCGGCGATGTCGGGGCGGCGGTTTAGGGGTTAATAGGTTTAGGTAGTGTTAGTGATGTGGGGGGGATGGCAATTTAGGGGTTAATAGCTTTATTTAGTGGCGGCGGTGGTGGTTTACCATATTTTTGTTTCAGCAATCGCCGGTACATTAGTTAGAAATAACGATTCGGTCCGTAATAAAGATTAATAATAATTTGTTAACGGTATTGAATGCATCTGAATTTCAAGATTCAGAATGACACGAATAAATTCCAAAACCGATTTACCGACACATACTGAATTATTACGAATGTCACAAACCGAATTTTTTTACGTCCCGAATCAAAACGAAACAAACCAAATTTTTCGATCTTGCACAAGTCTAGTTCAAATGTTCAATTAGGGGTCTGAGTTTATATAAACGGTCATAATTTGGATGGTTTAAAGGTAGTGCCTGTGAGTTATCTGTAAAATGCAGAAAACTGTGAAGTGATTCTTATCTTTTTCTGGGCATTACTTCTGGAAGAGAGGAGTTGAATACACAGTGTATGTAGACCAATAGGATTTTATAGATAGCTAACATACAATGCCCACTATGAGAGTGAGACCCCAACATTTTTATAGTTTAAAAGCAGTTGTTGGGGTTCAAGCTACATGGCTGGGAGCCAAGCATTGCTGTACATATAAATTTGTTTGCACAACCATTTCTTTGAGTAATTTTGGTGAAAAAAATGTAGACAAAATCTGCTGGGGTGAAATTAGTGACATTTATACCAGCAGACTTCACAAAATCAGGAATTTCTGGGCAGTATCATTCAGGGAAATTCAAATTAAAGTGCTTTATAGAGGAGGATGGGCCATTGATCTAATTGGATTTCTCTTTGCTTTTTTTGTGGTGAAATTGGGGTTTATCTTCAAGATCACTTTGCTCGCTTTCTGGGTTGGGATCCAGAGGGGTCAATATTTGAATCTGATTTATTAAGAAAATCATATGCCTCTTCAAGACTAAAACTTTTTTCTGCCATTTTTCTTGCTGCAAGGAAAACAAAATTATGACAAAATACAGTACAGCTACCTGCTCTCTCTTCCTTGTATATATTAGTTAAATTAAAATAAATTATAATAAAGGAACTGAAATAATTATTTTTTATTTATCCCCATTTTCTGTAGTGTAGGGATTCCTCCCTACCTCTCTCCTCACCAAAGTGTTTCTTATTTTATTTTCACTGTAATGTAGTGATCCCTGCCCACCCTCCACACCTCCCTCCTAATCATTGTTTCTATTTTTTTTATTTCCCTCCTACCGGCAAACTCTTTTCCATACTGTAGGAGCCCGTTGCATCCCTCCCACCACCCACGATCACCATAATTTTTCATTTTTTTCTGTAGTGTGGCCTTGAAATTTCTGCATGGTGCATTTCAAGTTATGAGTATTAAAAAATGCTAAAATTGTCTAAGCTAAATTACATGAAATGGGGACAAAATAAATCATGAAAATATATTTCAGAGTTGTTTCAGTATGCAAAAAAACCCTATTTTATATACAAATCTCAAGGTGTTTACTGTTAATTTAAGTTGGAAAAGCCTGATATCAAAATAGCCTTTTTTATATTTCTTTCAATCTTGGAGGAAAGTTAAGAATTATATGACTTTATTTGTATATAATTCTAAATAACCTACACAAGCCTTTTTCATAAAAATGTCAGTCATGCTGATAAAATACTGTTTGGCCGGAAAGTCTGCCTGACATAGCCAGTAATTTCAGCACTGTGACCACTGAGAAAATCCCCACCCTATTCTCTTCTCCAGCACAAGAGATCAAGTATCTGGCACCCATACACTTAAATATTATAAGGGCTATAGTTTACTGTTTTGCAGTGTGTGTGTGTACGTTGCATTACTTTTTGTTTTTGTTGTGTGTATTTATTTAGTTTTGCATAGTAAATATTAATATGCATATCTACCACTGTGTACAGAATGTTTTATACTTTTTCAGAACAAATAATCACCCATTTGCCAAAATAATAGGAGAAATAATAAAACATCTGTTACGGTTGCCTCCAGGCTGGCTGGAAGTTGGACCGTAGAAAAGGATGCTCCTAGCGCTCACCAAAGGAGCAGCAGCACCGTGGACACTCTATAACTGCTGCGTAGCCACCATAAGTAATGCAGACTCTATAAACCACCGCTGCTGGGCTGGTATCTCGCTGTCTGCTCTGCGCCCTGGACCTATGACCAGGCTCCAGTAGGTGAACCTCTTCCTTATGTAGCAATCCCTGTAGCTAAGGGAGTATGAAGAGCATAGCAATCCCTGTAGTGATTATAAGCTGTCCCCTACAAACATGAGTCAAAGCTGCAAGTTAGAGGGTCAAAAATAGGTCTGATGTGCTGGAGCACACAGCCTCCTTTTTATTGAGGTTACATGCAAACAGGACACTCTCAGGGGGAGGCATAAAATCCCCCATCACACATTTGATATTAGATAGAGAGACACTCCCTTTGACAGGCCACAACATTTACTTCAGCAGATAACATTACACACAATAAAACAATGCAGTCCACCTTATCAATACTAGTCTGATTAGACAATGGGAAAGTTGATCACTAAACCTAATTAGAGCTAATCCCAGCAGACTTGTATGTAGAATAGGTTTCTTGAAGCTGAACAAAATTTAACTCTTAATGGCACACAATGAAACTGAACCAAGTGGGAGAAAGCCAGGGACAAGTCATTTCACAGGTCTGGGGACATAGTCTTAAAGGGGGCATTGTTCACCAGAGTCACAATATGTCCCCAGACGTTTCCCAAAGGGCCACACACACCCAACAAAAGTCAATATACTCTCAGGGGCACAATCTTCCAGGGGCCATAGTCATGAGGAAGGAGGCTGGCAAATAGGCTTCTCCAAAATCCAGGGAAGCAGGGCAACCTTCCATTTAAAGGGCCAGTCACAAATAGCAGTTTGTAACATATCTCCCCTTTTGGAGGGAGACTAACAAGGCACCTGACCTTCTGTCGGTCAGTGCCTAAGTTAGTCTCGCAACCCACCCACAAATAAACACTAGCAGCAAAGCAGCCCCCCCACAACAAGTAGCACTGGCCTGTAGGTTCCAGGTTATAGGATGAAAGTGTAGCATCCTCTGCCTTCCTGGCGCAGCTGTGCAAATAGCTGATGGTACTTGGGGGGCAGAAGCCAGCGGCACTCTGCCCTGGTGCCAGCGCTTCTGCTGGGGTGAGGGGTTTGCAGGCCAGTCCTGTAACAAGGGGGTCTGTAGGGCAGAGGCCAGCAGCGCTCTGTTCTGATGCCAGCTCTTCTGCTGGGGGAATTGGGGCATAGTCCTGCCCGGTGGCAAAGGGAACGTGGGGGTCAGTGGGGGTTAACATCTCCACTGTTAACCCTGGGCCCAAGTTAGGAGTTAGCTGGGGAGGGGGAGATTGGCTTACCTCCTCCTCCTGATACTCCGGTGGCCGTTGGGAAGGGAGGTCGATGCTCTCCGCTTCCTGTGGAACATGCTGCGGCTGGGGAGAGAGACCGGTTGTCTCCTCTCCCTGGAAGGCACACTCCGGCTGGGGAGGGAGGTCGATGCTCTCCCCTCCCTGTAGCTGGGTCTGTCGCTGGGGATCTGGGCCACCTGCCCAGCATCCCTGTAGGGCCGGTAGAGAGACTGCGGTCCCATCTCCACCTGCCTGCTGGGGGTCCTCCCAGGACCAGTCTATGAGGCCTGCTGCCTCTGGTATCTCTGGCTGGGGAAGGGGACTGGTTGTCTCTTCCCTCTGCACAGTATACTGCCGCTGGGGAGGGAGGTCGCTGCTCTCCTCTCCCTGTAACTCTGGCTGCCGCTGGGAAGGGAGGTCGTTGCTCTCCGCTCCCTGTGACTCACTTTCTCGCTGGAGACCAGGTGTCCAGACCCTCAAACTCCACAGTTGGCGCTCAAAGGCTCGTGCCGCTTTGTTCTCCGTATCCAATTCCCGGATGATGCGACTGACTACCTCCTGTGCAGGGTCTGGACCATATCGGACTAGCCGCCTCTTTACCTCTGGAACGAAATCCGCGCCCTCATAGCGACGGATCAGGTTGAGGTGCTCTTCACAGGGTTCTGAATAGTGTCTTGTCAGCTCCATGCTGCTGTAGGTAGGGACGCTGCGCAGTGGCTAGCGTTGCCCTCAATAACTCTCCTACGATACCAGTGCTGTTGTGGTGCTGCTCCTTGCGCTAGGACGCCAATCCCTCCGCTGCCGCCAAATGTTACGGTTGCCTCCAGGCTGGCTGGAAGTTGGACCGTAGAAAAGGATGCTCCTAGCGCTCACCAAAGGAGCAGCAGCACCGTGGACACTCTATAACTGCTGCGTAGCCACCATAAGTAATGCAGACTCTATAAACCACCGCTGCTGGGCTGGTATCTCGCTGTCTGCTCTGCGCCCTGGACCTATGACCAGGCTCCAGTAGGTGAACCTCTTCCTTATGTAGCAATCCCTGTAGCTAAGGGAGTATGAAGAGCATAGCAATCCCTGTAGTGATTATAAGCTGTCCCCTACAAACATGAGTCAAAGCTGCAAGTTAGAGGGTCAAAAATAGGTCTGATGTGCTGGAGCACACAGCCTCCTTTTTATTGAGGTTACATGCAAACAGGACACTCTCAGGGGGAGGCATAAAATCCCCCATCACACATTTGATATTAGATAGAGAGACACTCCCTTTGACAGGCCACAACATTTACTTCAGCAGATAACATTACACACAATAAAACAATGCAGTCCACCTTATCAATACTAGTCTGATTAGACAATGGGAAAGTTGATCACTAAACCTAATTAGAGCTAATCCCAGCAGACTTGTATGTAGAATAGGTTTCTTGAAGCTGAACAAAATTTAACTCTTAATGGCACACAATGAAACTGAACCAAGTGGGAGAAAGCCAGGGACAAGTCATTTCACAGGTCTGGGGACATAGTCTTAAAGGGGGCATTGTTCACCAGAGTCACAATATGTCCCCAGACGTTTCCCAAAGGGCCACACACACCCAACAAAAGTCAATATACTCTCAGGGGCACAATCTTCCAGGGGCCATAGTCATGAGGAAGGAGGCTGGCAAATAGGCTTCTCCAAAATCCAGGGAAGCAGGGCAACCTTCCATTTAAAGGGCCAGTCACAAATAGCAGTTTGTAACAACATCAATTGGCTAATCTGAGATAACTGTTCTTGCAAATGAATTGTGTTTCCAAACAGAAATGCAAATCTATTTTTTAGGTCATTTCCATGTAATATGTTCCTGAATTAAGTTGTCAAGCTGATTGGTTCTGTGATCACCATCGGCAACCAGACCAGTACAACATCACATTTACGTCAGAGCATCTCTAGTAACCAAGGTGACACAGAAGAAAGGGTCTCTGTATTTCTACACTCTCTGTTAAGAAATATGCATTGAGGGTTTTTTCAAAATTAAGATATCAAATGGTGAAAATTGTAGAATCAAGCAAATACAGAACTAGTAAAATAATTTCCATCATTATCTACATATCCACTCTCATCTTGCATCACATACATAATGCAACACATCTCCAAACTGATGAATATGATTAGTATCTAAAAAGACGGTTTTAACATTCATTGAGCAATCGGGTGTATTATGTTGTTTTCTTGTACAGAAACACTGAAAGGCTCACATACATTGTGCATCTTTTTTAATATTTGTGATGTGTATACAAAAGATCAACTTTAGATGATGAACAGGTATAGCCTTTCTGGATTTTGAAAATCAACACACTTTATTCTGCCTTCAAAGATATCTACACTCATATATTTCCTAGGAAAGCATATACAGTAATGCTACACAATTGCATGGTTACATATATGGCAAAAAAAAAAACAACTAAGGATTTTGTTTAAAAAAAGTGTATTAATTAGAAAATGTCATTTTGTTCATTACATTGCAAGCAAATGTGTTTGTGTTTCTAAATGATCTTTATCTGGCAAACAACTGCCATTGGATGTGATTTCCTGTGACATTTCAGCATTTCCTGTGTAACAGAAACCTAGTTTGAACTGTATTTTTGATTGAAGAACCTTGGAATGCCTTTTAGATAAGTAGTTCTAAACCTTTTGATGTCAGGCTGCTTTCCTAAATTATTCTGTACGCCTTTTGAGTTAAAGAGTTTTTTTTTTTTTTTTTTTTTACAGGAGACAGTAAATAATACACCACGCAAAATTCATTTTGATAAGCTCTTAGCAAGCTAAAAAAACACAAAATAATAATAAAAACACAAGATAGCACCAGGAGCCATTCAGAATATATAAAATTTAATTGGTTTGCTTCGTAAACACACAATGCAAATATAAGCCAATATGTGTAGCAAACAATTGGGTATTCCCTTCTGGATAATGATATATGAACACAATATTGAACATCTGGTGATAAAATATCAGTTAATTCAATCAGTCTGCCTAAAGCTTGGACATATAATGTGACCTATTTTAAAGGCTATCCTTTGTTTGTGTATACTAATTCCAGTGTATTTCCTGTCTGTTATCATCTTTCATTCTGTACTACATATTCTCCATCAGTCTTCATCCTCCCCCCCCCCCCCCTTACATCTTCCCAAATGACTGATAAATCCCTGCTTTAAATACACTGATATTAGCACTTCAAAAAGCAAAGCTATCGGCTACACCCTTCAGTATATCCAGGAAGTAGAGGAATCTCACTATAGTAAATCACATCAACTGCCAGAAATTTGTCAGACAATGATGTTCATTTATAAAGCACAGAGTCACATTCTTCTTTTCAGCTGATCCTGGATATTATCAGCAGATTAATGATATTGATTTTTATTTTAGTTTGTCACACATAATTATATTTTAATGTTCAGGACATTTTTTTAATCGATCATTTCTACAACGGGTGGTTCTCGAATAACTTTTTCACCTCCTGCTTAAAGCAAAGGGATTGCTCAGAGTTCAGCAGAGTGAAGTCATTTTCTGGCAAAGTAGTTTGGCTTAAGACTCATATAGATTTTTCCAAATTTAATACAGATATTGAGAAATCTCTGAGATGACAATGCACAGTTCCTTTTGTTGTTGCACACAAAATATATTATTTTAAAATACATTAAAGTTGTTTTTTTAATTTTTTAAATGTGTGTCTGTGTGTCCCTATCAACCCATACTCTGGGAGTTGCCCTCAACAGCCAGTAAGAAATCCCTCCTCAGAGATGAGTTGTGTACAAACATGTGTTTCCTGTTAGATTCAAAATTAAACTAAACAGCTTTAACTTTTTTTTCAATGCAGAGAAACAACGACAACGGTCGGTAAGGGAACGGAAGAAAGTGGTGCTTCCTTCGTTCTCTTCCCTAGTCAACTAGCAGAATGGTGAATGGAGGAGAGGGACAGCTCCTCCATTCCCACCCATAGTAAAAAAGGACGAGCGGCGGGATATAGTATTAATATCCCTTTCTCTTCTCACTCCCCCTCTCGCTTTGCCGCAGAAGCTGCTGCCCTGCTCCCACCTAAAACTATGAGAGGGTCCCATCAACATAAAATCTTAGTGAGGAATGAGCATGTGGGCAGGGCAGGCAGCAGTATTAAAGGGTACTATGTCAGTAATGGAGATAGGGTAAGAGAGCCCCACAGAGATCCTCATAGGGTCAGAGAGCCCTCCAATAAACCCTGCAGTATCAACACATACTATGCCAGTAATGGCGATAGGGACAGAGAGCCTTACAATAGGGACAGAGAGCCCCATAGGGTCAGAGAACCCCTCAATAATCCCATGTCCCCTTTAAAGGGTTTCAGCTGCATCCTTCACCCCCCTCCTTCCCCCTCTCCCCCCCATTCCTTATCATTCCAGGGGAGCAGTAGAAGGACTCCTCCTGCATGGAATCACATGCATTTTCTGCATGCTGAGGAAGAGACCTGCAGCGCAAGTACCTGCGCCTATAAAGGAGCACCCCCGGACGAAACCATTGAGGTAGGGGTAGTTGACCCCTATTGGATGGAATTGAGGGTCAGGTAAGGGACAAGGGGGTGTGGTTTTTTCTGAGGTTTGAAATCAGTGGTGATTCAGTGGGTTTGCGCCCTTTTTTCTACTTACCTGATAGGTAGGGAGCATCATGGCTTAAGTATCTTACCTATCATGGAGGCTTTGCTGGACGAGTTGACGGCGTTGGCCAGAGGTAGAGGCGTCGACTGGCTACGGGGACAGCTCAAGACGGCAGAGGAGCCTCGTGCAGGTTCGTCGAGGGATGCCGGTAGCGGAGGTTCCAGAAGGAGGAGGCTGGTGCGGTAAATGGGGCCTCCGGCGAGGCTGAGTCCTGAGGTGTCTGGATCCAGAAGAAGGTCTGCAGCGAGGCCCGGTAAGCGGAGGTCTTTTGAGGTCAGGAGGCCCGAAGTGGAGGCGGCGTCAGGAGCCGGTGAAGGGTAGGAGTGTGGCCTGTTGGGTGCGGAAAATTGTGAGGGAGTGTGGCAGTGGAAATGGGGGAAATTTTTCTTTGCATCTCACGGCTTGGAGGCCTTTTTTTAATGTAAAAAAAAAAAAGAGAATAATATTGTTTAATAAACAAAGGTGAAGGGGTTTATATTTGGGTTAAAGGGTGGTTTTTGTTAAGGGGCTATCATTATTTTAGGGCTTTGTTTAAAAAAAAAAAAAAAAAGAGATGAAAAAGAAGTAAGTGCGGGTACCGTAGTTGTTTTGCAGTATGATTGTAATTCATTAAGGTGTTTGGCAGGATATTTTTCATTGAATGAAGCTCAAAAAAAAAAAAGAATAAAATAAAAGAAATTTTAAGTAATAATATATGCATAAGAAGGGGTTTGTTTATTTTACTGTTAGGTGGTATAGGGGGAAAAAAGGGAAGAGTTATATATAATGCAAGTAAAGGTGTGTTATTATAAAGTGTTATATTGCAGGTTGGTTCTGTTTATTAAAAAAAAAAAAAAAAATGTTTTGGTCCTAGGTTCTGTTTATTGTTGGTCCGTGTTTTATTTAATTTTGCCTTCTTTAAATTTATGGGGTTATTTTATTTTGTCTATGCATTATTTGGGAGAGGGGGGGATGTTGGGGGGGGATTAAGGAAGTGGGTCGTTTAGGTTAATTTTTAGGTGGGTGTGAGAGCTTAACATCTTTATTTTTTACACAGAGATTTTCCTGGAGATTCACGGTCTTTCCAGTGGTGGGGAGAGGCCCCTACAGCTCAAAGGGACCAAGTTATGGAGCCGCTGCTGGAATTGGATTCTGGCAGTGACTTTGAAGAGGAGGGGAATATGGAACCTGCATTACCGGGACCTAGTACGGCTGGTCAGGTAGGCGATGTGTCTGCCCTGGTGCAGCTTTTACGTTTAATCTCTCCTCAGAGGGGGGTTAGGGTTTCAGGGGGGAAAAGGTTGGGTGGAGGTAGGGTTAGTAGCGAGAAAGATAGGGTAGGGGTCCAGGAGGGTAGGGCTACGGGGGGGTCAGGCACTCACACCCTCCCATGCTTTGCAGTCCCCAGGAACTGGAGATATTACGGTGCCCAGCAGGCATCAAAGGAGAAGATCAGTGTCGGGTCACAGCCGGCGCAGATCACCTTCCCCTATAAGGAAGGCTGTTGAAGTCCATTCACCTACTTGGGCTAGGATGGAAAGATCTAAAGGTAGTGCAAGAAGGGAGAGAGGACAGTCACCTTCTAAGAAATCGAGTGTGAGTCACAGGTCGGGTGATGGTCAAGGAGGCGTGAGTATGTTATAGCGGCCCAAGTCATTCCTAGTGTTGGAGTAGCTAGTCGGGAAGGTTCTGGGATGGCCCCCTAGTCTTCAGGTGAGTCGCTGGGGGAGCTGAGTTGGAAGGATCTGGTCTACTGAGTAGTGAACGTGAGAAGCTGTTGAATGGATTGAAGGCGTTGTTGGCAAGTTTGGAGGCTCCAAGAGGGGGGGAGCCAGTAGCGAAGGAGTGGGTGTCGGGGGCCAGCGTGGCTTCTGCCGGGTCGGCAACGCCGGTTAGCAGGGCAGTTTCGGTCGCAACAGTCTCTGGTGTTTCGGGGGTGGTTAGTTCTCTGAAGGTGGCAGAAGAGGCTTTGAGGCGGCCGTGTTTATGCTCCATTGGGCCATTGGGGATCCATCTGGCGTTGGAGGTAAAAGAGAAGATCTGGAAGCATGAGTTTCTGGAGATTTTTTTCTTTATTACCACTGGACCAGGTTTTTGAAATTAAAGAGGATGATAAGTTGGATAAAGGTAAGAAGGAGGAGGAAGAAAGAAAGAAAGAAAGAAAGAAAGAAAGAAGAGATATAGGAAGCTTCCTAAGACTCTTGGGAATTGGTCCAAGGCATTTTGTATACTTGCTAGTGTGGTATCGGAAAGGTCTCCTGATCAAGGTGGCCCCAACGAGATTGCGAGTGCTTATAGGTCCTACGGGGGTATGGCTTGGTGAGGTTGGCGGTCAGACCAGAAATGCGCTGGGATGATCGTGATATGGGCATTTGGCTCGAAATTATGACACCTTTACGGGGTCAGCCTTTTCTTGGGTCTGGGCTTAGGTCGCCCGGCCCCATGTCTGGTTCCAGGTCCACGGTCGCTATGCGAAAAGGGTTGTGTTTCCAGTTCAATGATGGGTTGTGCTGATTTGGAGCGAGCTGCAAATTCAAACATGAGTGCTCAGAGTGTGGTGGTAGTCACGGATTCTCCAGATGTTTCAAAAAGGGAAAATTTGGAGGAAAACTGGGAGAGTCTGCTCCTTCAAGTTCGGACCCCAGTGAAGGTAGAAAGGATGGTGGGGTGGTTAGAGGCTTACGCCAGTAGACGTGGGAAAGGGGAGGATGAAGAACTGCTATTGTCAGGATTTACTTTGGGGTTTGTGATTCCATTCAAGGAACATAAGGGTGGGAAATTCGCTGGGAACTTAAAGTCAGCTAGGGAATTCCCTGATGTGGTCCGGGTAAGTTGCAGAAGGAAGTGTCTTTGGGGAGGATGGCTGGCCCCTTTGTATCTCCTCCAGTTCCTAATTTGAGAATTTCTCCTTTGGGGGTGGTGCCTAAGAGGGTTGAGGGTCAGTTTCGGTTGATTCATCAACTTTCATACCCAAAGGGCTTTTCAGTTAATGATGGCATTGATCCGAATTTAGTTTCGGTTAATTATGCGTTATTTGATAAGGCGGTTAATTTGGTTAGGGTTGCTGGTCCTGGGGCCCTGTTGGCTAAGGTTTATATTGAGGCAGCGTTCAGGTTATTGCCGGTTCACCCTCGTCACCACTTGTTGGGTTGTAAATTTGATGAAGCCTTTTTTGTTGATCTGTGTCTTCCTATGGAGTGCTCGATTTCTTGCTCTTATTTTGAGAGGTTCAGTACGTTCATTGAATGGGTCGTTAAGCAACGCTCTGGGCTGTCATCTTTAGTTCATTACTTCGATGATTTTTTGTTTGTGGGCCCAAAGGATTCTAAGGTTAGTCAGAGGCTGTTGGCTACGTTTGGTCTAGTAGCTTCTGATTTTGGGATCCCGGTAGCTGAAGAAAAGTTGGAAGGTCCGGTTACTTCAATATGTTTCTTGGCCATTGAAATAGATTTGGTATCTATGGAATGCCGTCTTCCGTGGGACAAAGTTGTGGACTTGAATCAATGTATTCATGGGGCTTTGTTTGCTGAGAAGATTAAGCTTAGGCTTTTGCAGTCTTTGTTGGGTAAGCTCAATTTCACATGCCGAATTATTCCAGTTGGTAGAGTTTTTTGTAGGAGACTGTCATTGGCAACGGTGGGGGTTACAGCACCTCATCATCATATTCGTTTGACCAAAGTGTTAAAAGATTATCTACTGGTATGGTCGGCTTTTTTGAAGGACTTCAATGGCCGGTTGTTGATTCAAGAGGTTGGTTGGTCTGATGAATGTCTGTGCCTGTTCACGGATGCATCTGGTTCTTGTGGTTTTGGAGCATACCTGAATGGAAAATGGTGTGCGGAGGCTTGGCCGGAGGATTGGGAAGCAAAGGGTCGTACAAAAAACTTGACGTTTATGGAACTCTTCCCTTTGGTGGTGGCTTTGAAAGTTTGGGCCCCTGAGCTTCGTGACAAGCAGGTGTGTTTCCATTCCGATAATATGGGGGTGGTATATTCAATTAATAACTTGACTGCCAATTCGCCTCCGGTTATTCGCTTGCTGAGAGAGTTTGTATTGGAATGCTTGAGGCCTTATGTGACTTTTAGAGCTGTGCATGTACCGGGCAAAGTTAATCCAATTGCTGATGCCTTGTCCCATTTTCAGTGGGAGCGTTTCAGACTGGAGGCTCCGGAGGTGGAAACGGAGTGTGTGACTTGCTCCAGGGAGTTGTGGCTACTGGGCTATCAGTAGTATTGTACCTTGTAAAAGGTGATCTTGTTTACGCCCGGGTATGGCAGTTGTGGGTTTCAGTGGCAGAAAGCTGGGATTGGATGGCTTCAGGGGATATTTGTCTGGAAGTCCTGTTGGAATGGGTAAAGCAATGGGGGATGGAGCAGTTCTCTGTGGCTGAGATTCGAAAGAGGATGGCTGCTCTGGCTTTTTTGCTTCAATTGGGTGGGTTGAAGGATGTTACTAAGAATTTTGTGGTCTGTTCGGGGTTTGTGCAGAGGGAAGTCTGTTAGGGATGGAAGAAGGCTGGTGGTTTTTTCTTTGTTGAAGAAGTTGGTGGCAATTCTGCCTCAAGTTTGTTTTTCTGAATTTGAAGTTCTATTGTTCCGGGCTGCTTTTGTTTTGACTTTTTTCGGGGCTTTTCGGATATCCGAAATGGTGGGTAGAAACAAGAAATGCCCCAGTGGTCTTTGCTGTAGTGATGTTTGTTTGAATAAGGGGTCACTGGAGATATGGTTGCAGAAGTCCAAGACTGACTAGTTGGGTAAGGGTAGGTTGATTAGTTTGAGTGCTGTCGGAGGTCATTATTGCCCTGTTGGGGCGGTTGAGGATTTTTTGAAGGTTAGGCCCGGTGCGAATGAGGCTTTCTTCATTCATCGGGACAGTTCTGTTCTTTCGGTTTTCCAGTTTGTCTCAGTTCTCAGGAAATCTCTTGTTTTCTTGGGCTTAAAAGCTAGAGAATTCGGTTCGCACTCTTTCCGTATCGGGGCTGCGACAAAAGCTCAGCTTTATGGTTTGGAGCCTTCGTTAATTAAAAAGATTGGAAGGTGGGGGTCTGATCGTTTCAGGGTGTATGTGAGGCCGGGGTTAGTGATTTAGAGGTTTTTGCTAAATTGATTCTCTTTACGCAGGTCACTTGAGGTGCTGGCTGGTCGGCCATTCTTACGTTTATTGGGCAAGGAAGGCAGCAGCAGTTAAAGAAAATGGGGCTCAGCTGTGTTTCAGTAGAGAGTAGGTTATTTTTGAGGTGGTTTGGGATCAGGGGTATGAGGTGGGCCCAGCTGTTAGAGACAGTTGTGAATTATGCTAGGCTTTTTTCTCCTCCTCATATATTGGTTGTTCACCTGGGTGGTAATGATCTGGGTTTCATGGCACAGAAGTTTCTAGTTGATAGGATCAAGTGGGATTTGGATCGGATGTGTGCAATATTCCCAGGTTTGGTTATTGTTTGGTCCGACATAGAATGCAGGTTGGTTTGGCGGTCTGCCTGGGATTGTGTTAGGTTAGAAAACTCAAGGCGTAAGGTGAATCGAATGGTAAACAGCCATGTTAAGAAATTGGGGGGACTCGCCTTGAGGCACTCTGAGTTTGAAGGGGAATCTGGAAAATGTTTTTTCTTGCGGGATGGGGTCCACCTAAATAAGGTGGGTTTGCATTTATTTAACTTTACTTTGAAAGAGGGTATTGAGTTGGCAGCAGCTGTTTTGGGTGGTGCTCGCTAGTAGATCGAGCTGTGGCAGGGTGCTTGCCCTGGGTGCTGGCTTACGCCATTGTTGGGGTTCCTGGTACCTCCTGTTGGGATAGACAGGAGAGGTGGCTTTCACGGGGAGGCGTGCCTTATGAGAATTAATAAAATAAGCTGCGGCATTTTTTATCCCACTTTATAGAGACTTTGTAGAAGTGGATGTGATATACCCATTCATCAACAGTCCCAATTTTAGTGATTGTTTTGTGTTGCACAGGTGTTAAATAAAGTGTTAATCAATTTATAAATCACCTGCTCTTCCCCATTACATACACCATTCTCATAACTATATGTGATAATTTCACATCAAAATAGATGATGGGATACTAACAAATGAGAAAATGAGCACATCATTAAATCACGTTACAGCTTCTCCCTCCTCACACAGTAAAAAAAGCAGCTGACAACACTGATCAACCTTGTCACTAATCAGGTTGGACAAAAAAGAAAGTATAAATATGGTATTTATTTACTAAGAGATAAAACCAATTAAAGAGACATAAAACCCCAAAAATGTATTTTATGATTCAGATAGAGCATAGAGAATTATTCCTATACGGACAATATTGTAAGGTTCTCAACCTATTCCTAAATGTTGAGAAGCACTGCCTTCTGTGAAGTAAACAATCTTGCCGATCTCCATGCACCTTACTATGACACCCAGAGTAGCTGCACTGCGGTTCCCAATTCTGTTACATTCCCAGCCAACAAGATTGCAATACCATCTCATTTTTCTTGCGCTACACATGTTAGGGTAAGGGCAGAACAGAATAGAGGATCACCTCTATTGTCTCATATAGCTTGCACTGTTGGTATTATCAGATACAAGGCCATCTGCTAGATAGGCTTCAGACGAATCCTTAGGGGGTAGGGCATTTGAGGTAGTGCTCAAGTAGATAGCCAGCCCTATAGAAGATCCGTGGTTTACTCCTGAGATATCTGTCTTCTGGGCCAAAAACACATGCAGTCTGCATAACTCCCTCTCAGAATTCTCGAAAGTGTTTAGTTGTAGCGTTAGGAACGTAGAAAGCTGAATGTGCTCCACTGTCCTCTCTAAGGCCCTGATATTCAAAACCTCTCAGCTCAGGTGAGATGTTCTAAAATTATACTCCAGCACTGTGAGATTGCAGATTTTGCTTTACTTCTCCAAGGGGCGTTCCCTACATTTCTGTATGTGAAGGAGAGACAAGCCCAGTGCAATATAGCACTGCATGACATGACAGTTCTGCTGCATTTACTTGTGCTTTCTATTTTATATCACGTTACACTTCAGATTAACTTTTATTACAGTTAAACTTTGCACTTTGTATTTTGTATTTTATATTGTGTACAGCAGTGTATTTAGTAATTTTAAAAATTCTGATATAGGGCAGACTTCACACAGGCAGAACTCACTGAATTTTCTAAGAAAAGAGGAGGAACCTGGAGATCACAGAGAGATGAAAGATCACTTCCATAGAAAGTAATGAAGCTCTTTGGAATACAAAATGTCACATGGGAGAGAGAAGGTAACTGGGGAATCACTGGGCATATAAAGGTTCCTTTTGCATCAATTCCAAATATAACTGAAACATTTTCACTACAATTTAACTTGTTTTGTCTATATTTTAGTATATATTACTTTTCTGTTAGTTAAAATAAGTGTATTGTAAATTTTGAGCAAATGTCACCTGCATACAGCTTGCTAGACAAATTAGTGAGACCAGCTTGTTAGAGTAAAAGGCTTAGAAAATATCACAAGACTGGTGACAGAGCTTCAGACGTACCCTGGGAACTCCCTAGTTCAGCCCAGGGAACTGCCCTCTCCCTCCCAATTTCTGAAAGTGTCAGTTTTAGTTTTCAATTCAGCAAATTCAAGGTGCAATGTAATTTGTATACATAATCAGAAATATACAAAGTATGATCCTAATTTGTTAAAGTAACACAGAAGTGTAACAAAACTATTATATCACGCAGTGCTGTATTGCTCTGGGCGTGTCTCTGCTTCATATATAGAAATGAGTGAGATCTCTCAGTGCTGGCGAGTTCCGACCTTTTTCTTTCGAATATTTAGTAAGTTCAGCCCCTGTGAAGTCTGAACTTCAATTTGTCCAGAATTCTCTGGAAGACTGAAACTGAAACAAACCCAGGTAGATTAGTCTCAATCAGAAGATTATCTTCTACACAATATGCCATATCAATCAACGTCGATGGTATGCTGGAAGGTAGATTTGAGACAGATTAATCTCTAGGTTCGAAGCAACAAGTAATCTTGTGACCTATCATGGCCGCCACCTGGATGTTCGCCCCATAAATATGCATTTTAAAATGTAAAAAAATGGTTTCAGGTTAGCACACCCCACAAATGGGGAGAAGTTAGCATGAACGCTGTATCCAAAGTCCTGAAGTAAGCGCACATTGGACTTACTACGCTAAATTTGTAATCTGGCACATTATTTTAAGATATTTTATCTAATCAACCATGCTTTTGCCAATTAGGGATAAATATATAGGAGGGTTAGGCTTGCACATACAGAGAGAAGCACACTCACAGGAATGAACAACCAGCTCAATAACATTGTTAGCCTGTTTTATGGCGATTTACCACCTGGGGGCATCTTTTTAGCCCAATAATGCTTTTCACAAAATAGAACTGTCCTGTGGTTTATCAGCCTCACCCGTCCAGCGCCAAAATACCAGGCAATTCCTCTCTGAACAAGGAACACAGCAACCCCAAACAGTCTGCAGTGTGTACTTCTAGTTCTCATAGTTGGAAAACCCACAATTTTCAAAGTTAAATTAAAGAAAATATAAACATTCCATTTTTATCACCCATAATTAAACAATTTGTATTACAATTATGTTCCTTTATGTGATTACAGCCCAAGTGAAAGGATTGCTCTGACCATATGAGAAGTTATTTTTAAATGAATGTTATTACATATAAATAAAGTTGCTATTTCATTATGTACTATATTGTATGCAATGAAATTTAACCCCATGTAACCAAGTCCACAGATCAATAGTTGTCATTGTTATATCAGGTAATAATAGTAGCAAGTTTGTGATCTTAAAGGACTAGTTCGCTCATAATAGTTTGCTATACCTAGTAGCAACAACACATAATAACAAACAGCTAGATTACGAGTTTTGAGAGCTATAGTGATTTTAACGACCACCACAAAAGCAGTGTTATTTCACCTCCCTATAGCGCTGGTATTACAGGTTTTGAAAAAGCAGGCTTGTGCAGGTGATATGGTGGCGTTGAGCTTCATACCACACCGAAAACAAGCGCTGCTTTGACGTGCTCATGCACAATTTCCCCATAGACATCAATGGGGAGAGCCGGCCAAAAAAAAGCCTAACACCTGCGATTGCTGAAACAAAAGCTCCATAACGCAGCCCCATTCATGTCTATGGGGAAAAAGAAAATAATGTTTAAACCTAACATAAACCCCAAGTCTAAACACCCCTAATCTGCTGCCCTGACATCGCCGCCACCTACATACAGTTATTTACCCCTAATCTGTCGCCCCCAACATCGCCGCCACGTACATAAAACTATTAACCCCTAATCTGCCGCTCCCAATGTCACTGCCACTATACTAAAGTTATTAACCCCTAAACCTCTGGCCTCCCACATCACTACTACTAAATAAATCCATTAACCCCTAACCCTAACGTAAGCCTAACCCTAACACCCACTAACTTTAACATAATAAAAATATAGCTAAATTAAATTTACAATTATTAACTAAATAAACCTATTAACCCCTAAACCGCCAGCCCCCCACATCGCAACAAGATAAATTAAAATATATTAACCCTAACCCACCCTAACTTTAACATAATTAAAATAGACCTAAACTAAAGTTACAATTATTAACTAAATAATACCTATTTAAAACCAAATACATACTTACCTGTGAAATAAAACCTAAGCTAGCTACAATATAACTAATAGTTATATTGTAGCTAGCTTAGGTTTTATTTTTATTTCACAGGTAAGTATATATTTATTTTAACTAGGTAGACTAGTTAGTAAATATAACTATTTACTAACTACCTAGTTAAAATAAATACAAACTTGAAACCTGTGAAATAAAACCTAACCTGCCTTACACTAAAACCTAACATTACAAAAAAAAATAAACACTAAAATTACTAAAAATAAAAATAACTAAATTACATAAAAAAACAAACACTAACGGCTAGATTTAGAGTTTTGTCGGTAACGACCCGCGTAGCTAACGCTGGCTTTTTTCTGGCCGCACCTTTAAAATAACTCTGGTACTGAGAGTCCACAGAATGGCTGCATTAGGCTCCAAAAAGGGAGCGTACAGGCATATTTAACGCCACTGCAAATCTCGATACCAGAGTTGCTTACGGACGCGGCCAGCCTCAAAAACGTGCTCGTGCACGATTCCCCCATAAAAAACAATGGGGCTGTTTGAAAAAAAACCTAACACCTGCAAAAAAGCTGCGTTCAGCTCCTAACGCAGCCCCATTGTTGTCTATGGGGAAACACTTCCTACGTCTGCACCTAACACCCTAACATGAACCCCGAGTCTAAACACCCCTAACCTTACACTTATTAACCCCTATTCTGCCGCCCCTGCTATCGCTGACCCCTGCATATTATTATTAACCCCTAATCTGCCGCTCCGTAAACCGCCGCTACTTACATTATCCCTATGTACCCCTAATCTGCTGTCCCTAACACCGCCGACCCCTATATTATATTTATTAACCCCTAATCTGCCCCCCACAACGTCGCCTCCAACTGCCTACACTTATTAACCCCTAATCTGCCGAGCGGACTGCACCGCTATTATAATAAAGTTATTAACCCCTAATCCGCCTCACTAACCCTATAATAAATAGTATTAACCCCTAATCTGCCCTCCCTAACATCGCCGACACCTAACTTCAAACATTAACCCCTAATCTGCCGACTGGAGCTCACCGCTATTCTAATAAATGTATTAACCCCTAAAGCTAAGTCTAACCCTAACACTAACACCCCCTAACTTAAATATAATTTAAATCTAACGAAATTAATTAACTCTTATTAAATAAATTATTCCTATTTAAAGCTAAATACTTACCTGTAAAATAAATTCTAATATAGCTACAATATAAATTATAATTATATTATAGCTATTTTAGGATTAATATTTATTTTACAGGTAACTTTGTATTTATTTTAACCAGGTACAATAGCTATTAAATAGTTAAGAACTATTTAATAGCTAAAATAGTTAAAATAATTACAAAATTACCTGTAAAATAAATCCTAACCTAAGTTACAATTAAACCTAACACTACACTATCAATAAATTAATTAAATAAAATACCTACAATTACCTACAATTAAACCTAACACTACACTATCAATAAATTAATTAAATACAATATCTACTAATAAATACAATGAAATAAACTAACTAAAGTACAAAAAATAAAAAAGAACTAAGTTACAAAAAATAAAAAAATATTTACAAACATCAGAAAAATATTACAACAATTTTAAACTAATTACACCTACTCTAAGCCCCCTAATAAAATAACAAAGACCCCCAAAATAAAAAAATGCCCTACCCTATTCTAAATTACTAAAGTTCAAAGCTCTTTTACCTTACCAGCCCTGAACAGGGCCCTTTGCGGGGCATGTCCCAAAGAATTCAGCTCTTTTGCCTGTAAAACATACAATACCCCCCCCCAACATTACAACCCACCACCCACATACCACTAATCTAACCCAAACCCCCCTTAAATAAACCTAACACTAAGCCCCTGAAGATCTTCCTACCTTGTCTTCACCATGCCAGGTATCACCGATCGTTCCAGGCTCCGAAATCTTCATCTAAGCCCAAGCGGGGGCTAGACATCCATCATCCGACGGCTGAAGAAGTCCAGAAGAGGCTCTAAAGTCTTCATCCTATCCGGGAAGAAGAGTAGATCTGGACCGGCAACCATCTTCTTCCAAGCGGCATCTTCTATCTTCATCCAATGAGGACCGGGTCCATCTTGAAGACCTCCACCGCGGACCCATCTTCTTCCGACGACGACTTCCCGATGAATTACGGTTCCTTTAAGGGACGTCATCCAAGATGGCATCCCTCGAATTCCGATTGGCTGATAGGATTCTATCAGCCAATCGGAATTAAGGTAGGAAAATTCTGATTGGCTGATGGAATCAGCCAATCAGAATCAAGTTCAATCCGATTGGCTGATTCAATCAGCCAATCAGATTGAGCTCGCATTCTATTGGCTGTTCCGATCAGCCAATAGAATGCGAGCTCAAAGGAACCATCATTCGTTGGGAAGTCGTCGTCGGAAGAAGATGGGTCCGCGGTGGAGGTCTTCAAGATGGAGCTGGTCCTCATCGGATGAAGATAGAAGATGCCGCTTGGAAGAAGATGGTTGCCGGTCTGGATCTACTCTTCTTCCCGGATAGGATGAAGACTTTGGAGCCTCTTCTGGACTTCTTCAGCCGTCGGATGATGGATGTCTAGCCCCCCTTGGGCTTAGATGAAGATTTCGGAGCCTGGAACGATCGGTGATACCTGGCATGGTGAAGACAAGGTAGGAAGATCTTCAGGGGCTTAGTGTTAGGTTTATTTAAGGGGGGTTTGGGTTAGATTAGGGGTATGTGGGTGGTGAGTTGTAATGTTGGGGGGGGGTATTGTATGTTTTTTTTTACAGGCAAAAGAGCTGAATTCTTTGGGGCATGCCCCGCAAAGGGCCCTGTTCAGGGCTGGTAAGGTAAAAGAGCTTTGAACTATAGTCATTTAGAATAGGGTAGGGCATTTTTTTATTTTGTGGGTCTTTGTTATTTTATTAGGGGGCTTAGAGTAGGTGTAATTAGTTTAAAATTGTTGTAATATTTTTCTGATGTTTGTAAATATTTTTTTATTTTTTGTAACTTAGTTCTTTTTTATTTTTTGTACTTTAGTTAGTTTATTTCATTGTATTTATTTGTAGATATTGTATTTAATTAATTTATTGATAGTGTAGTGTTAGGTTTAATTGTAGGTAATTGTAGGTATTTTATTTAATTAATTTATTGATAGTGTAGTGTTAGGTTTAATTGTAACTTAGGTAATTTTGTAATTATTTTAACTATTTTACCTATTAAATAGTTCTTAACTATTTAATAGCTATTGTACCTGGTTGAAATAAATACAAAGTTACCTGTAAAATAAATATAAATCCTAAAATAGCTATAATATAATTATAATTTATATTGTAGCTATATTAGGGTTTATTTTACAGGTAAGTATTTAGTTTTAAATAGGAATAATTTATTTAATAAGAGTTAATTTATTTAGTTAGATTTAAATTATATTTAACTTAGGGGGGTGTTAGTGTTAGGGTTAGACTTAGCTATTCTGCCTATTCTTTTGATTTTAACTTCACTGTTGCCTATTAAGATATTTTTATCTACACTTGGATATTAAAAATAGTATGCTTACTTTGGAGGATCGCAGTGTATTTCTTTTTGCTTGAATGTTCTATGCCCACACACTGCTTGATCCTTGAGGAAAGGGGACAGAGCCGGATGAGACACTGAATGCCGGAGCAAGACGCTGAGAGCCTGAATAGCTGAGAGCCTGAATAGCTGATCGGCAACTACCGATGCCTGGATGTGACACGCTGACGTCTGACGTCACACGCCAAACTACGCGGACGGAAGAGGAGCAGACTGGTTCCCAGGCGGATCCAGGACCTGAAGCCGGCAGCGGTCCACAGAGGCACAGACACGGAGCAGACTAGGGGACAAACGAAGCGGTAAGCCTGAGATATGCGAGTAGAGAGCATGAAAAGCAGGTGAGCGATCCGCAATTTGCACAAGTGTCCCCCAGAATGTCTGCACTATAAAACAAGTAAAGTGTCATAAAGGCCTATAAGTGGACTTGACTGTGGGTGAATTTGATAACATACAGGGAGCAATTTGTCACGAACAGTGCCTCATCACTAACTTATCTGTGTGTCAGTTATACCGAGCGCAAGTCCTTGAGACCACAGAGGGGAATTTTGTTTGGATTAGCATTGAGAATTTTGCATTACATCTCTCTGGGACTCGGACAGTTACTTTCCCCAGTGTACTTTTATCCATATGTTTGGCACATTCACTATAATTTTGTGACCAATCAATGTTAAAATGGCAACAGGGTTGTTTTCACTGAAATCAATTTCCGATTTGGACTCAGAAAGATTAACCCTTGAGGACACTTTTGTCAAACAAACTGAACTATTATCCATTAGTGATGTATTTCTGGCTATGGAGCGCACCTTAATCAAAGAGTATAGGATATGGTGGGACCAAAGAGCATTGGAGAAATATTTGACCCTGGATTTGATTCCCAGAGGACTGAGAATGCATAAATTTCCCACTTTCCAGGTTGATGACCCTGACTTTTTGCAAGAATGGAACGACATTTTAAGTGACTGTTCTAAGAGACTTATGCAATTAATCATAAAATTTAAACAATGTCAATTGATTAAAATCAGGGAAGAATTGAATAAGATACAGGTGCAGTTAAATGAATTCTTAGAGCACCCCAAATATAAAGATTTTGACAAATTGTTAGGTGAAACTATTGTCAAGTTTAGAGGTGAAATTGATAACTTTAAACTAAGGAAATTTGTGAGGGATAATAATGATTATATCAGTAACAAAGTTTATACCTGGCAGATTAAATCTGGCTCTAGGACAAACAGGCCCAAGTTCAGGAGGAATAGGAGTACCCCTAAAATGGGATCAGGAGGGGAAGGTAAAAGAGTGACCTTTTCAGATAAAGACAGTACAGATGAGGATAATGAATACAAGTCAGATGAATATGGTGCAGGTGATTCTAGTGGGAACTCAGGTGATGAAGTGCAGGCATCAGTACCTAAGAGTGCCTTAAAGAGGACAGAGTCAGCACATGGTTTAGGCCAGAACAAGGCTGGTAATGATGTTAGGGTACATAGTACTAAGAAAAATAACAAAAATATGAATGAGAGACAACAGGAGTTCCTCAGTGATAGTGAGGGGGATGTTAGACCATCAACATTCATACCCCAGACCATGGAGAATAGCCAGCAACAGGTTTTTCGGTTAGATCCGAAAGGAATAGAAGGAGGCGGAGACATAGATCAAGGAGGAAAGGGAAGGGCCAGGGCACAGCCAAAAAGAAATGCACGCAACAAATACAAAATATGCCTGTCATTAATTTATCTGAAATTGTACTAACAGACCCACAGATTGAAGTACTCAGCCTGGGCTTGGGCTTTGTTCCAACCAATAAATTTGATTTATTTGAAACTATTGTTGACATAAATAGACTGGTTAGGGACTTGACCCTAAAAAAATTATTTTGGGGATCTAGTAACCAAGAGGAAGGTTTGGAAAATCAAACTAGTAATGACTCACAGGTAACTAATGAGGCTCTCCCTAATATAACTGACATCATAGATTTCAAAGAAGGGATTGATTATTTAACCTTACATGAGTTAGGAGCTTCCAGTTCCCACTCAGAGTTCCCTGTTAAGAGGGAACATATAGGGTTTAGGCCCCAATCTATCTTTTACCCTACCAGAACCAGAGGACCCTTTATTGAAGCCTTCCATCGCAGGGTTGAGGAGGATCTGGTTAAACTCTCAGAACAGAGTAATAAGATAACACATAACCTGAGCCCAACCCAGAGATTGGCATTGGAACAGCTAGGGAAGACTGAAGATATAGTCATCAAACAAGCGGACAAGGGGGGCTGCATAGTGGTGATGGGGAGGGATAAATATGTTGAAGAGGCCTTGAGGCAGTTGACAGACACTCTGGTTTATAAAGAACTCAGCTTTAACCCAACGGAAAGATTTGGGATTGAACTGAGACATCTTTTGGATGATGGCTTGATGAGGGGGCATATTGACCAAGAGACATTTGATTATTTGATGGTACTTAAACCTGTTATCCCTATTTTTCATCACCTCCCCAAGGTCCATAAGACCTTGGAGGAGGTGAAGGGTAGACCAATTGTCTCAGGCATAGGGTCACTTTTTGAAAGACTTTCAGGTTGGATTGAGTCCCTTTTGCAACCAGTTATTCACTTCTTGCCATCTTATCTGAAAGATACCACGCATCTCATAAAAGCTATGGATAGTGTCGTATGGGAGAAAAATTGTACATGGTTAACAGTTGATGTGGTTGGCCTCTATTCGGCCATTCCCCATGAATTCGGCATTGAAGCCGTGAGGTATATGCTGCAGAATTTCAGCAATTACCATGAGGATTTAATCGAATTTATAGTTGAGGCCCTTACCTTTCTCCTGACACATAATTATTTTAAGTTTGAGCATACTTTTTATCTCCAAAGACGTGGGACAGCGATGGGAGCTAAATTTGCCCCATCATATGCCAACCTATTTATGGGTTGGTGGGAACTGTCCCACGTCTTTGGAGATAATAACCCATTCAGAGATAGGATTAGATCCTATAAACGTTTTATAGATGATCTCCTTTTTATCTGGGTGGGGGAGATTGCTGAGATGCAAGACTTTTTGATTTATCTCAATTCCAACAGAGTGGGTTTGGAATTCACTGCCCAAACAGGGACAAGTACAATACCATATCTTGATGTGGTACTTAGGGGGGATCCTTTAAATGGTAAGGTCTCTACATCCCTATATCGTAAGCCTATTACCTCAAACTCCTTGCTTCACGCTAGGAGTAATCATCCCCGTCACACGGGGTTTGGGGTGGCCAAGGGGCAGTTCATGAGACTTAAACGGAACTGCTCCTTGGAAGAAGACTTTGCAAAGGAGAGTTGTCTCCTCTCAGAGAGAGGTTACTCACGCAAAGTCATTAATAGAGCCCACTTGGAGGTAATTAGGATGAGTAGAAGTGAGATACTAAGGGGGAACACCAGGAAAAGGAATGGTTATGATTTAACCAGACCAACTCTGGTTACTACCTATAGCCCGCAGTTTAAGGACATTACCAGTATTGTCAGCAAACATCTACCTATACTGACAGCTGAGGACAGCTTAAGGGACTACGTGTCCAAAGGGTGCAATTTTGTCTCTAAGAGAGCATGCACAATTGGTAATTTAGTGGCACCAAGTGTACTAAGGGATAAAGAGAGGGCCAGCAGTAGTTGGCTAAGTGTGAAAGGGCATTTTAAATGCCACTTCTCTAAATGTATAGCCTGTAAGTACAGCAGAGTGACATCCACTTTCCAATCAGCAACTACTAATAGGATTTTCAATTTGTCAAATTGTACAAATTGTAGAACCCCTTTTGTAGTATATTTGGTAGATTGCTCCCAGTGTAACGGACAGTACATAGGGTGCACCACAAGGGAGGTGCGCTCCAGGATCAGAGAGCATCTAAATGATATCTCTCATGATAAAGACACCTCAGGCCTCTCACAACACTTTATCTCTGTGCATGGGGGTGATGTTACGTCACTCTCATGGCAGGTTATAGAATGTGTACTAACACCACCTAGAGGGGGGGACAGAGCAGCACGCCTAATGTTGCGTGAAGCCTTTTGGATCTTCAAAATGAAGACAAGAAGGCCACAGGGCTTCAATATAGAGGGGGATATAATACATTTTTGGAGGAGATAGTAGTTTTCCCTATTCCTTTATCAAAATTATAGGGTCCCCTATTTGATCAGTACAGTAGTGATTGCCAACTCACACAATAAATACATATATATAAATATGGTGCATAAACATGAAATCTTAGGATATTAGATACCAGAAATGTATATATTGCTAGTCAAGAAAGATAATTGATTTAGAATTATATATTAGTTGACTTCCTGGAAGGAGGAGCTAGACAGAGCACGCGAAAGTAGCGTGCTACCTGCAGGAGCTCAATGAAGAACCAATGCCGGTCACGGTCCGTTGCTGGAGTTTGCCACATACTCCCTAGGACACTGCCCTACCTCAATTAGGGTGCGACCTGGAAGTCTGCTGTTAGCCGCCGGCGGCTCAATCGCTAGAGCGACAGCCAAGCCATTGTTACATTGCTTAAATAGCGAGCTGCCTATAACAAAGAATAGAGACTGAATTTTACTTAGCAGAGAATCGGACCAATGCTGCACTTAACATAAGGGGTGCCACTTCTGACAGAGGTCTGTCTAAGTCCTCACGCCTTGTTTATGGAGCAGCTGAGGTGAACACTGAGAAAGAAACCCTGACTACCCTGATGCTTCTCACCTGGCTGAGAGCTGACGCTGAGAAGAGACTGACTTCCCCCATACTGACCGATTCTACTGCGGAGGAACGCCGAGGAAAAAAAGAAAAAAAACCCTGAATGCTTTGGCTCTCTCACCTGGCTGAGAACTGTTGCCGAGAGGAGGCTGATCGTGTCCACACATATTGGCTCTGATACGGAGGATCTCGAGAGGATAAAATCCTGGTTGTTCCAGCTCCCTCACCTGGTTGAGAATACAGACCGGCTCTACTACGGAGCGTGGAAACGTCTATTGGAGCAGGAGTGCTGTATCTGCCCCGCTGTACTGGAGTCCGAGGATTTCCCTTTTGCGAGGAGTAAGGCGGCAGCGCAGCTGACGGAAGGATAGGAAACTCTGGTCGGTGAGAACGCTGCTGCTGTGGGAAAAGAAAAGAAGACCTCCTGAAGTTGGAAGAGGGGGGGCAATTAGAACCCGGTCTCAACGGAGTAAAACATTGGAGATTATCCCTCTTAGCAAAGCCCTGGCCTGCAGAGACTATCACAGAGTTAATTCCTGGATGCATAGACTATCACTGCTTAAAGATCGCTGTACAGGAGTAATAAGGTCTATCCTGGGCAAGGAAAATTTATCCAAAATCCTCAACACGCAAGTACTTTCTTTACTTAAGCCTCTATTTTAAGGCTATAATACGTTGTTTGCAGACATATGAACCTTGTCTTTAACTTTTGTGCCTACAAATTTTAGCGCAATAACTAATCTATCCTGATGTGAGTCTGAGAGCATACACAGTTGTTTTTTTGGATGGCAACAACTTGTTTCTTTTTGCCACAGATATAACAATAGCTGGGAGCCAAGCCAATTCATATACATTGTGGCAACATAATACTAAGAACTTGGAAACTGTTGCCTGCTTGTTATATAGTTTTTTTTCATTTGTGTGAAACTGTATATACATAGTGCTTGAAAATGTTATAATCGATTGAGTATACCCAAACTGTGAGTGTATATTTCGAGGTAGATACCAGGAGAAACTAGAAATTTAGACTTATTGGCAGATATTGGCAGATAGATGACACAGGCTATCTTTATATAAATTACATGTTAAATTGCCAATAGGCTAAAGAATCCATAGAATTAAGTCTTGACTATAAAAATATCTCTTGTAATAGATAAACTGAGACATCTAGATCCTTGGGTCAATTCAGGGAATTTGTGTTAAAATTATTCACAAATATAAACGTTATATATCTAGTATATTAGGATCAGCTCTATATTGGGTACAATATTGTTCCGTTTAATATAAGGAGCATAAGAGGGAACTTATTACAACCGCTATTTCCTGAATTAATGCTTTATAGACCTTTAAATAGATAATATCTGGAAATTTCAGTCTATGTAGATTTAGTAGAAGGAAGCAGATGCAGGTGTTTTATATTTGGATCGTGTGTTAAATTATCAAGTGAAACATAGAGTTATATATTGAATTGAAGGTTATTACTGACTTCTGGGTAAAATACATCAAGAGAAAAAGGATACTCCCTTTTAGGATTAATTTAAGGAAAGTGGTTTAAATTGATATTATAACACAGTTCATTCTAAATAGTTAAGGCACCAACTGGGGATCTAAATTTAAGTAAAAGTTACAAACATTATCTATATTTCCTGCAGTAGGAACAGTTTTCTACGCCTTTCCCTTTTTCAAATTGTCTAGTAGCAGGAGCAACAAGGCAAATTTCCTAAAAAAAAGAAAAAAGGAAAAAAAAAATTTTAAACCTAGGGCACAATGTACTGTGTTGCGGCTATAAGCATGGTCATTTAAATCACTTTATAGATTGCACATTATCTACACTTTGTCCCCTTTTTTTTTTTTTTTTTTCTCACTTTTTATACTCCCACAAGTGGGGCTTACTCCCCCCTAAACCACGTATAGTTTTTACTTGTCTATCCACTTCTAAGTGGCCAACTCTATTCTTTCCCCCACGTTCACGAGAAATATATGGAAAAATTTCTCTCCCCTCACAATACACTTTCACAGACCATGCCACCTAAAACAAAAGACAGGAAGCCACGTACATCGGACATCATGATGGAAAATGCTAGCGAAGGAATCAATTTAAAAGCAGACTTACAACCACTAATTACCCAGCTCAGTGATATTTTCATGCCCCAATTTGAACTACTTAAAATCCAAATATCTGGGCTATCATCAGAACTAAAAGTATTCGCCAATAGACTTACGGAAGTAGAGGATAGAGTTTCTACAATAGAAGATATATCTAACAATCACTCTCAAAGAATATTAGACCTTGAAAAAAAAAATACAATGTTGACTGCCAGGATAGATGATTTAGAAGACCGCTCCAGGCGGAATAATTTAAAAATAATAGGACTGCCTGAGACAGATCAATATAAAGACCTTCTACAATTTGCATCAATAACTCTCCCTCAAGCCCTAGGTATTATACAGGTGCCATTACTCATAGAAAGGGCCCACAGACTGGGTCCCCCTAGAACTAGAGATAATGGGAAAAATACATATAGGCCAATTTTGATAAAATTCTTGAACTTTCAGGATAAAACAAATACGCTTAGAGCATATAGAAAAATTGAAAACCTACATATTGGAGGAAATAAAATCTTAGCTTTTCAAGACTATTCCTCAGATACAGCTTTTAGGAGGAAAGAGATGGCACCCTTTTGTACAAAGCTGATACAAGAGGGCTTCTTAGCAAAATTATTGTATCCAGCAAAAATTCTCATAGAAGAAAAGGATGGCATAGTTAAATTATATAATTTAGAAGAGGCCAAAGCGTATCTCAAAAAACATAAGATATCACTTACATAAGATCTAAGGAACACATCTGAGGCAATCTATCTTGAGCATATTTATGGTGCTAGTCAATATATTTGATGAAACTGAAATCTATTCTGCATTTATGATATATAGGTTTTTATTTAAGCTGATTTACATGCTAGAGGAACTAGCAAATTATACTTTGTTTTGGCTGGCGATTTTTTGTTGTCCACATGGTAGTATGAATGTTTGCGTGGTTGTTCCCCCCCCCCCCCTTTTTTTTCCTTTTTTTTTTTCTCTCTTCTTCCTCTTCCCTTTTTTGCTTCAATTGCTCTCTGCCCCCTACTCCCCTCCCCCTCTTACCCCGTTCGGATCAGGAATGTTTTATAAATAAAAGGAAATATTAGGTGTTTATCATGGAATGTGGGGGGTATCACCTCCCCAATCAAGAGGAAAATAATACTTAGACAACTGGGCAAACACAATCCTGACATAGTCCTACTACAGGAAACACACTTAAAAATGAAGGAAATTGTGAAACTTAAAAGTAAATGGGTTGGAGAGGTGATAGCTGCTCCCTGTTCCAGAAGGAAAAAAGGAGTTGCCATTCTGATAAATAAAAAGCTAGTTTATAGTATCTTGAATATAACTTTAGATCCGCAAGAGAGATGGCTGGTCTTGGAGATACAGGTGGACGGCCTTCAATTGGTGATTTGTAATGTATATGGTCCTAATAATACAGAGCCTAGTTTCTGGAATAACTTAGTTTTTATGTTAACCAAATTTCAAGGACAGAATATAATTCTAGCGGGTGATTTTAATCTAATATCCACAGAAAAACTGGATAAAAGCTCCTTTAAAAAGTCTACTTTTTCTAAACAGAAAGCAAAATTTTTTAAACAAATATGCAAAGATCTAAAGCTACATGACATCTGGCGATTGCAGCACCCTGATACAAGGTCTTTCACCTGTGACTCCAAAAGTCATGGTTCCTTCTCTCGGATAGATTTTTTTTTGCTGTCCAGCTCTTTAATCAAATTAGAAGTCAAGGCAGAAATACTGGACATATTGATTTCAGATCACGCAATTATTTCCTTAGACTTTCACCTACTACCAACCCAGAATAGAGAAAGAAATAACTTTTTCTTCCCAAAATTTTTAGCAGATAATATAGAATTTAATAACTGGCTTAAAAGTAAATGGAGAGAATACGACTTCTTAAATAGAGCGTATCGTGGGAAAATAGAAATATTTTGGGAAACCGCTAAGGCCTTTCTAAGAGGACATATTAAAGCATATATGATTGCAAAAAAAAGGAAATCACAGGAAAGGGAAATTCTTCTATCTAAACAAGTAAAGAATGCATATACCAAATATATTAATAACCCCTCTAAGCAGTTTGGGGATAAATATAAAACAGCTAAAGCAGAAAGGGATATTTTTATTAAACAAAAGGTCGCCCGGGAAGAACTTAAAATAAGTACCAAATACAAAGGCCAATTCGGGAAGTCGGCCCAATTTTTATCTAGGTTGGACAAGACCAGGAAAAAATCCAATACAATAGAAGCAATTTATGAGGGAACAAATAGGGTCACTGATCAAGCAAGAATTAAAAATGTTTTCCTAGAATACTATCAAAATCTATATGCAGTAAAAGAAATTAATATGGAGAATAAGAATAATTTTTGGCACAAGATCAGCTTGCCTAAAATATCTCAAGAAGCAGTTAGCGCCCTTAATAGACCGATTAGGAAAGAGGAAGTTCTAGAAGCCATAAATAATGCTAAAGTCAATAAAGCTCCTGGCCCCGATCAGATACCCGCAGAAATGTACAAAATACTCAGATCAGAGATAGCAGATACTCTAGTCTTATTGTTTAATGGATATTACATAGATGGCATAAATATGTCAAAGTATTTCTCAGATTCTATTATATCACTGATTTTGAAAAAAGGGAAAGACCCACTAGACCCAAAGTGATATAGGCCCATTTCACTACTTAATGTAGACTATAAGTTACTAACTCATATCGTTGCAAACCGATTAAAATTCTGTCTTGATCCAATCATTCATACTGATCAAACGGGCTTTATGTACCAAAGATCCTCTACCAAAAATATGCGGAAAGTAGCTCTAGTACTAGAATACTTCTGGAATAAAGTATCAGAGAGAAAAACAGACAACCAGGACTTTGCATTAATTACAATCGACGCCGAAAAGGCCTTTGATTCCGTGGGCTGGGATCATTTATTCTCGACTTTAAACTTTTTTGGCTTTTCAGGCCATTTCGCGCAATTTATTAAAATTTTATATGACCGTCCCCGGTCCAGTATTATAATTAACGGCAGTTACACTTCGAATTTAACATTATATAGAGGAACGAGACAGGGATGCCCACTTTCCCCCGCTATTATTTAATCTTGCTATAGAACCTCTGGCGGTTACATTGCGACAAGAACTACAAGGTATTAGATTAGGCCAAGAGAAACTAGTATTATCTTTATATGCAGATGATTTGTTATTATATATCAGAAACACAGAGAGGAATATACCACAGGCCCTAAATATTATCGATATGTTTGGTTCTATTTCAGGTTATAAAATTAATGCTAATAAGTCTGAAATCCTCTGGTTACATAAGACGAAAAAAAGCATACAAGATCATCCTTTCCAAGAGTCTTTAAGTATTAAGTATCTAGGACTAAATTTCCATGTAGACCCAAACCAATGGTATAAATTAAATTATTCTCCTTTCTTTAAAAAAGCTTCAGAGAAATTACAACGCTGGATTATGTTCCCTATCTCCCTCTCGGCCAAGGTAATGATTATAAAAACTATTTTGTTTCCTCAATTAACGTATATTATGCAAAATCTACCACTCTTTATAGAGAGTCAAGATATAAAAAGATTTAATAGAGAATGTGCTAATTTCTTCTGGAATAACAAGAGACATATGCTTTCCATAGCAAAACTAACACTCAGATTTGAAGACGGCGGTTTATCTTTTCCAGATATTAAAAAGTATAACATAGCCATATTAGCTCGTTTCGCATTTGACTGGGTAACAGAAGCCAACTACCTGACACATGTGTATATGGAAGAACAACTTAGTGCTCCATATACATTGAAAGCTTTGTTGCATTGCCCAATACCATATATACCAAAGGATATTAAAAATATGCTATTAATACGTAACACTATTGAAGCATGGCAGAAACTGAATAATTTACTTAATCTTAACTTTGAAACATCTCCACTCCTACCAATACAAGGTAACCCAAAATTTACGCCAGGTTTATCCTATGAAGTGTATAATGTATGGTCCCAAAAAGGCCTATTTTATGTCTATCAATGTTTAAATAATTATCTTCAGATTAGATCGTTTGAGGACATTGCCAGAGAATTTGACCTTTCAAATAAAAACTTCTTCGCCTACTTGCAAATCAGACATTTTATAGCAGAAAATAAAATATCAAATTTAGAACGTGAAGGATGGGGACAAATTGAAACATATTTAACATATTATAAAACAGGCAAACATAGTATCGCCTTACTATATAAAATTATGCTTGCTAAACAGGGCCAGTTAATAATTAATAGTCTCTCTGAGAAATGGACAACCCATTTTGATAACATGACTGCAGATATGCTTAAAGCAAGTTTCAAGTGGGTCAAGAGTGCTTCTATCTCGACAGTCTGGAAAGAATCACATATAAAATTAATTAGTAAGGCTTATTTGACGCCAATGAAAATGACTAAATGGAATTCAAATTTCGCTAATAATTGTCCCAGATGTAATAATCCAGGTGCAGATACAGTGCATTGCTTCTGGGAATGTCCCAAAATCCTGCAGTTCTGGATCAAAATAGAATTTTGGCTCAATAAGATGCTAGATACTAGATTAAAGATTACACCTAAACATATTTTTTTTCTTGCCACTACAGAGACTAATAGAGATAATATCAACCTTATTAATACGACAATCATGTTGGGACGTAACTTAATATTAAAACACTGGAAAAGTAAAAAGGCCCCTCCTATGTCTTGCTTCATAAATTCAATACATGCACAGGTAATTTTTGAACAAATGAGTATCTCAGTCTCACAAAAAAGAAAAATTAAAGCTTTCTTTTCAAAATGGCTAAAAGTTATTTTATCTTACCCACGTGATATTCAGTTCTCCCTTATTTTTAATTTGCGAAGAACAGAATACTTTGAAACTTTGATTCTGACAGGGGTCTTCCCAACTGAATGGTATTGATCTGGGATGACTAGTACGAGAGGCCTGGATGGAGAATATAGGTAATAGGGGGAGAGGGGGTGGTTGTGAGGAGAGGGGTAACAGAGAGTATTCTTTTCCCTTTTTTTTTTTTCCTCTCCCTTCTTTTTTGTTATTGTTCCTGGTATGAGTGGATGAATGGATGCCCCCCCTCTCCCACTGTGGAGAGAAAGGCGGTAGGGCATAAAAATTAAAAAAAAAAAAAAAAAACTCATTATGGGTGCGAGAATTTATTTTGTCTGAACTTTACTACTAGATGAAGATGGAGATATAATTATAAAGTGTCATTATATGTCTGTAATATGATGTCTTCTTTGTCTTCAAGCTGTACCCATTCTGTTTCAATAAAAATTATATGTAAAAAAAAAAAAAAAAAAAGAATTATATATTAGTTGAAATAGGACAAATAAGTATTCAACAATGGGCTAATTATTATTAGCTCTTATGTTTTTTCAATTATACACAAAATTCAGAACTAGCAGAGAAAGTATGCAACAGAGCACTATTTGTATATATCTATGTGTATTAAATAAATTCCTTTATTTAAACCAATTAATGGGGTAGAGCAGACACATAAATAACAAGTAACTGACCAACTAGGGGTTAATCTCATTAGACTGAGGAACCAATAGGAGATTACCATCAGATTTAAAAGGCAGGAAGGAAGGGTAACAGGTCATGTTCATGATTAAGGGACTAACCGAAACATGTAGGACAGACCAGTTCCTGAAAATGTTCTGCCTATTCTTTTGATTTTAACTTCACTGTTGCCTATTAAGATATTTTTATCTACACTTGGATATTAAAAATAGTATGCTTACTTTGGAGGATCGCAGTGTATTTCTTTTTGCTTGAATTAGCTTTAGGGGTTAATACTTTTATTAGAATAGCGGCGAGATTCGGTCGGCAGATTAGGGGTTAATAATTGAAGTTAGGTGTCGGCGATGTTAGGGAGGGCAGATTAGGGGTTAATACTATTTATTATAGGGTTATTGAGGCGGGAGTGAGGCGGATTAGGGGTTAATAACTTTATTATAGTAGCGGTGAGATCCACTCGGCAGATTAGGGGTTAATAAGTGTAGGCAGGTGGAGGCGACGTTGAGGGGGGCAGATTAGGGGTTAATAAATATAATATAGGAGTCGGCGGTGTTAGGGGCAGCAGATTAGGGGTACATAGCTATAATGTAGGTGGCGGCTCTTTGCGGTCGGCAGATTAGGGGTTAATAAGTATATTATAGTGTTTGCGATGCGGGAGGGCCTCGATTTAGGGGTTAATAGGTAGTTTATGGGTGTTAGTGTACTTTTTAACACTTTAGTTATGAGTTTTATGCTAAAGAATTGTAATGTAAAACTCATAACTACTGTCAGGATAGGGTGTGCCGCTCACTTTTTGGCCTCCCAGGTAAACTCATAATACCTGTGCTATGGGAGTTCCATTGAAAAAGGACACCTATACCTACAAGACTTGTAATAGCAGCGTTAGGGAAAAAGCAGCATTATGGGCCAAAACGCTGCTTTTCCAATCATAACGCCAAACTCGTAATCTAGTTGATATTTAGTTACAGTAATTAAACTACAAAGTGAATTGTTAAAAGTTATTTTTTTTTTAGTTACAGTATAGAAGTATTTCACATACGCTGTCCTTGATGATCCTTGATGATAATACAACTCCATAATAATAGATTTCTTAAATTCCCCAGTAACATATCATAAGTCTAATGGGACATCTTGAATAAGTTCACAATCTGTTAACAACTACTGTTATCTACTGGGCATTTGTCCCTACAGAACAATGCTAGCACAGGAAATCTCCCTGCTGTAACAGCAATAAATAAAATAGTTTCCTAACTACAGTGACAGAGTATTTACATTTCTGCAAACATAATTGAATACAAAGGTTTAAACAATGTTTAGAGTGGGAAACAAGGTAGGATAAAAGCTGTATATGTATAAGACAGAGTGATAAGCTTGTGGGAAATAATGTTTTACCATAATTATTATTAAGAATAAAAACATCACACAGATTAAATACAGATACACTGGCACACATAAAATCACCCAGATACATATGCAAACTAATACACATATGCAGACATGTTCTTATACACACATTCAAACTGATATAGATAAACACAGGTTGCACAAAACACATAAAAAATACATTACAAAGTACAGTTACATTCATAATAACACTGTCTAATAAAAATTATTTTTAAAAAAAGGGCTCAAAGATATGAGATCTCCTATACCAAAATACCATCAGATATATGTAAAAATATGTATTTATGAATAAATAGAACATATTCTGCTATGTGAAGAACATTGGAATGTGAAATATTCATATTTTATGTCTGGTTAGCACATATGATAATATGCGAGCGGGTTAGCATACAAGTCGGGGGTTCGATTTTTTTTCCAAAGAGTTTATTTTTGTGCGACAGTCTAATTGCGCTTGAAGTAACCTGTTTGCGTGCATCGGGTTAGCGCGAATGCGATAAACTTTTACTATCAACTCATAATACCAGTGCAACTCGACGCACGCAAAAAGATTACTTCTAGCGCAATTAGCACTATAGCCAAAGTGCTAAATAGCGCTCCACATGTAATCTAGGGCTAAGTAATTAATTCAGCATTTATTCTGATTGAAATTTAAATCTTCTGGTAGATCTTTTTTTAACCAGATGAAAGGTAATTCTATGAGATCATTCACAATACCTATTAAGGGCCAGATTACACGTGGAGCGCAAAATATCGCTTAAGCTAGTGCAATATTTGCTCTCCACTCAGTAATACCAGCACACGCAAATGTGCACTGGTATTACAAGTTAGGTGCAATGCGAACACAACCTCATGTTCCCTTTGCATTGGAGCATTGCGCTCATGAGAGCACGCTTCCATAGGCTCCAACGGGAGCTTCGTTCTCATGCCGTAAGATACGGCATAAGAACCTAGCACAGCAAAGGCGATCAGACGTACAGGGATGGGCAGTAAATTTAAATATTTATGTATATGAATATATACATATATATATTTATAGAGAAAGTCACAGTACGTCCCCTTATTAAGCTTAAATGCAGTTAGTATATGAAGAGATCACCCAGCTATTACGACACTTAGATCTATAGTCCACAAACCCAGCTATATATTAGAGATCACCCAGCTATATATTAACACATAAATATTTATGTATATAAGCATATACATATATATTTATAGAGAAAGTCACAGTACGTCCCCTTATTAAGCTTAAGTGCAGTTAGTATATAAAGAGATCACCCAGCTATTATAACACTGAGATCTATAGTCCACAAACCCTGTTATAAAGATCAAAGTCCAGACCAGTGAGATCCCCTAGCGGATCGTTCACCAGGGCCTCCATTACATATGCAGCGTTGCCCGCAAAATCCTCCGCCACCAGTTTTTATGCGATTTTGGTATTACATATACGGCGTAGCATACAAGTTACGCACGTATATTTCACCCGTCGCTCGCAATTATTAATCCCATAGGCTAACATGGGGCAGCGTCCTAAATCGGTATCCAATATCCAGCGCAAGGCCTTACGTGGCGAAAATGGAGAAATCTTACTCCATTTTTACCTTGCCATAAAAGGCAGCCGTAGCAGGCCTTGCGCTGAGTATGGGAGCACCGTAACTCCCGAAAATGCCTGCAAAAATAAACTAACACCTAACGCATGCGCAATGTCTATCTACCTGTCAACCGCAATCCCCCACCGCAATAACTAATAAAGTCTATTAACCCCTATATCCGCCATCAAACCCACACCGCAAGTAATAACTAAATTATTAACCCCTAAATCCGCCAACCCCAACATCGCAAACTACCTCTTAAAACTATTAACCCTTAATCCGCCATTAACCCACAACTCAATAAACCTATTCAAGTATAAACCCCTAAACCGCCATAGCCCACATAGCCTATTAAATGTATTAACCCCTAATCTGCCGCCGCCACTATAATAAATTTATTAACCCCTAAACCTAAGTCTAACCCTAACCCTAACACCCCCCTAACTTAAATATTATTTAAATAAATCTAAATAAAATTACTATTATTAACTAAATTATTCCTATTTAAAACTAAATACTTACCTATAAAATAAACCCTAAGATAGCTACAATATAATTAATAATTACATTGTAGCTATTTTAGGATTTATTTTTATTTTACAGGCAACTTTGTATTTATTTACAAATTTAATAGCTACCTAGTTAAAATAAATACAAATTTACCTGTAAAATAAATGCTAACCTAAGTTACAATTATACCTAACACTACACTATCATTAAATAAATTAAATTAATTAACTACAATTACCTAAAATTAAATACAATTAAATAAAATTAACTAAAGTACAAAAAAACAAAACACTAAATTACAGAAAATAAAACAAAATTACATTTTTTTTGTACTTTAGCTAATTTTATTTAATTGTATTTAATTTTAGGGTCATAATAATTTGCATACAAAGAGAGAAGCGCTTGTCATGTTCCTTGTTCAGAGGAGAATTGCCTGGTATTTCGGGGCTGGACTGACCATGTTGGCGGGATCAGACTGATATACTACAGGAAAGTTTTCCCCTGTGAAAAGCACAATTGGGCAGAAAGTAGCTACTACCAGGTGGCAACCGGCCCATAGAACAAGCTATTGATGCTGCTGTTCATTCCTGGCAGACTGCTTCTCATTCTGTTTTGCATATGTAAATATGACCCTGGGGATAGTCTCCCTAAGGGTGATGGGGGAAACCAGACGTGGACTCCTTGCCCAATGTGCTTAGAGGGAGATGGCTGCACCTCACTGACGAGGCCCAAAGGAGGCCGAAACGATCGTCTGGGGTTGTCATGTTCCTTGTTCAGAGGAGAATTGCCTGGTATTTCGGGGCTGGGCTGACAATGTTGGCGGGATCAGACTGATATACTACAGGAAAGTTTTCCCCTGTGAAAAGCACAATTGGGCAGAAAGAAGCTACTACCAGGTGGCAACCGGGCCATAGAACAAGCTATTGATGCTGCTGTTCATTCCTGGCAGACTGCTTCTCATTTTGTTTTGCATATGTAAATATGACCCTGGGGATAGTCTCCCTAAGGGTGATGGGGAAAACCAAACGTGGACTCCTTGCCCAATGTGCTTAGAGGGAGATGGCTGCACCTCACTGACGAGGCCCAAAGGAGGCCGAAACGATCGTCTGGGGTTGTCATGTTCCATGTTCAGAGGAGAATTGCCTGGTATTTCGGGGCTGGACTGACCATGTTGGCGGGATCAGACTGATATACTACAGGAAAGTTTTCCCCTGTGAAAAGCACAATTGGGCAGAAAGAAGCTACTACCAGGTGGCAACCGGGCCATAGAACAAGCTATTGATGCTGCTGTTCGTTCCTGGCAGACTGCTTCTCATTCTGTTTTGCATATGTAAATATGACCCTGGGGATAGTCTCCCTAAGGGTGATGGGAGAAACCAGACGTGGACTCCTTGCCCAATGTGCTTAGAGGGAGATGGCTGCACCTCACTGACGAGGCCCAAAGGAGGCCGAAACGATCGTCTGGGGTTGTCATGTTCCTTGTTCAGAGGAGAATTGCCTGGTATTTTGGGGCTGGACTGACCATGTTGGCGGGATCAGACTGATATACTACAGGAAAGTTTTCCCCTGTGAAAAGCACAGTTGGGCAGAAAGAAGCTACTACCAGGTGGCAACCGGGCCATAGAACAAGTTATTGATGCTGCTGTTCGTTCCTGGCAGACTGCTTCTCATTCTGTTTTGCATATTTAATTTTAGGTAATTGTTTTTAATTAATTTAATTTATTAAATGATTGTGTAGCGTTATTTTAACTAGGTAGCTATTAAATTTAAAGTTAATAACTATTTAATAACTATTGTACCTAGTTAAAATAAATACAAAGTTGCCTGTAAAATAAAAATAAATCCTAAAATAGCTACAATGTAATTATGAATTATATTGTAGCTATCTTAGGGTTTATTTTATAGGTAAGTATTTAGTTTTAAATAGGAATCATTTTATTCTTCTTCTTTATTTATTTATAAAGCGCCGACAGATTCCGCAGCGCTGCCCATGGGTACAAGGATAACAGTACAGTGGAGAAACAATACGATAAGACACAACATTTTACAGAAAAATACAGGGGGAATTGAGGGCCCTGTTCCCGTGGGAATTTACAATCTAGATGGGTAGGAGGATATTAACTAATTTAGTTAATAATAGTAATTTTATTTAGATTTATTTAAATAATATTTAAGTTAGGGGGGTGTTAGGGTTAGGGTTAGACAGGTTTAGGGGTTAATAAATTTATTATAGTGGCGGTGACGTTGCGGCGGCAGATTAGGGGTTAATACATTTAATAGGCTATGTGGGCTATGGTGGTTTAGGGGTTTATACTTGATTAAGTTTATTGCGTTGTGGGTTAATGGCGGATTAAGGGTTAATTATTTAAGAGGTAGTTTGCGATGTTGGGGTTGGCGGATTTAGGGGTTAATAATTTAGTTATTACTTGCGGTGTGGGTTTGATGGTGGGTATAGGGGTTAATAGTTTAAATAGGCATATTGCGTTGTGGGGCGTTGTCGGTCTAGGGGTTAATACATATAATATTAGTAATAAGAGGGGGGATTGCGGATATAGGGGTTTTAGGTGTCAGGCTTATTTTTGGGAGGCATGTTAGACTTTTACAGGAGATCATTTTCTTTACTTTTCTTAGGCACCGGCCGTTTCTAAAGTGCCGTAAGTCACTGGAGACTCCAGAAATTTGTATTTACGCTCATTTCTGGACATCGCTAGTTTATCCGACTTACGGCACTTTAGGAACTGCCGGCGGGGTTTATGTAATACCCCGATGTGCAAGGTAAAATTACTGGCGGCGCCCCAGATCTGCAGATCCCAGGGATAGTACAGTGATGCAGTGGTGCAGCCAAACGCTGATAGATTCGTCATAATATTTATAGAGAACACACAGTTTCCCTTAGACCGGAATGTAAAGGCACTTTTCAGTGTCCGTTTTTTTTTTTCTAACATCCCACACCCGCACACTTTAACCTCTTATAACTGCTTTGTGCAGATATTTTATAAAAAAATAAAGATGCTACTATTTTTATTTTTTAATAAAGAACACTACACTTTGGGGGCAATTGGGGCACATTTAGAAAATTAACCAGAAATGTTATCTCTAGTTAATTTTTGGAGCACTAATTGCTACCGCGATTAAAGCTACAGCGAATCATGTTTGATAAATCTACCCCTTAGTCTAAACTTCAAATGAGTATTAGATTTTTTTCTGACAAATTTTAGCCATATATATTTCCACATCCCCCCTGAATCATGTGACAGCCATCAGCCAATCACAAATGCATATACCTATAGTCTGTGAATTCTTGCACATGCTCAGTAGGAGCTGGTGACTCAAAATGTGTAAATATAAAAAGACTGTGAACATTTTGTTAATGGAAGTAAATTGGAAAGTTGTTTAAAATTGCATGCTCTATCTGAATCATGACAGTTTAATTTTGACTTGAGAGTCCCTTTAATGTATCAAGGATTCCTTAATAAATAAAGTATCCCATTTTGGCATACATACTCAGTAATAAGAACATACTCGTTATATAAGAAAGACTGCCATATATCTATAATTATACATAGAGATACAGATCTAAATGTGAAAGTAATCCTCCCCAGCAACCACAGGTCATTTGGCAGTGAAATAGTTAACTCAACCGGCCACTAATTATTTGCCATGACAGTAACTCTGGGGCACTATTGGGATGCGCCAGCTGTCTCCACGGCAACACAGCCTTGCAAGCAGAGACAACGCCTGCGGCCTTGGTAGAAGAGCCATCCACAGGGGCATCACTTCTCAATTCGTAGCCGGCAGGAGACATTTGTCAGGGGGAAAAACAGCAGGGAAGCTGTCATGTTTCCTCACACCATTGACACAGGCACAATGCAGCTGCATTAATAAAAATGAGGCACAGTGCAGGATCCTAAAAAATCAGGCAGTGACAGAGCATTAAAACGTTTGCAGACTGTAAGATTAACTTGTGCGTACGCATGTGAAGATCAGTGGCTTATTTATTGTGTCTTTTTCATCTGAATGTCAGTCTGCTCCTGAAGCATCCAGATAAAATGATAATAAAGTGTTCATTATAGTTTTGTTTGTCTGGTGTATGTTCAAAAAGGAAATTGTTCCACTCAGCAACTCAGCAACAGTTAATCACCAATATTAGATTATTTAGAAAGGATTTCCTATTAAAAAACATATATTTTCATCCTGTTGTGAACATGATTGGTTATTATTTTGTAATAAAAGGCCTAACCCACCAGTACAATGTAAAAACTGCAGAATTATAGCAAACTAGATTATATTTATAGTAAATAAATATCAAGAAAATTTACCAAGAATTTCAGCACTTGCAATTTTAGTATGTCATAGATAATTAAAAGATTATTACTGGCAATTATAGAGTAAATAATATTTTTTGTTTAAATTTTCCTAGTTAACTAAGGGTTAATTACATGAGCTATAGTAAAGATATTAGAGCTTATATTGAGGTCGATCGCAATCCTTTATAAAAACGTATCCAATGATTTTCAATTGAAAAACCATCATTAAAATCTGAGGATTTTTGTAGATAAACATTGGATACGTTTTTCTAAAAGGCTGTGATTGACCCCATTATTTACAAGAAGCCTCATTAGTATTGAAAGGAAAGTAATTACTGCCCCCTCATAAAATTATTTAAGAATATTGGTGCTGATCACAAACCTATCATTTGATGATTATCCTCAGAGGAGCTGTTTTCGATGTCCACTTGATCACAATCAGTCATTTTAATTGTTTAAAGGGACATAAACCCTTTTTTGTTCTTTCATGGTTCAGATAAAGCATGCAATTTTAAACAACTTTCCAATTTGCCTATATTACCTAATTTGCTTAGTTCACTTGGTATCCTTTATTAAGAAAAATACCTAGGTAGACTTAGTAGTAGCAATGTATTACTGGGAGCTAGCTGCTAATTGGTGGCTGCACATATTTGCCTCTTCTCATGGGCTTACCTGATTCGCTCATCTATTTCCCAGTAGTGCATTGCAGCTCCTTCAGCAAACAATGCCAAGAGAGCAAAGCAAATTTGATTATAGAAGTAAATTGGAAAGTTTTTTAGAACTGCATGATGTATCAGAATCATGACAGAAACATGTCGGGTTTCATATACCTTTAACTGCAGCACTTCTTTCACAAACATTTATTTTCTTCATAATGAATGACACATTTATAGGCCAATATTCACTTATGAAGTTCCACAGCTAGAAAGACTAGGGGCCAGATTACAAGTGGCGCTAAATAACTTTTTTGCTCACGCGCAAACACCACTGGAAGTAAACTTTTAACCCGGGTGGGTTATTGCTCGTATTACAAGTTGATGGTAAATTGTTTGCGAGAGAGCAAAACCCGATGCACGCTAACTGCTAGACTTTGGATATCGCAACCACATTAAATTCTTCTCACCATAGACTTCAATGGAGTGCAGAAGGTAGTTATGACTATATTATATTCCAATGTTCCGTTCTTCACATAGAAGTTATTTTTATTTTTAAATATATATATATATATATATATATATATATATATATATATATATATATATATTACACCCATACACATATTTCCATTGAAATACCCTGTCATATACCATATACATTTTAAACCTTATAAAAAAAATTATTAATATTTATAAGAATGTTTTTTTTAATCAGATAGTTTATATATGAGTGTAATACTTTATTTGGATGTATTTATGTTGTGTGCACATTTATTTTTTAACCCTTACACTTTATTCCAGGTTTGCCCTTGCGCAAACCCGAAGCATGCTAATTTAGTTTGTGCTCGACTGACATTTACTTTCAACTTGTAATACTTATGCAAGTTAGTGAGGTTGCGATATTGCTTAGCGCACGGCACTTGTAATCTAGATTGGTTTTGTGCACAATTACATAACCCCATCATTTTGAATGACGTTAAAAAGCAACATCACCAAAAAGACCACCTGCTGAACTGATTTAAGTAAAAAAAAAAAAAAGATACACATTTGTACACTAATAAAAATTTGTGAAATTAATAACCTACCATACAAACATACAGTAGATGCTCACTATACTAATAATGACTTGTTAAACACCTTAAAAAACATATGCACACATATGTCACCTATTAGTATCACTGCACACTAAAAGGGATCAATCAAGATACTAGTCCTTAAATCTATGAAGTAATTGCTAACCCCCCCCCAACACACACAAAAAAAATACATTATTGTCCTTAATTATTGTCCTTAATCTTGGACATTTGGTTTCTGGATTCTAAAATTGTAGAAATGAGGCAGATAAGGATTTTGTGTTGTTTTTGGGAGGTAATAATTTTTAAACAAATAATGGCATAAACATTTTCGGATTGTGATTAATAAAAAACAAACTGACAATAGCATCCGATCTTCAGAAAATTAAATCATTATCTGTTGAAAACAAATGCAAGAACACAGTTCAGCTGTTTCCTTGACAACAACTAAGCGTCCTAGGAGTATTCATATGAAACCCTAGTTTAACATTTGCTTATATGTATACACTGAAGTTGTCACGCTTGGTGGAGCGGGGTTAGGGGCTTTGAGCTCTGATGAAGAGGTGTTTTGCTTAAAGGGATATGAAACCCAATTTACATGATTCAGATAGAACATGCAATTTTAAGCAACTTTCTAATTTACTCCTATTACCAATTTTTCTTTGTTCTCTTGGTATCTTTAGTTGAAAAGAAGGAATGTAAGATTAGGAGCCTGACCATTTTTGGTTCAGCGTCTGGGTAGCGCTTGCTGATTGGTGGCTATTGAAAAGTCTAATTCTGGCGGTGTTTGAATGCAAGCAAAAGCGCTAAACAGCTCGCCACTAGTAATCTGGCCCAAAATGTGTAGTTAAGAAAAACTTTTTTGTCTCTTTTTAACTCTGAAAATTATTGTTTTTCTAAATTCCACCCTGTTTCTATAAAGTAATTGTCAAGGCCATGTTTTATATTAAAGGGACATTCCGGTCAAATGAATTACATCATTGAAAAGAAACACATTTGCAATATACATGTACTTGCAAGAATACTTCTAGTAAAAGTTATGACTGTTTTAGTGTTAGCATCTGCATGTGCATGTGAATCATAGCTAGATATTCTCAGTGCACCAGCATTTTAAGTATTGCAGCTGCTCAGAGTGTGGGGATTGTATTATGTCAGCAATTAAAGGGACAGTCTAGTCACAATTAAACATTTTTACAAATCAAATAGGGCATGCAATTTTAAGCAACCTTCCAATTTACTTTTATCATCAAATTTGCTTTGTTATCTTGGTATTTTTTGGTATTTTTTGTTCAAAGCTAAGGGACGCCATCTTGGATGACGTCATTTAACCTTATCTCAGTGCATTTTGACAGCTTTTTTTTACCGCTAGACAGCACTACTTCACATGTGCCATATATATAATATTCTGCTCACTAGCGTGGAGTTACCTAGGAGTCAGCACTGATTAGCTAAAATGCAAGTGTTATGATACAATCATGTGGAGTAGTTTATACCTGGATTGGCTACCCGGCAGAGGTGGTATTGTGTACTCAGCCTGGAAAAGGTTAATGTGAATTGCCTTTTTCTGTGTGTGAAAACTGCTTTGAGAAAAGCTGTAAGCTGAGACCCCCCCTCCTCCCCCCCTCTTAGTAGTGTAACTGTGTGTAGGAATGCAGAACGCTCCTCCCCTTGGAGACTGATAGTGGGAGCTAAGACTTGTTTGAAATTGGTTGAACTCGTTATAAATCATAACCAGGGCGTTGTCTTTGACAAGACAAAGAAATTTTGGTTTAAGTATGCAACAGAAAGACTTTTTAGTCAGAACTGCCCTGGGGACCAAAGCCATGGACATCATGAGCAGCAGTTCTCCACATATCTAAAGGAACTTGGTAATAAGTTAGATATTGAGTGTAATTCTTTTCATGTTCCATTTTCTTTTTGAAAAACTGTAGCTTTGCAATTGTATGTTATTTTGAATGTTTTTATAATTTTGCACTGTGTATCCTGTATTGATATTTTGTTATTAAACACTTACGGCTAGATTTAGAGTTTTGTCGGTAAGGACCCGCGTAGCTAACGCCGGCTTTTTTCTGGCCGCACCATAAAAATAACTCTGGTATTGAGAGTCCACATAAAGGCTGCGTTAGGCTCCAAAAAAGGAGCTTAGAGCATTTTTAACGCAGCTTCAACTCTCGATACCAGAGTTGCTTACGCAAGCAGCCAGCCTCAAAAACGTGCTCGTGCACGATTCCCCCATAGGAAACAATGGGGCTGTTTGAGCTGAAAAAAAAACCTAACACCTGCAAAAAAGCCACGTTCAGCTCCTAACGCAGCCCCATTGTGTGCTATGCTTAAGCACTTCCTACGTCTGCACCTAACACTCTAACATGTACCCCGAGTCTAAACACCACTAACCTTACACTTATTAACCCCTATTCTGCCGCCCCCGCTATCGCTGACCCCTGCATATTATTATTAACCCCTAATCTACCGCTCCGTAAACCGCCGCTACTTACATTATCCCTATGTACCCCTAATCTGCTGCCCTAACATCGCCGACCCCTATATTATATTTATTAACCCCTAATCTGCCCCCCACAACGTCGCCTCCACCTGCCTACACTTATTAACCCCTAATCTGCCGAGCGGACCTGAGCGCTACTATAATAAAGTTATTAACCCCTAATCCGCCTCACTAACCCTATAATAAATAGTATTAACCCTTAATCTGCCCTCCCTAACATCGCCGACACCTAACTTCAATTATTAACCCCTAATCTGCCAACCGGAGCTCACCGCTATTCCAATAAATGTATTAACCCCTAAAGCTAAGTCTAACCCTAACACTAACACCCCCCTAAATTAAATATAATTTTAATCTAACGAAATTAATTAACTCTTATTAAATAAATTATTCCTATTTAAAGCTAAATACTTACCTGTAAAATAAATCCTAATATAGCTACAATATAAATTATAATTACATTGTAGCTATTTTAGGATTAATATTTATTTTACAGGCAACTTTGTAATTATTTTAACCAGGTACAATAGCTATTAAATAGTTAAGAACTATTTAATAGTTACCTAGTTAAAATAATTACAAAATTACCTGTCAAATAAATCCTAACCTAAGTTACAATTAAACCTAACAATATACTATCATTAAATTAATTAAATAAAATACCTACAATTACCTACAATTAAACCTAACACTACACTATCAATACATTAATTAAATACAATATCTACAAATAACTACAATGAAATAAACTAACTAAAGTACAAAAAATAAAAAAGAACTAAGTTACAAAAAATAAAAAAATATCTACAAACATAAGAAAAATATTACAACAATTTTAAACTAATTACACCTACTCTAAGCCCCCTAATAAAACAACAAAGCCCCCAAAATAAAAAATGTCCTACCCTATTCTAAATTACTAAATTTAAAAGCTCTTTTACCTTACCAGCCCTGAACAGGGCCCTTTGCGAGGCATGCCCCAAGAAGTTCAGCTCTTTTGCCTGTAAAAAAAACATACAATACCCCCCCAACATTACAACCCACCACCCACATACCCCTAATCTAACCCAAACCCCCCTTAAATAAACCTAACACTAAGCCCCTGAAGATCTTCCTACCTTGTCTTCACCATACTAGGTTCACCGATCGGTCCTGAAGAGCTCCTCTGATGTCCTGATCCAAGCCCAAGCGGGGGGCTGAAGATGTCCATGATCCGGTAGAAGTCTTCATCCAAGCGGGGCAGAAGAGGTCTTCCATCCGATTGAAGTCTTCATCCAGGCGGCATCTTCTATCGACATTCATCTGGAACGGAGCGGCAGCATCCTGAAGACCTCCGACGCGGAACATCCATCCTGGCCGACGACTGAACGACGAATGACGGTTCCTTTAAATGACGTCATCCAAGATGGCGTCCCTCAAATTCCGATTGGCTGATAGGATTCTATCAGCCAATCGGAATTAAGGTAGGAATATTCTGATTGGCTGATGGAATCAGCCAATCAGAATCAAGTTCAATCCGATTGGCTGATCCAATCAGCCAATCAGATTGAACTTGCATTCTATTGGCTGTTCCGATCAGCCAATAGAATGCGAGCTAAATCTGATTGGCTGATTCCATCAGCCAATCAGAATATTCCTACCTTAATTCCGATTGGCTGATAGAATCCTATCAGCCAATCGGAATTTGAGGGACGCCATCTTGGATGACGTCATTTAAAGGAACCGTCATTCGTCGTTCAGTCGTCGGCCAGGATGGATGTTCCGCGTCGGAGGTCTTCAGGATGCTGCCGCTCCGTTCCAGATGGATGTCGATAGAAGATGCCGCTTGGATGAAGACTTCAATCGGATGGAAGACCTCTTCTGCCCCGCTTGGATGAAGACTTCAACCGGATCATGGACATCTTCAGCCCCCCGCTTGGGCTTGGATCAGGACATCGGAGGAGCTCTTCAGGACCGATCGGTGAACCTGGTATGGTGAAGACAAGGTAGGAAGATCTTCAGGGGCTTAGTGTTAGGTTTATTTAAGGGGGATTTGGGTTAGATTAGGGGTATGTGGGTGGTGGGTTGTAATGTTGGGGGGGGGTATTGTATGTTTTTTTTACAGGCAAAAGAGCTGAACTTCTTGGGGCATGCCCCGCAAAGGGCCCTGTTCAGGGCTGGTAAGGTAAAAGAGCTTTTAACTTTAGTAATTTAGAATAGGGTAGGGCATTTTTTATTTTGGGGGGCTTTGTTGTTTTATTAGGGGGCTTAGAGTAGGTGTAATTAGTTTAAAATTGTTGTAATATTTTTCTTATGTTTGTAGATATTTTTTTATTTTTTGTAACTTAGTTCTTTTTTATTTTTTGTACTTTAGTTAGTTTATTTCATTGTAATTATTTGTAGGTTTTGTATTTAATTAATGTATTGATAGTGTAGTGTTAGGTTTAATTGTAGGTAATTGTAGGTATTTTATTTAATTAATTTAATGATAGTATAGTGTTAGGTTTAATTGTAACTTAGGTTAGGATTTATTTGACAGGTAATTTTGTAATTATTTTAACTAGGTAACTATTAAATAGTTCTTAACTATTTAATAGCTATTGTACCTGGTTAAAATAATTACAAAGTTGCCTGTAAAATAAATATTAATCCTAAAATAGCTACAATGTAATTATAATTTATATTGTAGCTATATTAGGATTTATTTTACAGGTAAGTATTTAGGTTTAAATAGGAATAATTTATTTAATAAGAGTTAATTAATTTCGTTAGATTAAAATTATATTTAACTTAGGGGGTGTTAGTGTTAGGGTTAGACTTAGCTTTAGGGGTTAATACATTTATTGGAATAGCGGTGAGCTCCGGTCGGCAGATTAGGGGTTAATAATTGAAGTTAGGTGTCGGCGATGTTAGGGAGGGCAGATTAGGGGTTAATACTATTTTTTATAGGGTTGGTGAGGCGGATTAGGGGTTAATAACTTTATTATAGTAGCGCTCAGGTCCGCTCGGCAGATTAGGGGTTAATAAGTGTAGGCAGGTGGAGGCGACATTGAGGGGGGCAGATTAGGGGTTAATAAATATAATATAGGGGTCGGCGGTGTTAGGGGCAGCAGATTAGGGGTACATAAGGATAACGTAGGTGGCGGCGCTTTGCGGTCGGCAGATCAGGGGCTAATAAGTGTAGGTAGCTGGCGGCGACGTTGTGGGGGACAGGTTAGGGGTTACTAAATATAATATAGGGGTTGGCGGTGTTAGGGGCAGCAGATTAGGGGTACATAAGGATAACGTAGTTGGCAGTCGGCAGATTAGGGGTTAAAAAAATTTAATCGAGTGTCGGCGATGTGGGGGGACCTCGGTTTAGGGGTACATAGGTAGTTTATGGGTGTTAGTGTACTTTAGAGTACAGTAGTTAAGAGCTTTATAAACCGGCGTTAGCCCAGAAAGCTCTTAACTACTGACTTTTTTCCTGCGGCTGGAGTTTTGTCGTTAGAATTCTAACGCTCACTTCAGACACTGTTACGGTTACCCTTAGTCTCGCTGAGAGATGGACCGCTTAGTAGCCTGGATCCCTATTGCTAAAGAGGGGAGAAGCTGCTTTCCATAGTATTCTATATGAGTCTCGCAAATATAGAATAATCTCCCTTAGCTGCAGTACAGCTAGGATACCCTTCTGCCCACAAAAACGAGTCAACGCTGCGATTGAGGGTCAAACAAGAACTCAGGACTGGGATGCCCAGCCTGCTTTTTATTAAGGTTACATGCACACAGGGCACTCCCAGGGGGAGAGGGGGGGAAGCACAAAATCCCCCATCACACATTTAGATAGAGAGCACTGTCCTTTGACAGGCCACAATAGGATTACAGTACTTAAGATAACAAGTTTACAAGTTCATCTTATCAATTAGCAGTCTGGCTCCAGAGGTGATTAGACAATAGTTTCTAAAAGCTGAAAAAAAAAGAGTTAACTCTTTATGAAATGAAACTTGTTACGGTTTTCTTGGAGCCCTTCTTAGGCGCTGGCTTGCTGGTTCAGGCATTGCTGCTGGGAAATAAGCTATTCACAACAAAATAACTAATGCTTCTGTAACATTGCTCCCTTTCTGTGGAACACTCTGGCAGACACGGTCTGACCCCTTTTCAGGGCAGACTAAGGCTGTCCAGACCGCTGGTTATGCGGGGCTGAGGTCGGTTTGTCTGGACAACCCGTCGGCGTTGCCATTCTGTTTCCCAGGTCTGTAAGTAATGGTGAAATTGAAGGTTTGCAACGATAAGCTCCAACGTAATAGCCTGCCGTTATCTCCAGAGACCCGGTTCAGCCACACCAACGGGTTATGGTCGGTGACCAGAGTGAACTCCTGACCATATAAATAGGGAGTCAATTTCTTTAATGCCCACACCAAAGCCAAACACTCCTTTTCGACCGCTGCATAGCTGACTTCGCGGGGCAGGAGCTTCCGGCTGATGTAGGCAACTGGATGCTCCCCTCCATCTTCGCCTACTTGGCTGAGGACGGCTCCCAGCCCGAACATGGAAGCATCTGTATGGACGATAAAACGTTTGTTAAGGGCTGGGGCCGCCAAGACAGGAGCGTTAATTAGAGCATTTTTGAGAGCCTGGAAAGCCGTTTCACAGTGGGGAGACCACAGGACCTGTCGAGGTAAGTTCTTCTTGGTCAAGTCAGTCAGGGGTTTGGCAAGTGTGCTGTAGTCTGGTACGAACCATCTATAGTACCCTGCCGTGCCCAGGAAGGCTAGGACCTGAGTCTTAGTGATGGGGGTGGGCCAATTGGCGACAGCTTCTATTTTGGCCGGCTCTGGTCGCTGCTTTCCACACCCCACCCGGTGACCCAGGTACTGTACCTCGGCCATCCCAAAGTGGCATTTTTCTGGCTTCAGAGTCAGGCCAGCAGCCCGGATCTGATCCAGAACCATTCCCACATGAGCTAAGTGGTCCTCCCAGGACTCACTGTGGATCGCTATGTCGTCCAGGTAGGCGCAAGCAAAACTCTGGAAGCCATCCAGGAGCCTATCCACCAAGCGCTGGAATGTAGCTGGGGCATTCTTCATCCCAAACGGCATTACCCTAAACTGATATAAGCCGAATGGGGTGACGAATGCCGACTTGGGGATAGCCTCCGGGGCCAGGGGAATCTGCCAGTAACCTTTGCAGAGGTCAATAGTGGTCAGGTAATTTCCCCTGGCTATACGATCGAGTAGCTCGTCTACCCTGGGCATAGGGTAAGCGTCCGTCACAGTATTTTCATTGAGCCTCCGATAGTCTACGCAGAACCGGGTGGTCCCATCTTTCTTGGGCACCAAGACAACTGGGGAGGCCCAGGGACTATCGGAGGGCTCAATTACCCTGAGCTGGAGCATCTCATCGATCTCCTTCTTCATTCCTGTCCTAACTGCTTCGGGGATTCGGTACGGAGCCTGGCGCAAGGGAGCTTGTCCTGGAGTATCTACCTGGTGGGTGGTTAAAGTAGTGTACCCTGGCTTCGGGGAGAAGGTGAGGTGTTTGGACTGGAGGAGTTGGTTGAGCTGCTCCCTTTCAGTGGGGCTAAGTTGGTCCCCTATCTGAACCTGCGCCACTATACCTGTGGGGAGGCTCTTTTCTAATAGGTCTGGAATGGGTAAACTGTCGGGGTCTTCCTGAGGGGAACAACATACGGCCGTCACGTTCTCTGGTCGCTCAAAATATTCCTTGAGCATGTTTACATGGAATGTCTTTCTAAGATTGTTGTCGTGGCAGCTAGCTATCACATAAGTGGTGTCTCCCCTTTTCTCTACGATCTGGTAGGGACCCTGCCAGGACGCCTGCAATTTGTCTGTCTTCACCGGCTTAAGTACTAACACCTTTTGTCCTATGGTGAAGATTCTCTTTCGGGCCCCCCGATCGTACCATACTTTCTGTCTTCTCTGGGCCAACTGGAGATTAGCCCGCACGGATTTGGCTAATTGCTCCATTCGGTCCCTGAGTTCCAGCACGTATGGCACAATTGGGACACCGTCAGCCTCCATCTCTCCCTCCCAGTGCTCCCGGATCAGGTTTAGGGGTCCCCGTACCTTTCTTCCGTAGAGCAACTCGAAGGGAGAGAACCCTGTCGTTTCCTGGGGCACCTCCCGATAAGCAAATAGGAGGTGCGGCAGGAAGCGTTCCCAGTCTCGGTATTCCTGAGTGAACGTCTTGAGCATTTGCTTGAGGGTCCCATTGAACCTCTCACACAGCCCGTTCGTCTGGGGGTGGTATGGGGAGCTTAGGAGGGACTTAATTTTGCAAACCTGCCAGAGTTGTTGGGTCAATTCAGCCGTAAATTGGGTGCCTCGGTCGGATAGGATTTCTTTTGGAAATCCTACCCGGGAGAACACCCGTACTAGTGCATTCGCTACCGTATCCGCTTGTATGTTGGATAGGGCGACAGCCTCTGGGTACCTGGTAGCGTAGTCCACTACGGTAAGAATGTATCGCTTACCGGAGGGACTAGGGGTAGCCAGTGGTCCCACTAGGTCAATAGCAACCCGGCTGAAGGGTTCCTCTACAATGGGCATATTTACTAGCTGGGCTTTAGGGTGATCGCCTCGCCTTCCTACTCGTTGACACACATCGCAGGTGTTACAGTAAGTTCTAACGTCAGCGTGCACCCCTGGCCAAAAGAACGTGTGAGTAATGCGGTGTAGGGTACGGGTAACGGCTAGGTGGCCTGCTAAGGGGATGTCGTGGCCTATTTTGAGGATTTCTTGACGGTATTTGTGGGGCACTACCAGCTGTCGCCTACGCTGTCCCCTTTTCTCTGTCCAGCGGTATAGTTTCCCTTTTTCCCATAAGAATGTTTCGTTATCTGCCCCGCCCCCTCCGGTCTCTGCTCGTTCCCGGTACTTTTGTAAGGTCGGGTCAGTCTTAGACTCTGCCTCGAAAGCATCTTGGGTGTCCCAGGGTATGGGGCCTAACCTGTCAGGCAAGGTCGGGGTAGGTCTTACCTGTGTCTCCCGCACTGGTGAAAGCTCTCGCTCCGTCCGGGCTTGGGCCCGTGTAGTCACTGGGTCCGCCTCGTTGTTGCATACTGGAGCATAGGCAGAAGTCATGGGGCCCAAATCGTTGCCCAGTAGTACTTCGGCAGGTAAATTATCCATTAGGCCCACGTTCACAGCCCCCTTTCCCGCTCCCCAATCAAGATGCACTTTAGCTGTTGGAATTTTGTACACATCCCCCCCCGCCACTCTAACGGCCACCGTCTGTCCGGATCGCTTGTGCTCTGGCACCAAATGACTCTGTACCAGCGTGATAGTAGCCCCTGTGTCTCGCAATCCCTCGGTAGATCGCCCCTCGAGCCATACCCTCTGCCGATGGTGCTGGCGGTTATCTGAGGCAGCATATACAGGGTCTGCCTCGTGAAGCGGCCCCACATATCCCTCCATAGGGGCCTCTTGGTTAACACAGAGGGCCCGGGCCGGACGATAGGACCCAGAGGGGTAATTGTAATTCCTGGGTGTCTGGTGCGTATTAAGGGGGCAGCTAGCCATGAAATGCCCTGGTTGCTTGCATCGGTGGCAAGTCGGTCTGGGACGCTCAGAGCTGTTATTGGGTGGTCCTGAGTGTCGGACGGGCCCTGTGGGCACCGGGGCTCGGAATTCAGCACGAGGGGGTGCACGGTAAACCTCTCTGGGTTCGACCCGTGCTGGAGCTCGGTAGTTCATGGGTTCGTGAAGACGGGAGTCATAATGTTCATCGGCCAATTTGGCTGCTTCTTCTAAGGTAGAAGGCCGCCTGTCTCGCAGCCATTCCTTCCCTTGCTGTTCCATGCCATTATAAAAATGTTCTAAGAGAAACAATTGTAAAATTTCCTCCCCAGTCACCGCTTTACTTCCGCTCAGCCAGTGATTTGCCGCTCTCCGCATTCGGTGCGCCCATTCCATATGGGTATCGTTAGGCTTCTTTTCCGTGCCCCGAAACTGTCGGCGATACGTGTCCGGAGTTACAGCGTATCGTCGCAACAGTGTCTCCTTAACTAGCTCATACTGTGTCACTTCATCAGCACCCAGAGTACGAAAGGCTTCCAGGGCTCGCCCGGATAGTTTCCCAGACAATATCGTGGGCCACTCTCTGTTGGGAATCTGGTGCAGGGCACATTGCCTTTTGAAGTCCGCCAAATATTCATCAATCCCTGTCTCGCTCTCTAGGAAGGGTCGAAATGCCGCATTGGGTATCTTGGGCCTCCCAGCATTTTCGACAGGGATGATTACCTGCGGGGCTTCAGCATTGCGGTGTGCGTTCGCTAGGTTGAGTTCGTGGGCTCGAGTCTCTCGTATATCCTTGTCCGCCTCCGCCATCAACTGCTGTACCAATTCCATGGAGGGGTTCGGCCCGTATAATGAGAGCCTTTCCCGAACAATCCTGGTTTTTTCGTCACTAATCGTGGTCGGTGTTTCCGCCATTGTGAAGCTCTGATCCAGTTCGGTCAATTCTGTGATCAGCTCTCTCCTCGGCCGGTTGCTGGCGTACCCCCCTCTGCTTTCAAGTAAATCCTTTAGGGTTGTACGCTTCAATTTTTCGTAAGCGCTCTCCATCCGTTCTGTACCTCTCCTAGGAAATCCAGGAAAATCCCGCCGCTGCCGCCAAATGTTACGGTTACCCTTAGTCTCGCTGAGAGATGGACCGCTTAGTAGCCTGGATCCCTATTGCTAAAGAGGGGAGAAGCTGCTTTCCATAGTATTCTATATGAGTCTCGCAAATATAGAATAATCTCCCTTAGCTGCAGTACAGCTAGGATACCCTTCTGCCCACAAAAACGAGTCAACGCTGCGATTGAGGGTCAAACAAGAACTCAGGACTGGGATGCCCAGCCTGCTTTTTATTAAGGTTACATGCACACAGGGCACTCCCAGGGGGAGAGGGGGGGAAGCACAAAATCCCCCATCACACATTTAGATAGAGAGCACTGTCCTTTGACAGGCCACAATAGGATTACAGTACTTAAGATAACAAGTTTACAAGTTCATCTTATCAATTAGCAGTCTGGCTCCAGAGGTGATTAGACAATAGTTTCTAAAAGCTGAAAAAAAAAGAGTTAACTCTTTATGAAATGAAACTTGTTACGGTTTTCTTGGAGCCCTTCTTAGGCGCTGGCTTGCTGGTTCAGGCATTGCTGCTGGGAAATAAGCTATTCACAACAAAATAACTAATGCTTCTGTAACAGACACGACTCTAAATACCGGAGTTAGAAAGATCCCATTGAAAAGATAGGATACGCAATTTACGTAAGGGGATCTGCGGTATGGAAAAGTTGCGGCTGGAAAGTGAGCGTTAGACCCTTTTTTGAGTGACTCCAAATACCAGAGTTAGCCTAAAACCAGCGTTAGGAGCCTCTAACGCTGGTTTTCACGGCTAACGCCAAACTCCAAATCTAGGCCATAGAAAATCTAATTCTGTATTTTGGGCTCTAATATCCAAATTCACATTCCTGTTGGGACAAGGTTAAAGGCACGTTACCTAATTGTTAAATAGTGTGAGTTTTTAGGGGTTCCCCAAAACTCCCATTTAATTTAAAAGTTTTGGTGGTGCTAGCAGGGAAATTGTTAATTAGAGCAGTGTGGACAAGGTTTGGGGTCTAATGTGGTATCCCTTTTAAGGTCCTTTTGCATAGTTGCAAGGATAAGGGAACCAGAGCTGTGTGCCATTAACCCCTTCATGCCCACACCCCTCTATTGTGACATTGAGAAGGTTTGATTCGTCACAAACTGGCTGGCAGTGGTGGGGATATTTAGAGTTTTTAGTGCTATTGGTATAGTACTAAAAGAAATTACATGTTTTTGTGTAATTTCCCAAAGACAGAACTAAGTGCCTAATTACAGAGACAGTGCAAAGAAGCAGTTCTTTTTTCCCTCCCTCTTGTTGTTTGTTTCTACTCATTATGGAAGCATATAGAAAGATGCCGAAAGAATCCCTGGAGCTGCTTTGTCAGGAGAGAGCCATTTCAAATTTTGGCAAAACAAAGGAGCAGTTGGTCCAGGAACTGCAGCAGGCAGATGACATTCCAGCAGAGCAGGAAACAGGCACAGAAAAGGTTACTGTGGAACTGGTAACCCAGGAGAAAATACCTACTACTATTACCCCTGAGAGTGCAAAGAAGTCTGAGCTACAAACAGCACTCATGTACTTGGGGGATGCTGATCCTAAACTGAGAATGGAATTGATCCTCAAGTTTCAAGAAGCAGCTGAGAGAAAGAGGGAGGCTGCAGAAAGAGAGAAAGAAAAGAAGAGAAAGAGGCTGCAGAGAAGGAGGCTGCAGCGAGAGAAAGAAAAGAAGAGAGAGAGAGGCTGCATAAAGAGAAAGAGAGAGAGAAAGAGAGAGAGAGGAAAAGGATGCTCAACGGAGACATGAGCTGGAGGTTATGCAGAGGAACAGAACCAGCCTGTCTCCCCAAACCAGTGAACGCGGGGAAACAGCAACAGAGAGGCCCCGCCAGGAGTATTTTCCAATGTTGGAAAGAGACAGTGACTTGGATGTTTTTCTGAGGGGCTTTGAGAAGGTATGCAAGCAGTATCAGCTGCCCCCAGAGCAATGGGTTTGCTATTTAGCTCCTTGCCTGAAGGGTAAAGCACTGGATGTATTTGCTTCACTTCCAGTGGAGGATGACCAGGACTATGAGGCCATAAAAATAGCCTTATTAAAAAGTTTTAACCTCACTCCGGAATTCTACAGGAAAAAAATTCGGAGTCTTCACCAAAGTGCGGATGACAGCTGCGCAGAATATGTTGCACAGCTAAGGTCTGCTTTTAATCAATCGACTGGGGGCCTAAAAGTCCTCACTCATGAGTAGGGTGCTAGATCCCTTTATGAGTGAGAGCGAGTGGGTGATATCCTGCAAGGAAATGTCCTCCACAAGAGAAATTGTGTCAGCTGATGCTAATTGTTACAGGGGGCAGATCTGGTCTTATGAACGAGGAAAGACTAGGATTTAGGTTGACATAGGGGATCAGCGTGGGCTGACCCCCTATTTCCACTATTTTAAAAGGGGAGGTGTCATGATACAATTATGTGGAGTATTTGATACCTGGATTGGCTACTCGGCAGAGGTGGTATTGTGTACTTAGCCTGGAAAAGGTTAATGTGAATTGCCTTTTTCTGTGTGTGAAAACTGCTTTGAGAAAAGCTGTAACTGTGTGTAGGAATGCAGAACGCTCCTCCCCTTGGAGACTGATAGTGGGAGCTAAGACTTGTTTGCATTGGTTGAACTCGTTGTAAATCATAACCAGGGCGTTGTCTTTGACAAGACAAAGAAATTTTGGTTTAAGTATGCAACAGAAAGACTTTTTAAATCTAAAGGAATCTAAAATCTAAAGGAACTTGGTAATAAGTTAGATATTGTGTTTAATTCTTTTCATGTCCCATTTTCTTTTTGAAGAACTGTAGCTTTGCAATTGTATGTTATTTTTGCACTGTGTAACCTGTATTAATATTTTGTTATTAAACACATAAAAAATCTAATTCTGTCTTTGGGCTCTAATATCCAAATTCACACTCCTGTTGAGACAAGGTTAAAGCCACGTTACCTAATTGTTAAATAGTGTGAGTTTTGGTGGTGGCAGCAGGGAAATTGTTAATTAGAGCAGTGTGGACAAGATTTGGGGGCTAATGAGGTGTCCCTTTTAAGGTCATTTTGCAGAGTTGCAAGGATAAGGGAACCAGAGCTGTGTGCCATTAAACCCTTGCCCACACCCCTCTATTGTGACGTTGATTCATCACAGCAAGTCTGTCAAAAGAACTGAAATAAGGGGGCAGTTTGCAGAGTGGTTTAGATACAAGGTAATAATAGAAGTAAAAAGTGTATTAATATAACCGTGTTGGTTATGCAAAACTGGGGAATGGGTAATAAAGGGATTATGTATCTTTATAAACAATAAAAAGTCTGGAGTATACTGTCCCTTTAACAAATTCAGTCATTACCAGATGTGTTTAAAATGCTGGTGCACAGTATATACTTAAATACACTATTGAAAGAACTACAGGGAGTGCAGAATTATTAGGCAAGTTGTATTTTTGAGGATTAATTTTATTATTGAACAACAACCATGTTCTCAATGAACCCAAAATACTCATTAATATCAAAGCTGAATAGTTTTGGAAGTAGTTTTTAGTTTGTTTTTAGTTATAGCTATTTTAGGGGGATATCTGTGTGTGCAGGTGACTATTACTGTGCATAATTATTAGGCAACTTAACAAAAAACAAATATATACCCATTTCAATTATTTATTTTTACCAGTGAAACCAATATAACATCTCAACATTCACAAATATACATTTCTGACATTCAAAAACAAAACAAAAACAAATCAGTGACCAATATAGCCACCTTTCTTTGCAAGGACACTCAAAAGCCTACCATCCATGGATTCTGTCAGTGTTTTGATCTGTTCACCATCAACATTGCGTGCAGCAGCAACCACAGCCTCCCAGACACTGTTCAGAGAGGTGTACTGTTTTCCCTCCTTGTAAATCTCACATTTGATGATGGACCACAGGTTCTCAATGGGGTTCAGATCAGGTGAACAAGGAGGCCATGTCATTAGATTTTCTTCTTTTATACCCTTTCTTGCCAGCCACACTGTGGAGTACCTGGACGCGTGTGATGGAGCATTGTCCTGCATGAAAATCATGTTTTTCTTGAAGGATGCAGACTTCTTCCTGTACCACTGCTTGAAGAAGGTGTCTTCCAGAAACTGGCAGTAGGACTGGGAGTTGAGCTTGACTCCATCCTCAACCCAAAAAGGCCCCACAAGCTCATCTTTGATGATACCAGCCCAAACCAGTACTCCACCTCCACCTTGCTGGCGTCTGAGTCAGACTGGAGCTCTCTGCCCTTTACCAATCCAGCCACGGGCCCATCCATCTGGCCCATCAAGACTCACTCTCATTTCATCAGTCCATAAAACCTTAGAAAAATCAGTCTTGAGATATTTCTTGGCCCAGTCTTGACATTTCAGCTTGTGTGTCTTGTTCAGTGGTGGTCGTCTTTCAGCCTTTCTTACCTTGGCCATGTCTCTGAGTATTGCACACCTTGTGCTTTTGGGCACTCCAGTGATGTTGCAGCTCTGAAATATGGCCAAACTGGTGGCAAGTGGCATCTTGGCAGCTGCACGCTTGACTTTTCTCAGTTCATGGGCAGTTATTTTGCGCCTTGGTTTTTCCACACGCTTCTTGCGACCCTGTTGACTATTTTGAATGAAACGCTTGATTGTTCGATGATCACGCTTTAGAAGCTTTGCAATTTTAAGAGTGCTGCATCCCTCTGCAAGATATCTCACTATTTTTGACTTTTCTGAGCCTGTCAAGTCCTTCTTTTGACCCATTTTGCCAAAGGAAAGGAAGTTGCCTAATAATTATGCACACCTGATATAGGGTGTTGATGTCATTAGACCACACCCCTTCTCATTACAGAGATGCACATCACCTAATATGCTTAATTGGTAGTAGGCTTTCGAGCCTATACAGCTTGGAGTAAGACAACATGCATAAAGAGGATGATGTGGTCAAAATACTAATTTGCCTAATAATTCTGCACTCCCTGTATATATTTTTATAAGAAGCATTTTTGCTAATACATGCATGCTACAAAAATGCGTCTATTCAAAACTGAAATGCCCCTGTGTGGATTCCAATTTTGACTGGAATGTCCCTTTAAATTTCACCTCATCTATTCTTCTTCCTGAGGACAATTATGGACAGATATAAAACAGGTAATACAAGAGATTGCTGAAATAAAGCTGCATGGAACATAAGATTATCTAAAAAGGATTCCTCATAGCCTTGTTTTAAAAAAAAAAGAAGATATAAATAGAATAATTCAAACACTTGTATTTTAAATATTTAAACAACTAAGATAATTGTAAAAAATACATCTATCGATGTCCAGAAATGAGCGTAAATACAAATTCCTGGAGTCGTCAGTGACTTAGAAACTGCCGGCACCTAAGAAAATAAAAAAAGTCAAGTCTCCTGTAAAAATCTAACACGCTTCCCAAAAATAAACCCGACACGTAAAACCCCTATATCCACAATCCCCCCCACATTGCAACTAATAATAGATGTATGAACCCCTAAATCGACAACCCCCCACAACACAATATGCCTAATTAAACTATTAACTCCTAATCCGCCATTCACCCACATCGCGATCTACCTAATAAAAGTATTAACCCCTAAATCTGCCAACCCAACATCGCAAACTACCTAATAAATATATTAACCCATAATCCACCATTCACCCACATCGCAAAGTCCCTATTAAAACTATTAACCCCTTATCTGCTATTAACCCATATCGCAAAGTACCTAATAAAACTATTAACCCCTAATCCGTCATTAACCCACATTGTAACAAACCTTATAAATCTATTAACCTCTAATCCACCAAACCCACACAATGCCATAATCCTAATAAAACTATTAACCCCTAATCCGCCAAACCCCCACAACACAAGTACCCTAATTAACCTATTAACCCCTAATTCGCCAAACCCCCACAATGCAAATAACTAATTTAATTACTTTTCCCCCTAAACTAACACCCACTAAATTAACCCCAAATTACATAAAATAATAAAATACTAAATTATAATTAAAATAAAAAATCCTAACAGTACTTAGAAAAACAAACCTAACATTAAATTAAAATAAATTAATCTAAAATTACCAAAAATAAAAGTCTAACATTATAGCAAATAATAAAGAAAATTATCCAAAATAAAAAAATTAAATCTAATCCCTATGAAAATAAAAAGCCTCCCCAAAATAAAAACACCCCCGAATCTAATGCTAAACTACCAATAGCCCTTAAAAGGGCTTTCTTTTTGTAGGGCATTGCCCTAAATTAAACAGCTCTTTTGCATAAAAAAAAAAATTCTAAGTCCCCCTAACAGTAAAACCCACCACCCACCAAACCCCCCAAAATAAATAAACCTAACACTAAAAAAATCTAAACTATGTATGGGCATTGCCATTAAAAGAGCATTCGGCTTCTTCATAATGAATATCTCTTTAACTGACGTCATCCAAGATGGTGTCCCTTAGATTCCGATTGGCTGATAGAATTCTATCAGCCAATCGGAATTAAGGTAGAAAAAATCCTATTGGCTGATGCAATCAGCCAATAGGATTGAGCTGGCATTCTATTGGCTGTTCCAATCAGCCAATAGAATGCAAGCTCAATCCTATTGGCTTATTAGATCAGCCAATAGGATTGAAGTTCAATCCTATTGGCTGATCCAATCAGCCAATAGGAATGTTTCTACCTTAATTCTGATTGGCTGATAGAATTCTATCAGCCAATCGGAATCTAAGGGACACCATCTTGGATGACGTCAGTTAAAGAGATATTCATTACGAAGAAGCCGAATGCTCTTTTAATGGAATTCTATCAGCCAATCAGAATTAAGGTAGAAACATTCCTATTGGCTGATTGGATCAGCCAATAGGATTGAACTTCAATCCTATTGGCTGATCTAATAAGCCAATAGGATTGAGCTTGCATTCTATTGGCTGATTGGAACAGCCAATAGAATGCCAGCTCAATCCTATTGGCTGATTGCATCAGCCAATAGGATTTTTTCTACCTTAATTCCGATTGGCTGATAGAATTCTATCAGCCAATCGGAATCTAAGGGACACCATCTTGGATGACGTCAGTTAAAGAGATATTCATTACGAAGAAGCCGTCGTTTGTAGAGGATACTCCGCATCGGATGTCTTGAAGATGGACCCGCTCCGTGCTGGAAGGATGAAGATAGAAGATGCCGTCTGGATGAAGACTTCTGCCCATCTGGAGGACCACTTCTGCCCATCTGGAGGACCACTTCTGCCAGCTTCGTTGAGGACATCTTGCCGCTTGGATGAAGACTTCTCCCGGTAAGTGAATCTTCGGGGGTTAGTGTTAGGATTTTTTTTAAGAGTGTATTGGGTGGGTTTATTTTTAGATTAGGGTTTGGGCCTGCAAAAGAGCTAAATGCCCTTTTAAGGGCAATGCCCATCCAAATGCCCTTTTCAGGGCAATGGGGAGCTTAGTTTTTTTAGCTAGTATTTTATTTAGGGGGTTGGTTTTGTGGGTGGTGGATTTTACTGTTGGGGGGGCTGTTTGTATTTTTTTACAGGTAAAAGAGCTGATTACTTTGGGGCAATGCCCCGCAAAATGCCCTTTTAAGGGCTATTGATAGTTTAGTTTAGACCAGTGGAGGCTCCTCCATATGTGCAAACCCGCACGTGAACCGCACGTCAAAAGAAGAAGAAAAAAAAATTCTGAAAAAAATATATTTTTTCCAATAGCCCCCTTATTGGAAAAATTATATTTAATTTATACCCCAAAAATCTATACCCCAAAAAAGTGAAAGCAAAACTGTTTTTTGTTGTAAAATAAAAAAAAATTCACAGTTTTTTCTTTGTTTAACCGCACATGCAGTAGAGCTACATGCCTGTCTCATTAGCTGCCTGTATTGCTTTTCCACTCCCACCCTCCAACCCATCCCTATACTGGCTTAATCTCACAGTTCAGCCTGTGCAAGTGAGCCAGTGAGGTGGTGCTAAGCCGGTCCGGATACGTCATCAATAAAGTCACGTGATGATGCTTCTTTGATGAGGCTCCGCCTGAGTTGATGAGAGGCGAGGCAGAGGGGCACTCTGGCATTTTAGTAATTTTTGGCGGCATCTGTATCCAGGACAGTTACAGCCATGCAGGGAGCAGTATAGAGGTGTGTTCCAAATGTAATTTTTATTTCTCTAAAGGGATGCAGTACCGTGGGCCAGGCATGTGCTTTTTATTTACATTTAGCCCTGCTGCGGGACTCGCAGCAGTGCTAAAGGTTTTTTCTCTCTTTTTTTATTAATTTTAAAGCGGACAGGGGGTGTGGCGGTTAGATATGGAGCGCTAATCAGGTGCCACCTCACACAGACTATACAGAGCGCAGCACAAGGGTTACAGCTTGTAAGAATATCACTGAAGATCCTTACTAGTGTAATCACTCCTAGCCTAGTATAGTAGGTTCAGTGTGTTCTCCCCTCCTCTCTACCGGGACTCCTGTGAACTTGTTCCTCCGTTGTTCACTTCATCAGAACTCCTCATATTTTTGGCCTCAGTCCCATCCCATTTGGACCATGACTCCTTCTGCCTAAGGTCCCCTTTTTACAAGCCAACTTAAGGTCCCAGTTCTACCTCTTATTTGCAAACCGATTGTCCTGTGTTTATTTAATACAAGTACTGAGTGAATGGTGAAAAATAAACACCACGAAAAATAACCAAACAGATTAAATGCTTGTTGTATACATGTCATTGTACCTTAAACACATGCATTCTGCACAAAACTTACATCTTGTCTCACAAGATATTTAGGGATTGGAATGACTTTAACTAATTAACTGATAATTCTATTTTTACCTTAATATCAATCACTGCTTTGTTACATTTTGCAAATCAATTCTTATTTGATGTGACAAAAGCAGCAACTATAAATCTCCTAAGTAAAATGGCAGCTCCTCCATAAGACATGCTCAAATCTAGTTACAAGAAAAGGGTTTGGTTAAAGTGATTTTGGTATTACAGTCAGTAACAGAGCAAGTGGTGTTTGCATTGGAGGTTGCACTTGTCATACTGCCTTGAAAGTGCTTGTGTTAAACAACAGTTATAAGTCATCTGTGGGTGGCTTTTTTCCTGGCATTAGATACAGTGTAAATCAATGTTCTTGCAGAGAAAGGGAACCCAGAACTAGTGTAGCCTTACAAGCTCAGTGCATTAAATATTGAATAACACCAGATGAAAAGTAGCTTGTTGAGGAGCGCTCAACCTCAAAGTCTTTCTTCAACTTTGTCTTCTGAGCATGTTGAACTGTTTGGGATTGTGTTAATTAAGTCTGTCTGGGATTTCACTAACCTCAAGCTTTGTATACATCTATGATGTTGTCAAAAGAATGTTGAACCCAGAGGCTTCTTCAGTTATTGGTTCTTTATTTGATATATACTGTGCATATTTAAAATGCTATTTTAAACTGCCTTGCTTGTTGTTGTTTTTTAAATTGTGATTATAAAATTGAAAAGGGTGGAGTTGCTGTACCTGGGCTATATATATATATATATATATATATATATATATATATATAGAGCCATCTGAGGGGGCGGTCTTATTTCAAGGGGTGTGGCCAGGGCGGGGCCAAGTGCACCTCCATCTTCATAATTCACAAGCCGCCACTGGTTTAGGCTAGGGGTTTTTTTATTTTGAAAGGGCTATTAGATTAGGTGTAATTAGTTTAAAGATCTGTAATTAGTTTTTTATTTTCTGTAATTTAGTGTTTGGTTTTTTGTGATTTAGCTAATTTAATTTATTTAATTGTATTTACTTTAGTTAATTTATTTAATTGTATTTAATTTAGTTAATTTATTTAATTGTAGTGTAGTGTTAGGTGTTAGTGTAACTTAGGTTAGGTTTTATTTTACAGGTCAATTTATATTTATTTTAGCTAGGTAGTTATTAAATAGTTAATAACTATTTAATAACTATTCTACCTAGTTAAAATAAATACAAACTTGCCTGTAAAATAAAAATAAACCCTAAGCTAGCTACAATGTAAATATTAGTTATATTGTAGCTAGCTTAGGGTTTATTTTATAGGTAAGTATTTAGTTTTAAATAGGAATAATTTAGTTAATTATAATAATTTTCTTTAGATTTATTTAAATTATATTTAAGTTAGCGAGTGTTAGGTTTAGAGTTAGACTTAGATTTAGGGGTTAATACATTTAATATAGTGGTGGCGACGTTGGGGACGGCACATTAGGGGTTAATAAGTATAATGTAGGTGGCGGCGATGTTAGGGGAGGCAGATTAGGGGTTAATAATATTTAACTAGTGTTTGTGAGGTGGGAGTGCGGTGGTTTAGGGGTTAATATGTTTATTCTAGTTACATGTCTGGAGCGGCAGATTAGGGGTTAAAAAATGTATTATAATGTTTGCGATGCAGGAGGGCCTCGGTTTAGGGGTTAATAGGTAGTTTATGGGTGTTAGTGTACTTTTTAGCACTTTAGTTATGAGTTTTATGCTACGGCGTTGTAGTGTAAAACTCATAACTACTGACTTTAGCGTTAGGAATCTTGGAGGTAGAGGGTGTACCGCTCACTTTTTGGCCTCCCAGGACAGACTCGTAATACCAGCGCTATGGAAATCCCATAGAAAAAAGGGTTTACAAAGTTTACGTAAGTTGTTTTGCGGTAAGGCCAAAGTAGTGTGCGGTGCCCCTAAACCTGCAAGACTCGGAATAGCAGCGGTAGTGAAAAAGCAGCGTTAGGACCTGTTAACGCTGCTTTTTCATCTTAACGCAAAACTTGTAATCTAGCCGTTAGATTTTTTACATTTTTCGTAGGATTTGTTTTTTTTTTAGTTGTAATTTAGATTTTTTATTTTTTTCCTTAGTTTTAGGTTTTTTTAAATTTGTAATTTAGATATTTTAATTATTTCAGTAGCTCTCATCCTATTGGCTGTTTTGAACTGTATTGGATGGTTAATAGTTTAATTTAGTGTTTTGCAATGTAGGGGGCCAGTGGTTAAGGGGTTAATAGGTTTATTTAGGCAAAGTCGGGGAGTGGCGGATTAGGGGTTAATAGTTTTTATTATTGTTGGCGATGTCGGGAGCGGCAGATTAGGGGTTAATAACTTTATTTTGGTGGTGGCGATGTTGGGGGAGGCAGATTAGGGGTGTTTAGATTTGGTGTTTAGGTTAGGGTGTTAGGTTTAAGCGTAACTTTGTTTTCCCCATAGACATTAATGGGGTTGTGTTACGGTGATCGCCATTCCGCGATCGCAGGTGTTAGTTTTTTTTCTAACACTCTCTCCCCATTGATGTCTATGGGGGAAAGCGTGCACGAGCACATCAAAGCAGCCCTTAGATTTTGTGCGGTATGGAGCTTAACACCACCATATCGCACGCACAAGGAGGCTTTTCAGAAACTCGTAATGGCAGCGATATAGAGGGGGAAATAACGCAACTTTTGTTGCGTTCATTTCACACCCTATTTAGCGCAAAACTTGTAATCTTGGTGTTAGTTATTTGCGTTGTGTGGGTTTGGCGGTTTAAGGGTTAATAGTTTATTAGGATTATTGCGTTGCGTGAGTTTTTGGAGGATTAGGGGCTAATAGGTTAATTAAGTTTATTGCATTAGTGGGGGATGACGGTTTAGGGGTTAATAGTTTTAATAGGTACTTTGCGATATGGGTGAATGGTGGACTAGGGGTTAATAGTTTATTAAGATATATTGCATTGTGGGGTGATGGCGGTTTAGGGGTTAATAGGCTAATTAGATGTTTTGCGATGTGGGGGTTGGCGGATTAGGGGTTAATATAGTTTATTAGTCATTGCGGTGGGGGGATGACGGTTGACAGGTAGATAGTGCGCATTCGTTAGGTGTTAGTTATTTTTAGGAAGTAGTTAGATATTGCGCATGTGTTAGGTGTTAGTTACGCTTTTCAGGGGGTTACGGTGCTCACATACTCAGCGCAAGTCTTGCTACGCCTGCCTATGTGTTGCGAGGTGAAAGTGGAGTAAAATTTCTCCATTTTCACCGCATAAGTCCTTGCGCTGAATATGTGATACCGATTTGTGATGCGGTTCTATGTTAGCTTATGGGGGTAAAAATTGCGGCCAATGGGTGAAATATACGTGCTGCATTTATATGTGGCACTGTATTTGTGATACCAAAACCGCGTAAAAACCGGAGTCACTGGCTTTTGCGGGCGACGTGGCATATGTAATCTTGCCCCTTGTATTTACTATTGAACATCCTAGGTAAACTCACTAGAATGCAAGTCTTGAACACTAGGCAGCAGTGTTTGCAATACTGTGCTCCAGGCACGTACACACTCCTGGTCTATCTAGATATGCTCTCCAACAAAGGATACCATTAGAACTAAGTAAATTAGATAACAGAAGTACAACTATTTAAATAAGGTTTTTTTTTATTGTATGCACTCTCTGAATCATGAATGTATACATTTTAACTTTCATGTCCCTTTAACGCGTATAATAAGGAACATTTATCACTTTATTTTAAATTGCGGGTTAAACAGAAATAAACGTCAAACACCTTTTAAAATAATACATATTGCAACGATTCTATTGAGTAACCCACTGCTTAGTGCTTTTTCATTACAACATTGAAACATATTGTTCTATAACTTTAGATACCAACCCTACAATTATGTTTCAGGCATGATTAAAATACCTATTAGAGCAGGGCTCCACAAACTTAGGCACCAGGGAGCCACTAGCTTCTTAAAATTAGACCTTGGTGCCCTAGTTTAAAGTTCCCAAGACACCTATGGGTGTCCCCATATATATCTATAACTATCTTTCTATCATCTATCTATTACTTTATATTTTATATTTATATTATACTTTATATTTCTATACATCTATCTATACCTGTATATATAAACATCTTATCAGGATGGGCAAAAGTTTCTGGCTCCTAAATTTATGGGCTGGCTTCTAGATTTCGTACAAATTTGTTGAGCCTGTATAAGAGAATTGCCTAGACTGTTTTAGATACATCTACAGTATATTTTTTATATAATCAGAGCCCAATGACAACTATCCTTCACCACCTTCCAAAGGTTCATACATGATTGGAACAGATTGGGGTCATCCAATTGTTTAAGTCAACATGCTTCTTGTTGCAGTCTCTGTCTGAATGGTTGGACAGTCTACTGCAGCCAATGGACTTGAAGGGACAGTTAAAGGGACACTGAACCCAAAATTTTTCTTTTGTGCTTCAGATAGAGCATGCAATTTTAAGCAACTTTCTAATTTACTCCTATTATCAATTTTTCTTTGTTCACTTGCTATCTTTATTTGAAAAAGAAGGCATCTAAGTTTCTTTTTTGGTTCAGGGCACTGGACAGCACTTTTTTATTGGTGGATGAATTTATCCACCAATCAGCAAGAATAACCCAGGTTATTCACCAAAAATGGGCCGGCATCTATTGCATGCTCTGTCTGAATCACGAAAGAAAAAATTTGTGTTCAGTGTCCCTTTAAGTCAAAATTAAACTTTTATGATTCAAATAGGACATGCAATTTTAAACAACGTTCCAATTTAATTGTATCATCACATTAGCTTTGTTCTTTTGGTATTCTTTGTTAAATGCAAAACCTAGGTAGGCTCATAAACTTATTTCTAAGCCGTTGAAGGCAGCCTCTTATCTCATTGCATTTTCATAGTTTTTTTTACAGTTAGACGGTGCTAGTATTTATGAGTCAGCAGTTACTCGCTAAAATGCAAGTTTGTCAAAAGAACTGAAATAAGGGGGCAGTTGGCATAGGCTTAGATACAAGGTAATAACAGAGGTAAAAAGTATATAAATATAATCTTGTTGGTTATGCAAAACTGGGGAATGGGTAATAAAGGGATTATCTATCTTTTTAAACAATAAACATTTTCAAATCAAGTAGACTGTCTCTTTGAGTCTCCCTAGCTATTTTAAGTATTCTAAAATGTTCTTAACTTTACTTAAAGGGACACTGTACCCAAAAATTTTCTTTCGTGATTCAGATTGAGCATGATATTTTAAGCAACTTTCTAATTTACTCCTATTATCAAATTTTCTTCATTCTCTTGGTATCTTTATTTGAAATGCAAGAATGTAAGTTTAGATGCCGGCCCATTTTTGGTGAACAACCTGGGTTGTCCTTGCTGATTGGTGGATAAATTCATCCAACCATTAAAAAAGTGCTGTCCAGAGTACTGAAACCAAAAAAAAGCTTAGATGCCTTCTTTTTCAAATAATGATAGCAAGAGAACGAAGAAAAATTGATAATAGGAGTAAATTAGAAAGTTGCTTAAAATTGCATGCTCTTTCTGAATTACAAAAGAAAAAATTTGGGTACAGTGTACCTTTAATTATTTCCTATGGAGTGAGGTAATGAAGTAGGTTACTATCCATGTGACCACTTTAAATTCCTCAATCCCATATGAATATGTATTGTAAGACATTGCTTTTTATGATTAGAAACAGTGATTACACCCAACCATTACATCAATTTATCATTAGAATGACTCATTTTATTTTAGAACATAATTACTTTGAATTTGATGTAGTTTATTATCTCCAGAAAACAGGCATCAGATTTTATTAGATTTTTGAATAATACCACTGTAGTATTATGTTTTACAAGAGCATAAATTATTTGGCTTTGACACTTCCAAGGGATTTGGAGATAAGCACACTGCTGCCGCCCTAAATGTATCCTAATGCTAAGGGACAATACATTAAGGCCAACAGGATTGCTCTAACAATAGCTCATTTGTAAGTGACAGTATACACCTGAGAGATTGATTCAACTAATTTTCCACTACTCCGCCACACCTTATACTCTGAAACATGCAGAGTGCGTCTCTCCATTGCAAAAAGCTCATTCCTGTCCCCATTCTGTTAACTCAAGGTTTCTGATTCCGGGTCTGTGTGCATATATGTTGTTTTATGGTACTTATCTGTGTTGATGATGTATCAGGCAATATGGTATTTAGCTTTATACTCAGACAGGTAGCTACTGTATCTAGATTTTATGTTCAATTAACTATTTTATTCTTCTCACTATACTGTTATTAGGGAACCCTTTTAGAAAATAATCTCTCTAAAATATGAATAGAGTTATTAACACATAATGTGAAATATTCCTTATGTAGAATTTTCTCACTGGGTTACCTTATTTTCAGTAGACTCCTGGGTTGTCATTGGGATTGGGGTCATCTATGAGAGCAGGAGGGGTGTGTTCACAGATTATATGATGACGATAACCCCTAGCTGTGATCTGATCGCACGGCGTATACTGCTATAATTATATAAAGTGGTTAAGTAACACCTTTTGGTAGATGCGCTCCTAATGTTTTGGTCACTAAATCTAATAAAAATCTAATAAGGATCTGTTAGCTTTCGTTAATCTATTTTCCAACACATAAGGAAGTGGAGAAGGGGTGTGTATGCTTGACCTATGAGAACAGGAGGGGTGTGTCAAGAATTGTTATGGTGATAGCAACATTGAGTTGCGATTTCATCGCATGGTTTATTTATATATATTTTTTAGTGTTAATGATTAGTAACACCCCATATATAAGGTGCGGTGAAGTTACAGCAAGAGGAAATAGTTTGGTTTAATGTTTTGCTAACCTTGATAGTCATACTATATAATAGTATTGTGACTGTGGATTTAAACCTATCAATGAATAGGGGTGGTTCCACCGAATAGTGGTAGAATCCATTTTGAGCACTTTAAAGGAGGGGTGAATCTTTAACATGCATTATGTTAGTTTACACTAATATGTTTTGTAATTTAATTATTATGATCAAAGCTCACTTGGATATATGAGGATTACACTAATGATGAGTTTTTATCTTTATATATGTTTTACACTTTTATAAATACACACACTATCACTTGCCCACACCTTATTTTGGTGTGATCTTCACTTTTGCACACGCTTACCTGTGATTGGTAGCAATACAGGGGAGGGCCTGAATGGCCTATTTAAGTTTGATTTTTGCATTGTTTGACTGTCAGAAGAAGGGACAGGTTTGGTCCCGAAACGTCACTATCACAGTAAATTTTGCCTTTATTATCTGAAGTCCAGAGAGTGCTTTGAATCATTTACTTACTACATACTCCTGAGAGCACCCTGGCAGTTGTGGAGAGTTGGTGAGAGTGCAGATACTGAACTTTGCTATATACGATATATATATGTATATATATGTGTGTATTTATGAATTTATGTGTTTAAATGTGTGTATATATGTGTTTACAGATATACAGTATATACACATAAATACACATGTATACATATATATATATATATATATATATATATTTATATGTGCATTGGAGCCCTTTACAGTCAAGCAGATGAACACATATAAAAGTTTAACTATGTATTTACTGTAAATATTTAACATTCCTATGTTCTTAACAAAGTATTTATAAACAGATATTCATATATATATATATATATATATATATATATATATATATATATATATATGTGTGTGTATATATCTATACCTATATATTATCTCATATATATATATGTATATATAATTATATATAATATAAAAGGCCAGGTATGTTTGTCAAGCGCAGTAGAGACTGTGTGATGACAAACATACCTGGCTGTTAGGATCAGACAGCAGAGAGGGTGGGTGTGACTGGGTGGGAGCTCTGTGAAGGGGGCGTGACCAGACACGGCCGTGATGAGGGGGCGTGACCAGACGGGTCTTGATTGGGGCATGACCGTTGGGATCGGCCGTGGTAGGGGTGTGACTGGGCGGGAGTGGGCGTGGCTGTGAGAGAGTGCAAAAGGGGGGGAGAGAGAGCAAAGGAGGAGGGAGAGAGAGCAAAAGAGGGGGAGAGAGAGCAAAGAAATGAGGGGGAGAGAGCAAAAGAGAGGGGGGAGAGAGAGCAAAAGAGAGGGGGAGAGAGAGCAAAAGAGAGGGGAGAGAGAGCAAAAGAGGGGGGAAAGAGAGCAAAAGAGAGTGGGAAGAGAGCAAAAGAGAGGAGAGAAAGAGCAAAAGAGAGGGGAGAAAGAGCAGAAAAGGGTGGAGAGAGCAAAAAAGAGTGGAGAGAGAGAGCAAAAGCAAGGGGGAGAGAGAGCAAAAGAGAGGGGGAGAGAAAGCAAAAGAGAGCGGGAGAGAAAGCAAAAGAGAAGGTGGGAGAGAGAGAGCAGAATAGAGGGTGGGAGAGAGAGAGCAAAAGAGAGGGGGGAAGGAGCAAAAAAGAGGGGGGGGGGGTAGAGCAAAAGAGAGGGGGAGAGAGCAAAAGAGAGGGTGAGAGAGAGAGAGCAAAAGATACGGGGGAGAGAGAGCAAAAGAGAGGGGGGAGAGAAAGCAAAAGAGAGGGGGGACAGAGAGCAAAAGAGAGGGGGAGAAAGAGCAAAAGGCAAAGGAGTGAGAGAGAGAGAGAGAGGGAGGGGAGAGAGCAAAAGAGAGGGGGAGAGAGTGCAAAAGAGAGGGGGAGAGAGAGAGCAAAAGAAAGGGGGGAGAGAGCAAAAGAGAGGGGGAGAGACAGAGCAAAAGAGAGGGGGTAGAAAGGGAGCAAAAGAGAGGGGGATAAAGAGAAAGCAAAAGAGAGGGGATAGAGAGAAAAAGAGAGGGGGAGAGAGAGCAAAAGAGGGGGGGAGAGAGAGCAAAAGAGAGGGGGGAGAGAGAGCAAAAGAGGGGCGAGAGAGAGAGCAAAAGAGAGGGGGAGATAGAGAGAGAGATAGCAAAAGAGAGGGGGGAGAGAGAGCAAAAGAGAGGGGGGAGAGAGAGAAAACTAGCAAAAGAGAGGGGGGAGAGAGAGAGAGAGCAAAAGAGAGGGGGCGAGAGAGCAAAAGAGAGGGGGAGAGAGAGAGCAAAAAGAGAGGGGAAGAGAGAGAGCAAAAGAGAGGGGAGAGAGAGAGCAAAAGAGAGGGGAGAGAGAGAGAAAAAGAGAGGGGGGAGAGAGTAAAAGAGATAGGGAAAGAGAGCGCAAACGAGAGGGGTAAGAGAGAGCAAAAGAGAGGGGGGAGAGAGCAAAAGAGAGGGGGGAGAGAGCAAAAGAGAGGGGGGAGAGCGAACAAAAGAGAGGGGGGAGAGAGAGCAAAAGAGAGAGAGCAAAACAGGGGGATAGAGAGAGAGCAAAAGTGAGGGGAGGAAAGAGAGCAAAAGAGAGGGGGGAAAGAGAGAGAGAGTAAAAGAGATGGGGGATAGGGAGCAAAAGAGAGGGGGGAACACAGAGAGCAAGGGGTGGGACCGCTGTACTGCAAAAAAATGGCTCATGTACACGGGCTTTAGGACTAGTATATATATATAAAACATATATATATATATATATGTAGAAATATGTATTTATGAATAAATAAAACATATTATGCTATGTGAAGAACATTGGAATGTGAAATATTCCTATTTTCATGTAGGGTTAGCACACTTGAGAATATGTGATCGGGTCTGCGTGCAAGTAGGCTGTTAGGTTTTTTATTTCTTGTTCCATTGACTTCTAAGGGGGAATATGTTAACGTAGTCGCAGTATTCGACGTTCGTCTTATTGCTTGCGTCGGGTAAGCCCTTGTGTGAAAAACTTATGCTTACCTGATAATTTTCTTTTCTTCAGATGGAAAGAGTCTACAGCTGCATTCATTACTTTTGGAAATTTAGAACCTGGCCACCAGCAGGAGGCAAAGACACCCCAGCCAAAGGCTTACATACTCCTCCCACATCCCTCATCTCCAAGTCATTCTGCCAAGGAACAAGGAACAGTAGAAGAAACATCAGGGTGAAAAGGTGCCAGAAGAAAAAAATAACAGACGCCCCACAGAAAAAATACGTGCGGGGAGCTGTGGACTCTTTCCATCTGAAGAAAAGAAAATTATCAGGTAAGCATAATTTAAGTTTCTCTTCATAAATGGAAAGAGTACACAGCTGCATTCATTACTTTTGGGGAAAAAATACCCAAGCTATAGAGGACACTGAATGCAAAAAACGGTAGGGTACAAGAGGCGGCCCATTATGAGGGCACCAGACCTGAAAACCCCTACCCAACAAAATCCCGCTTCGTCCGAAGCCAAGAACAACTTGGACACTGACCCGCAGATAGTCCACAGCCTTGCTAAAGACTGCAGGAACTAGACTCGACTGAGTCAGCAGCCTCCAAGAGACACAGTCGCCAGCAGTCGGTTTCCAAACAACACACCCCTTACTAAAGAAAGGGAACAAACTACCATATTCTTCCACAAAGAAGAAAAGGCACAGAGAAAACATGATTGTACTTGTAAAGCGCGGCTAATCCCCCTAAAGGGGCTCAAGGCACTGCTCATTTTATCAACCTCGAAAGGAGGAAAGGCTGAGTAGACCTTGACGGGGATCGAACTTGCAACCCTCGGTTTTCTACAGTGCAGAGTAGCCACAGTGCATTAGTATGCTGAGCTAGCTTCCGGCTAGCATAAGGAACTCCAGAAAAAAAAAAAGGGCACAACGAGTCCTAAATAAAAACACAGAGCAAAAATCCAAGAAACAGGGTCAGGCTAACAGAGACCCAACCAGTCTCATAGAAACAAGGGGAGGCAACGCGCAGACCCCAGAAATACAGAAACCACGGGTTAAGGCCGGGAGTCTGAAACAGAGAGACGATCTTCCTCTAACACAGTGCAACCGCACTCTAGAAAGCAACTAAAAACGAAGGTCCCCAAGTCCCAAAAAGGTATCTCAGAATACCGAAAGCTCAGATAGGTCTGATGAACAACACCTGAAGCAAAGACACTGCACGCTGCAGTCATCTAAAAATGACTCTGAAACTTAAATACTTGCAGGGCAAGTAGAAAGCAGCTGAAGATAGGATCCTTCAGATTTCTAAGTATCCACTAACCAGTGGATAACATTGCAGGCTATCTAAGAGCCGCCAGTCCTTCCAACAAATCTTGAATGTGGAGAAAGGAGAAACCTCAAAAAGGCTTACTGTACCTCAAATGCTCCGAGGACAAAATAGCAGAGCAACAGATCTCAGATCCTGCCCCAATACCAGACCAACCCAAGCAACAGACATGTCTGATAGACAGGCGGACAGAAGACCCCAACCACAAGCCCCCAGGGAATGTAAGAAAAAAGGGGGGACTCACCCACCCCAACAGAGTTTGGGTGCCAACCCAATCCACTCCTCCAAAATAAGGCACTCCCAAGGAGAACCCCCTAGGACCTGGAACAGAGAAAAGTGCAATAAATCCATAGTAGGACCTGTCACAACTCTCTTAGACATTCTCTACATAGAGAGACCAATTTCCAGCAGTTGGAACAGAGTCCACAGAGCAGCAGATGCTGCCCCTTACAGAAATAAGCCACCTGAACCAACCTCCTACACACAGGGCAGGACAAGGACCCTCCAGAGAGAGGAAACCCCAACACATAAGGAAGATAAACTATCCCCTCCAAAAGGAAGGGCACAGATAAGAACAGCGTACACGTCCACAAGACATGAAGCCATAGTATGATCAAAACATGGACGAATGAAAAATTATCCAGGCACCACTGTTGACCCAACAGAAAAAAAAACTCCCCACAGAGGAGCACACTCCGTCCGAAGGACAAGTCAGGCCTTAAAGTTTATAACCAGTACCCGAAGGTGGATGAGAACTCTGGCCTACCTGCTTGCAAGCCCAATGAGCTAGCCCCTATGTCGCAACATAGGGTCCCTGAAAAAAACTGGGTCGTCCCAAACCAGTCCATCGGATCATAAGTCTCCAGACATCCAAGAAGGATCCAAGACAAGAACTCCAGACCCGGGTCCCAGAATCATCCTAGAATGAACGACACCCTCAGGGAACACAAGATACCCCGTCTGAAGCAATCAGACTTCACAGGGGATGAGAACCGGGAAACCTAGAGGATGGGTACAGGACTCACTCGAATTCCCAGCCCAAAGGGAAGAGAACACCCTTAGCCGGAGGTCAACACCCCTACAGCAAGCTACTAGGCTGTGACAAAGTAACGCAATTTCTCTAGAGCCCAAAGAACCTAAGGGCAGCACTAAGGGAAATGAAAAAGAGAACAGAGTCACCCAAAAGAGAGTAGAAAAAAGGCTAGTCTCCATTAACCTTTCAGATTAACATTCCAGAGGACCACACCCAAGGGAGAAGAATGCAAAGCATCCCGAACCCAGGCAGAAAAACATTGCCTAAACAAAAAGCTTGGAAAAAGAGACAACACCTCCTATCGCCCCTTATATGGAGACGACTAACTCCCAAAGGAAGACAGAGCCTCACGGCCTTCACTTCCTAATTAAGTGGCCAAAGCCGGACGAAGTCCAGAAAGTCTCGACCCAAAGGAAGAGAACCTCTAAAAGGAATAAGTCCTAAAAGGACACTTCCAAAGAGACCATGATAGGCAAAACCGTAAGAACGGTGGTATGAAGGAACTAAATCCTCCAAGCCTCCAACCCCCAATGGGAAGGAACACTCTAGTTCCCGAAAAATTTGGAAACGACTGAGCATGTCGCCACGGATCTCAACGGAGTCCCGGCCCACTAGATTGATAGGCGAATGAGGACTGAACCAATCCCCCATGCCCTTAAGAAACCACAAACCCTCAAGTCCTCTCAGAATGCTAGTAGAAGCTTGTAAAACAAGACAATCACACAATCATATTGGGATCACTGGGTGCCCTAACCGGACCAACCAGACATAAAAAGGTGCCACGTGTCTGAACTAGGCCTCAAAGACAGAAGGACTTGTACCCAGTCAGGACCAGCCTGAAACCAAGGGCCCCAGCACTGTCAAGGCCACATAGAGTCTACCCCGTTGATGGAGGGATAAAGAACAGTCAGACTGACTTTTGTAAACAGAGCGAACAAAATCGCGAGTATCAATTCCAGAGAGGAAAGTTCCAGAAGGAAACATCACACCACAACATGAGCTTTAAACCAAATAAAAATCATCCTCACCGGATAAAAATAAAAGATAAGGCAACCCTTAGGTTATCGTCCAGGAAGAATGGACAGACCCGCAGAACCACCCCAACAGGGGTCCGACACTTCCAAGTTCAGAACTGCAAAAGTATACACAAATAACAAAGACTATAAGAAGATTACTTCATCCCCTTATGTCTATGTATGCAAGCCAGTCGAAGAGTAAGACTGAGAATCCCCAGACCCATTAAGAGTGGGATCCTCCAGCAACGCCAAAAACGTGCTTTAGTAGGACACAAAGGCGTGCCAGTCTATAACGAAAGGCGCAATATACCTCCGCCGGGACAAAAGGAAACACCGGCCCCAAAGGTTGACCCTCTGAGGCCTCAGGAGCAGTCGCTCTGCCAGAAGGCTGAACTGGACAATATCGTAAGCACACTCCCGGGAGGCGCAGATGCACCAGCGCCAAAGATATGACCATGCAGAACCGTGTCGTAACCTCCGGAGGGAACAGGCCACACTCCATAGAAAGGATAAGCAGCGTTTATGTTACCTGCATGCGTAGTAAGAGTTGATGGTAGGGAACTTGTCTTGTGAGAAATAGAATCCCCAGAGACGGATGGCTCAGTGGGCACCCGATTCCCCGATCCCAAGAAACAGAGAACTCTAAAATGGCATTCTGAACAAAACTGAATCCTCCATAACTGGGACACTGCCGCCTCCAGAGAACCAGACACCAGCGGACCAGGATTTCTCCGCCGCCACACGGTCAGGAAAACAACACGGTAAACCGTGCAGTCCATGCAAAAGTGCGCCCGACTGAAAATGCCGTGTCACTAGACATAGGCCGTTATGTTTCAAAATAGCCATGAGCCGAAAAAACACTACACAGTAGCAGACAGAATCACATAACATACATGATTATAAATCCCCCTGTTCAATAATCCCCCTCAGGAGATATTAACCCTTGATTCCTAAATACAAAAAGGAGGCTTACTTAGACCCTATGTTAAAGTTATCTCTGAAAGGTTGTAGCCCCTCTCGGATAAACAGTTGAAATTACAATACATCCATGATGAAAATAAAATGAAACAATCTTACCGGAATCTACGCCGTGGAAGAGGAACACAGTCCTTCAAGTGTGACAGATAGTAGTGTCGCCTCTGCCATGGACTTGAAAGAAAAAAGCAGGCAGTGAATCTTGTCAACGCTGATTGCTTGTGGAGCTGTTAATATGAGTCGGGATGGTTTCGCAGAAAGACTCTCCCTGCATCTCCGGACTCTAACTTTCACCCATGCTCTGAGAGGCTGACAGGACTACCTATAACTCCAGTCCCATGCCCAAGAGTACTACCGTTTATGCACATTTACCCACCAATCAGCAAGAGCTACCCAGGTGCTGAACAGTGGCTGGCAGTGGCTGCTATGCTTACATTCCTGCTTTTTCAAATACAGATAGCAAGAGAATGAAAAAAAAATTATAATAGGAGTAAATTAGAAAAATGTTTAAAATTGCATGCTGTATCTGAATCATAAATGAAAAAATGTGGGTTTTGTTTCCCTTTAACGCACGAGCGGGAGCGATAAATAGTGCTTCACTCGTAATCTAGCCCAATTTGTTCAACATCAAACATGTAAGAATCAATGAGTTAGGTAGCTTCACCACTAGCCAGGAAGAGGGTGACATCTGTTTCAACCAATAACCATGTTGTGTTATTCAAATGGAATATCACGCAACTAATCCTCTTTACTCCACTATAAATGCTATTGTCTAGAAATTGTCATTACTGTAGTATATATAAAGGTCAGTTTGCCTAACAGTAAAACCTGCAACATCATATGTTTTATAAATATGAAACTAAGCCACGATACAGTCTTTCAGTTTGATCTTTTTTCAGAAGTACATTAAACAGACTCATGAACACACTTTTGCAGACAATGTAACCTGTATGTCATACACAGTGGTCTATTTAGTTTTTTGTTGCCCGAAGCAAAGAAATCTGCTGCCCCTCGAACCTCCCCAGCCCACCAATTTTAGCTCTTATTTGCCTCATATATTTCTCATAATCAGAGGACAGGGATGTATGGAAAAGTCATGCACCACCATTAGTCATCCAGGGACCACTGATTTGTAATAAAATGGAATAAATTAAGTATTTGGGGTGTGAAGGAATAGGAAGACATCATGCCATAGAATTACCTCTTAAAAGTGTTTGCCCCACCACAAATCCGGCTACCCTAGGCACAGGTCTAGATGACAGGAGGACAAGACAAATGCAAAAGCTAGACCTAGACGAAGAATAAGCCAAATGTAACGTAGTGCTGAAAGTGCTGAGCTCGAACACAACACATAACAGCACTAAAGAAGATAGCGTGACTTGTGACCTGAAGTGTTAGAGCTACAATGAAAACATAACAAAACACACGTGAATTATATTACTATAATATATACTTACTAAATGTAAAATATAGGTTTAATATTTATATAAGTGTTTAACCCCTTAATGACCACAGCACTTTTCCATTTTCTGTCCGTTTGGGACCAAGGCTATTTTTACATTTCTGCAGTGTTTGTGTTTAGTTGTAATTTTCCTCTTACTCATTTACTATACCCACACATATTATACACCATTATTCTCGCCATTAAATGGACTTTCTAAAGATACCATTATTTTCATCATATCTTATAATTTACTATAAAAAAAATTATAAAATATGAGGAAAAAATTGAAAAAAACACACTTTTTCTAACTTTGACCCCCAACATCTGTTACACATCTACAACCACGCTAAATAGTTTCTAAATTTTGTCCTGAGTTTAGAAATACCCAATGTTTACATGTTCTTTGCTTTTTTTTGTAAGTTATAGGGCCATAAATACAAGTAGCACTTTGCTATTTCCAAACCATTATTTTTCAAAATTAGCGCTAGTTACATTAGAACACTGATATCTGTCAGGAATACCTGAATATCCCTTGACATGTATATATTTTTTTTTAGTAGACATCCCAAAGTATTCATCTAGGCCCATTTTGGTATATTTAATGCCACCATTTCACTGCCAAATGCGATTTAATACAAAAAATCGTTCACTTTTTTACTAAGTTTTTCACAAACTTTTGGTTGCTCACTGAAATTATTTACAAACAGCTTGTGCAACTATGGCTTAAATGGTTGTAAATTCTTCTCTGGGATCCCCTTTGTTCAGAAATAGCAGACATATATGGCTTTGGCGTTGCTTTTTAGTAATTAGAAGGCTGCTAAATGCCACTGCGCATTACACGTGTATTATGCCCAGCAGTGAAGGGGTTAATTATGGAGCATGTAGGGAGCTTTTAGGGATAATTTTAGCTTTAGTGTAGTGTAGTAGACAACCCCAAGTATTGATCTAGGCCAATTTTGGTATATTTCATGCCACCATTTCACCGCCAAATGCGATCAAATAAAAAAAAAATAGTTCCCTATTTCACAAACTTTTTCACAAACTTTAGGTTTCTCACTGAAATTATTTACAAACGGCTTGTGCAATTATGGCACAAATGGTTGTAAATGCTTCTCTGGGATCCCCTTTGTTCAGAAATAGCAGACATATATGGCTTTGGCGTTGCTTTTTGGTAATTAGAAGGCCGCCAAATGCCGCTGCATTTCACACGTGTATTATGGCTAGCAGTGAAGGGGTTAATTATGTAGCTTGTAGGGAGCTTGCAGGGTTAATTTTAGCTTTAGTGTAGAGCTCAGCCTCCCACCTGAAACATGAGACCCCCTGATCCCTCCCAAACAGCTCTCTTCCCTCCCCCACCTGACAATTGTCCCCGCCATCTTAAGTACTGGCAGAAACTCTGCCAGTACTAAAATAAAAGCTATATTTGGGCTTTTTCTGTGTGTTTTTTTTAGCATATTTACATATGCTGCTGTGTAGGATCCCACCTTAGCCCTCAACCTCACTGATCCCCCACCAAACAGCTCTCTAACCCTCCCCCTCTGCCTTAATGGGCGCCATCTTGGGTACTGGCAGCTGTCTGCCAGTACCCAGTTTAGTAAAAAATGTGCCTTTTTAAAAAAAAAAATGCCCTTTTCTGTAGTGTAGCTTTCCACCCCCCCCCCCCGAGACCAACCCCCCACCTCTTCCAGATCCCTTAGCTGTTTATTTACAGCTTTCAAAACTTATTTTTCTGCAGTGTAGCGGTTCCCTCCCGCTCCCGCCCCGTGCACGCGCCCGCCGGTCGCCCCCCATGCACGCGCGCGCTCCCATGCGCTCTCCCGTCTGTCCCGCCCCTGATCCCGCCCCCCTCCACTCCACTCGGCACATCGATGGCCGCCCACCCGGCTCCCAGACTTGCTCCCACCCACCAACGATACCGGCCACCGATGTCCGGTGCAGAGAGGGCCACAGAGTGGCTCTCTCTGCATCGGATGGCCAAGGGGGGTTATTGCAGGATGCCTCGATATCGAGGCATCACTGCAATAACCGGAAAGCAGCTGGAAGCGAGCAGGATCGCTTCCAGCTGCTTTCCAGACCAAGGATGTACGCCACACGTCCTCGGTCATTAACTGTATTTTTTTGGAGGACGTGTGGCGTACGTCCTTGGTCATTAAGGGGTTAAAAAGTGTTTTAAAACGATATGGTACAGTGTTTAAATAGGAAGGGTTCAAAGGTGTATATATATATGCGTGTATATTTGTATATTTGTATGTGTGTATGTATATATGTGTATGTATGTGTACATATGTATATGCACACATACATACGTACCCAAACACCTTGTCATATACCATATCGTTTTAAAACAATGATAACACCATTTTTTTAAATAGAAATACTTGAAATTGCATTGTTCACTTTGAAGAAAATTGCATTATTATTTATATTTACTTCTGTGTGAAGAACATCGCTATTCCAAGTATTTCTTAATGCACCTTTGTCTTTTGTGCACCTTGGCTTAGTGCACCTTTGGATTCGCAACGAAACTAGAGCCCTCCATAGAAGTCTATGGGGAAAGAGACTTTGTCCCTGATAATCTAAACATCCACAATGTGGCGATATATTAAGTGTTTATAGGCAGTCTCGCTGAGAGGAGTTTCACTATACATTTCAGTGGGTGGCGATGCTGGAGATATTTTCAACGCATCATCGCCACCTACATTGAAGGTGTAATGTAAATGATCCCTTTACAAGTATTGTATGGCAATACAATTTACATGTGTCAACAGAAACTCAACCCCTTTTGTTCAATACAATAGTGAAACTAGAACATCAATAATATACCTATAGGAGCTGGGGGGTTGTGGGTATATTGTACATATGTATACAATGTTTTATTTGTATGTATTTTATTGTATAATGCGAGAATATTGCATGTATTGTAATTATAATTGTGTATTTTGCTTTTGCCATGTTTTTTTCTATTTTAGGAAGAAGATTTTGTGTTTGTGATATTAATATTTCATAGAAGACAAAAGCTGCCACTTTGTAGTTTTCTGTATTTATTGCCTATCAACTAGATTATGAGTTGTGCGTTCGTGTTTTAACGCTGAAAAAATGGTCATTTTAGCGTTAACACAGCACCGCAGCCATTACGAGTCTTGTCGGTATAGCTGTACTGCAAGCCTTTTAGCCTGTAACGCAACTGCAGTTCGCACAAATAAAAATGACGTTTTTTCATGGGATTCCAATAGCGCTGCCATTACAAGTTTTGCGGTGAGGCTAAAAAACCTACGTTACAGCCTAAAACGACAAGATCTGTAACTAAAAGCAGTAGTTATGAGTTTTACGCAACAAATCTGTAACATAAAACTCATAACTAAACTGCTACAAAGTACACTAAACACCCATAAACTACCTATTAACCCCTAAACTGAGGCCCTCCCGCATCACAAACACTATATTAAATTTATTAACCCCTAATCTGCCGCTCCTGAATCAGCCAATAGAATGAGAGCTGATTAAATCCTATTGGCTGATTTGAACAGCCAATATGATTTTAGCAGCTCTAATTCCTATTGGCTGATTCAAATTATTCAGCCAATAGGAATGCAAGGGACGCCATCTTGAATTGCGTACCTTGCATTGAGGATTCAGTGTACGGCGGCGACCATATGAAGAGGATGCACCGCGCCGAATGTCTTCAGGATGGACCTGCTCCGCGCCGCTGGGATCAATATAGAAGATGCCGCATGGATGAAGATTAAAGAGGCCGCCTGGATGAAGACTTCGCCGCTGGGATGAAGATTGAAGAGGCCGTCTGAATGAAGACTTCTCGCCGCCTGGATGAAGATCGTTCAAGTGGAACTTCAAAAACTGTAAGTGGATCATCGGGGGTTAGTGTTAGGCTTTTTTTACGTTTTTTTGGGTGGGTTTTTATTTTAGATTAGGATTTGGGCTTGTAAAAGAGCTAAATGCCCTTTTAAGGGCAATGCCCATACAAATGCCATTTTCAGGGCAATGGGTATCTTAGGTTTTTTAGATAGTTTTTTTTATTTTGTGGGTTTGGGGGTTTGTAATGTTAGTGGGGTTTTGTAAAAAACAAAATTCAGATAAAGAGCCATTGGTAGTTTATTCTAGATTAGGTTTTTTATTTTGGGGTCTTTTTTTTTAATGGGTATTAGAATAGGAATATTTTTTATTATTTTTGATAATTTGTTTGTTATTTTGTGTAATGTATTTTTTTTGTTTTGGGGTGGGTTTTTCTTTTTAGATTAGGGCTTGGGCAGCAAAAGAGCTAAATGCCCTTTTAAGTGCAATGCCCATACAAATGCCCTTTTCAGGACAATGAGTAGATTAGGTTTTACTTTCTTTTTAATGTGTGGGTTTGGGGGGTGGAGGTTTGTATACTGTTAGGGGGTGTTTGTTTTTTGTAGCAAAAGAGCTGTTAACTTTAGCGCAATGCCCTACAAAGGCCCTTGGTAGTTTATTCTAGATAAGGCTTTTTTATTTTGGGGTGTTTTTTTTTAAGTGTATTAGAATAGGAATAATTGTTATTTTTTGGATTTTTTTTTTGTAATGGTAGTTTTTTTTATTTTTTTTGTGAATTTAGTGTTTTTTTTATTTTTTGTCATTTTAGGTTTTAGTGTAAGGTAGCTTAGTATTTATTTCACAGGTAAGTTTGTATTTATTTTAACCCCTTAATGACCGCAGCACTTTTCCATTTTCTGTCCGTTTGGGACCAAGGCTATTTTTACATTTTTGTGGTGTTTGTGTTTAGCTGTAATTTTCCTCTTGCTCATTTATTGTACCCACACATATTATATACCGTTTTTCTCGCCATTAAATGGACTTTCCAAAGATACCATTATTTTCATCATATCTTATAATTTATTATAAATTTTTTTATAAAATATGAGAAAAAAATAGAAAAAAAACACTTTTTCTAACTTTGACCCCCAAAATCTGTTACACATCTACAATCACCAAAAAACACCCATGCTAAATATTTTCTAAATTTTGTCCTGAGTTTAGAAATACCCAATGTTTACATGTTCTTTGCTTTTTTTTCCAAGTTATAGGGCCATAAATACAAGTAGCACTTTGCTATTTCCAAACCATTTTATTCAAGACTAGCGCTAGTTACATTGGGACACTGATATCTTTCAGGAATCCCTGAATATCCCTTGACATGTATATATATTTTTTTAGAAGACATCCCAAAGTATTGATCTAGGCCAATTTTGGTATATTTCATGCCACCATTTCACCGCCAAATGCGATCAAATACAAAAAATCGTTCACTTTTTCACAAACTTTCAGTTTCTCACTGAAATTATTTACAAACAGCTTGTGCAATTATGGCATAAATGGTTGTAAATTTTTCTCTGGGATCCCCTTTGTTCAGAAATAGCAGACATATATGGCTTTGGCATTGCTTTTTGGTAATTAGAAGGCCGCTAAATGCCGCTGCGCACCACACGTGTATTATGCCCAGTAGTGCAGGGGTTAATTAGGGAGCTTGTAGGGAGCTTGTAGGGTTAATTTTAGCTTTAGTGTAGTGTAGCAGACAACCCAAAGTATTGATCAAGGCCCATTTTGGTATATTGCATGCCACCATTTTACCGCTAAATGCGATCAAATTAAAAAAAACGTTGAATTTTTCACAATTTTAGGTTTCTCACTGAAATTATTTACAAATAGCTTGTGCAATTATGGCACAAATGGTTGTAAATTCTTCTCTGGGATCCCCTTTGTTCAGAAATAGCAGACATATATGACTTTGGCGTTGCTTTCTGGTAATTAGAAGGCCGCTAAATGCTGCTGCGCATCACACGTGTATTATGGCTAGCAGTGAAGGGGTTAATTAGGTAGTTTGTAGGGAGCTTGCAGGGTTAATTTTAGCTTTAGTGTAGAGATCAGCCTCCCACCTGACACATCAGACCCCCTGATCCCTCCCAAACAGCTCCCTTCCCTCCCCCACCCCACAATTGTCTCCGCCATCTTAAGTACTGGCAGAAAGTCTGCCAGTACTAAAATAAAAGGTTTTTTTATTTTTATTTTTATTTTTTTTAAAGCATATTTACATATGCTGGGGGTGTAGCATCCCCCCTTAGCCCCCAACCTCCCTGATCCCCCCAAACAGCTCTCTAATCCTCCCCATCTGCCTTATTGGGGGCCATCTTGGGTACTGGCAGCTGTCTGCCAGTACCCATTTTGCAAAATAAAAAGTTTTTTTTTTGTTTTTATTTTTAGTTTCTGTAGTGTAGCTTCCCCCCCCCCCCACAGACCAACCCCCACCACCTGCCTGATCTTTTTACTGCCAACTTTATTTCCCCTTTTTAGTAAATTTTAATGGTACTTTTTCTGTAGTGCAGCGGTTCCCACCCGCTCCCTCCCGTGCACGCGCGCGCGCCCGTGCGCGCCCCCGGGCATTCCCGCCCCCGATCCCGCCCCCCTCAGCATCATCCGGGGCCATCGATGGCCGCCACCCGCCTCCCACACCGGCTCCTATCCACCCACAAACGTAGCCGTTAATGTCCGGTGCAGAGAGGGCCACAGAGTGGCTCTCTCTGCATCGGATGGCTACAAATGGTTATTGCAGGATGCCTCGATATCGAGGCATCACTGCAATAACCGGAAAGCAGCTGGAAGCGAGCAGGATCGCTTCCAGCTGCTTTCCACACCGAGGACGTGCAGGGTACGTCCTCAGGCATTAACTGCCTTTTTTTTGAGGACGTACCCTGCACGTCCTCGGTCGTTAAGGGGTTAACTAGGTAGTTAGTAAATAGTTAATAACTATTTACTAACTAGTCTACCTAGTTAAAATAAATACAAACTTACCTGTGAAATAAAAATAAAACCTAAGCTAGCTACAATATAACTATTAGTTATATTGTAGCTAGCTTAGGGTTTTTTTGTAGGTAAGTAGTTTTACATAGGTATTATTTAGTTAATAATTGTAAATGTAATTTAGCTCTATTCTAATTATGTTAAAGTTAGGGGGTGTTAGAGTTAGGTTTAGGTGTAGGGGTTAATAGTTTAATTTAGATTTTTGCGATGTGGGGGGCTGGCGGTTTAGGGGTTAATAGATTTATTTAGTGATGTGGGAGGCCAGAGGTTTATGGGTTAATAGCTTTATTTAGTTGCGGCGATGTCGGTGAGCAACGGAATAGGGGTTAATAGATTTATTATAGTGTGGGCGTTGTTGGGGTGCAGGGGAATAGGGGTTAATAACTTTAGTATAGTGGCAGCAATATCGGGAGCAGCAGATTAGGGGTTAATAGCTTTATTTAGGTGGCAGTGATATCAGGGGCGGCAGATTAGGGGTTAATAACATTATGTAGGTGGCAGAGATATCGGGGGCGGCAGATTAGGGATTAATAACATTATGTAGGTGGCAGCGATATTGGGGGCGGCAGATTAGGGGTCAATAACATTATGTAGGTGGCGGCGATGTCGGTGAGGGACAGATTAGGGGTGTTTAGACTCAGGGTTTATGTCAGGGTGTTTACACGTTAGTTTTTTCCCCCCCATAGACATCAATGGGGTTGCCTTATGGAGCTTTTCTTTCCGCAATTGCAGGTGTTAGACTTTTTTGTGATCTGCTCTCCCTATTGATGTCTAAGGGGGAAGCACGCACGAGCACGTCAAAACAGCGCTTGTTTTTTGTGCGTTATGGAGCTTAAAAGCACCATATTGCACGCACAAGCCGGATTTTGAAAAACTTGTAATGGCTGTGCTATAGGGGGTTAAATAATGCAACTTTTCTTGCGTTCGTTAATTTCCCTATAGCGCGCATAACTCGTAATCTAGATGTATTTAAGTTTTCACTATTCTGAATGTGTTATAATATTGCGACCACACTGTAATACATGTGTTATTAATATAACCTACCACCACTGAAGTAAAAGAAAAAGTTAGAAAATGCATCAATCTTTGTGTTATGCACTCATATAAGCATTTGGCTTAAAACATGATGGGCCAGATTACGAGTGGTGCCCTAACAGTTGCGAACAAGCGATATTGGGTTTATTGTGGCTGTTTGTGTGCATCGGATGTAGCGTGCGTATTACAAGCTGAAAGTAAATGCAAAAGCTTTAGCGCAATTTAATTTAATGCACATTGGGATAGCGCAACCTCAGAGCTCTAGTTAACTGTTAAGCTCAAATAAAAAGTGTCACAAAACACATCAAAAATACATTTAAAAGTACAGTTACCTCAGATGTATCTAGATCAACCTAAGAGAATGAAGATAAATAATAATAAAAAAGAGAAGAGTCCCAGAGTCCGACAGAAGATGTGAACATTTTTTTTTTGTTATAACAGTTTACAAACTGAAATATTGTTTCCTTGAGATTGTCTTACCACACATTACGTAGGATAACGTATTTAGCAACAAAAGGATAAGTCTTCTCCCCCGCTGATGACGCAAATAAGGACTGGTCCATGGACTATATACAGACTACTAACAAACTTTGGTCCTGGGAGGAAAGAGGCAAAGAGTCACTCAACTTGAGATATTATGATTGTTATCTTGTTCCCCGGTTTATATCCTCTTTTATGTCTTAAAGTTGTGTAACATACTAAAAAAATCAATTGTTCATGTGACATGATGATTATATATATACTGTATATATACTGTATATATCTATACCTATATATTATCATATATACAGGGAGTGCAGAATTATTAGGCAAGTTGTATTTTTGAGGATTAATTTTATTATTGAACAAAAACCATGTTCTCAATGAACACAAAAAACTCATTAATATCAAAGCTGAATAGTTTTGGAAGTAGTTTTTAGTTTGTTTTTAGTTATAGCTATTTTAGGGGGATATCTGTGTGTGCAGGTGACTATTACTGTGCATAATTATTAGGCAACTTAACAAAAAACAAATATATACCCATTTCAATTATTTATTTTTACCAGTGAAACCAATATAACATCTCAACATTCACAAATATACATTTCTGACATTCAAAAACAAAACAAAAACAAATCAGTGACCAATATAGCCACCTTTCTTTGCAAGGACACTCAAAAGCCTGCCATCCATGGATTCTGTCAGTGTTTTGATCTGTTCACCATCAACATTGCGTGCAGCAGCAACCACAGCCTCCCAGACACTGTTCAGAGAGGTGTACTGTTTTCCCTCCTTGTAAATCTCACATTTGATGATGGACCACAGGTTCTCAATGGGGTTCAGATCAGGTGAACAAGGAGGCCATGTCATTAGATTTTCTTCTTTTATACCCTTTCTTGCCAGCCACACTGTGGAGTACTTGGACTCGTGTGATGGAGAATTGTCCTGCATTAAAATCATGTTTTTCTTGAAGGATGCAGACTTCTTCCTGTACCACTGCTTGAAGAAGGTGTCTTCCAGAAACTGGCAGTAGGACTGGGAGTTGAGCTTGACTCCATCCTCAACCCAAAAAGGCCCCACAAGCTCATCTTTGTTGATACCAGCCCAAACCAGTACTCCACCTCCACCTTGCTGGCGTCTGAGTCGGACTGGAGCTCTCTGCCCTTTACCAATCCAGCCACGGGCCCATCCATCTGGCCCATCAAGACTCACTCTCATTTCATCAGTCCATAAAACCTTAGAAAAATCAGTCTTGAGATATTTCTTGGCCCAGTCTTGACGTTTCAGCTTGTGTGTCTTGTTCAGTGGTGGTCGTCTTTCAGCCTTTCTTACCTTGGCCATGTCTCTGAGTATTGCACACCTTGTGCTTTTAGGCACTCCAGTGATGTTGTAGCTCTGAAATATGGCCAAACTGGTGGCAAGTGGCATCTTGGCAGCTGCACGCTTGACTTTTCTCAGTTCATGGGCAGTTATTTTGCTCCTTGGTTTTTCCACACGCTTCTTGCGACCCTATTGACTATTTTGAATGAAACGCTTGATTGTTCGATGATCCAGCTTCAGAAGCTTTGCAATTGTAAGAGTGCTGCATCCCTCTGCAAGATATCTCACTATTTTTTACTTTTCTGAGCCTGTCAAGTCCTTCTTTTGACCCATTTTGCCAAAGGAAAGGAAGTTGCCTAATAATTATGCACACCTGATATAGGGTGTTGATGTCATTAGACCACACCCCTTCCCATTACAGAGATGCACATCACCTAATATGCTTAATTGGTAGTAGGCTTTTGAGCCTATACAGCTTGGAGTAAGACAACATGCATAAAGAGGATGATGTGGTCAAAATACTCATTTGCCTAATAATTCTGCACTCCCTGTATATATATATATATATATATGTTTTTTTGATAAATGATTTGTATACATCATCTCCTATTGGATGTTTGGTCTAATTGAAATGGGGGAGGGATTTACTGAGTATATAATACTGTTTGTATCACAATTTTGGTTGTCTGAGGAAGGGGTGAATGCCCCGAAACGTCACTGCCTATTACATTTGCTGTGTGTAAATCCAGAGAGTGCTGATTATTGGACTTTGATGAATATTTTTTGAGCACCCTGGTCCTGAGTTTTGTTGGTGAGTGAGAGTGCGCTATCTGGTGTTTATTTTATTTATATATGTATAGATATATATTGTATTAAAAAAAGATCATATATATATATAGAAATATCCAAAGTGAGTCACAAGCTGCAACAGCTGGCGTCCTGATAGGGGTACTGGTCACAAGATGCTGTCATCATCAAAAGGAAACAGCCAGATGGTAGCGTCACAATCAGACAAGGTGCAAGCCGGAGGGGCGGGAACCAAACCGCCAATGAAATAGCCAACAAAGCGGTTCATTGACGATTTACTTTTTATCTTCAATGGGCCTCTAAGTGATGAGGTTTTTTTACAATTTTTTGAGTTATGTTAAACAGAATGACATGCAACTTGACTTTGTGGAAATTTGGAGCACCTCATGGGTTGACTTTCTGGATGTGGCGCTGCAGGGTGATGTGGGTAATCAAGTAGTAGTTTCACAAATGTATTGTAAGCCTAGTGCAGGAAACACAATCTTGCATGCTAGTTCATGCCACCCCCAACACCTTATTCACTCCATACCCAGGGGTCAATTAATCAGGTTAAGGAGGAACACCAGGGACACAAAGGTTTATATGCGTCAGTCAATGGACGAAAGGCTTGAAGCTAGGGGATATGATCGATGCAAATTGTATTCAGCAAAGATGGAAATCAGCCAGTATCAGGAGAAAATATAGACAATGAGTAACACAAATAAAGTTGTGAAACAAGGTGATATTTTATTTACCGAGCACACCAATCAATTTCCTAAAATTGTCAGGATTTTAAAACGGAATTTGTCTGTCTTGGCTAATGATGAAGTCCTAAAGGATACCATAGGTCAATGCAAGTTCTTATCAAAGAAACCAGTCACCCTAGCCACCAAATTAGCACCCAGTCTAGAACAGAAAACTAGAAAAGATAGAACTTGGCTGACCACAAAGGGTAACTTTAAGTGTGGGGCTAGGGGGTGCTTGGCTTGTGATATGAGGAACATGGCTAAAGAATTTAGATCCACAGTGGAGAACTCTCTATTGACTTCTATGCCAATTGCAAAACAACATTTGTGGTGTATCTATTGGATATTTGATTTGCCACCATCAGTATGTTGAGAAAACCACAAGACAAATGGGCACGAGGGCTCGTGAACATAATAATGATGTTAAAAATTATAATAAAAATTCTACGGTGGCTCAGCACTTCAATGGATTACACTTCACGAATGTTGGCAAATTTTCAATCAAGGCAATTGTTGTGGCAAAAATGTCAATCAGAGGAGGAAATAAATCCAAAATTTTGAATAAAAAAGAGCTCTACTGGATATTTAAATTAAAAACAAGAATCCCCGGTGGCATGAACAAAGAATGGGACATTAGCTATTTTGTATAAAATGCAAAGCCCTATTGTATAATTGTAGGAGGTTAAATTATGTGTAATATGAATAAGAATACATAATAGGGGTATGTGTTGTTCACACTAACTTTAGTATTATCACCATACACTATGTATGACCTCTAATGATAGGGTTGTGTGTTATGTTATTATATTTTATTTTAGTTTTAAGTATATATTTTTTCTGAATACATGTTCCTCTAAAATAATTGAAAATTGAAGTCCCAGTATATTTTTCCATGATCTTAAAAACTCTTAAAGATTATTAATTATCAGTATTAATATTGATATACATTGTGTAAAATCTTATTGCATCTATTGAACTGGATAAATATATTTTTTATTGTGTGAAGTTAGTGTACATAATAGGGACATATATATACAGTTGTATGCAAAAGTTTAGTCACCCCTGACAATTTCCATGATTTTCATTTATAATTAATTGGGTGTTTGAATCAGCAAATTCATTTTGATCTATTAAATAACTGAAGGACACAGTGATATTTCAGTAGTGAAATGAGGTTTATTGGATTAACAGAAAATGTGCAATATGCATCAAAACGAAATTAGACAGGTGCATACATTTGGGCAACCTTGTCATTTTGTTGATTTGAATACCTGTAACTACCTAGCACTGATTAATTGGAACACACAATTGGTTTGGTGAGCCCATTAAGCCTTTAACTTCATAGACAGGTGCATCATATCATGAGAAAAGGTATTTAAGGTGGCCAATTGCAAGTTGTTGTTCTCTTTGACTCTCCTCTGAAGAGTGGCAACATGGGGGGCTCAAAACAACTCTCAAATGACCTGAAAACAAAGATTGTTCAATATTATGGTTTAGGGAAAGGCTATAAAAAGCTGTCACAGAGATTTAAGCTGTCAGTGTCCACTATGAGGAACATAGTGAGGAAATGGAAGACCACAGGCACAGTTCTTGTTAAGGCCAGAAGTGGCAGTAGGCCAAGTAAAATATCAGAGAGGCAAAGGCAAAGGATGGTGAGAATGGTCAAAAACAGCCCACAGACCACCTCCAAAGACCTACAACATCATCTTGCTGCAGATGGTGTCACTGTGCATCGTTCAATAATTCAGTGCACTTTGCACAAGGAGAAGCGTGGTGCGGAAGAAGCGTTTTCTGCTCACATGCCACAAACAGAGTCGCTTGAGGTATGCAAATGCACATTTGGACAAGCAAGCTTCATTTTGGAAGAAGGTGCTGTGGACTGATAAAACAAAGATTGAGTTATTAGGTCATAGCAAGGGGCGTTATGCATGGCGGCAAAAGAACACAGTGTTCCAAGACAAGTACTTGCTACCCACAGTAAAATTTGGTGGATGTTCCATCATGCTGTAGGGATGTGTGGCCAGTGCCGGTACTGGGAATTTTGTTAAAGTTGGGGTTCGCATGGATTCCACTCAATATCAGCAGATACTTGAGAATAATGTTGAGGAATCAGTAACAAAGTTGAAGTTACGCCGGGGCTGGATATTTCAACAAGACAACCACCCAAAACACTGCTCAAAATCTACTCTGGCATTTATGCAAAGGAACAAGTACAATGTTCTGGAATGGCCTTCCCAGTCCACAGACCTGAATATTATTGAAAATCTGTGAGGTGATTTTAAGCGGGCTGTCTATGCTCGGCATCCATAAAACCTAACTGAACTGGAGATGTTTTGCAAGGAGGAATGGTCCAAAATACCTTCATCCAGAATCCAGACACTCATTACAGGCAAAAGGAAGCATCTAGAGGCTGTTATTTATGCTAAATGAGGCTCTACTAAATATTGATGCAATATTTCTGTTGGGGTGCCCAAATTTATGCACCTTTCACTACTAAAATATTACTGTGTCCTTCAGTTATTTAATAGATCAAAATAAAATTGCTGATCCAAACACCCAATTATTTATAAATGAAAATCATGGAAATTGTCAGTGGTGCCTAAACTTTTGCATACGATTGTATATATATTGTACAACTTTTTTTGAGATTTATTTCTAATAAAAGTATGTGCAAGTGTGAGGGCATTTGTTGCCCTATATAAAGATGTTCATTATGTACACTAATTAAGTCTATGATTAAGCGCCACTAGGGCGTCAGTCTGCCTCATGTTTCACCTGTCTGCCTTGTTATGTGCCTAGGTACGTGTTTCAATAAACATTGAAATATTTTTTGGAGACCTGTTGTGCAGCCGTATCTTCTTTGTTGGATATGTAGAAATATGTATTTATGAATAAATAGAACATTTTCTGCTATGTGAAAAACATTGTAATGTGAAATATTCCTATTTTCATGTCGGGTTAGCACACTTGAGAATATGTGATTGGTTTTGCGTGCAAGTACGCTGTTAGGTTTTTTTATGTCCATTTTTCTAGTTCCATTGACTTCTATGGGGGAATATGTTAACATGGGCGCAGTATTCGACGTTCATCTTATTGCTTGCATCGGGTAATTTTTTACTTTCAACTTGTAATACGCGCGTTACCCAACATGCATATTTACCCACCAATAAGTAAGAGCTACCCAGGTGCTGAACCAAAAATTGGCCGACTGCTATGCTTACATTCCTGCTTTTTTAAATACAGATAGTAATAGAATGAAGACAAAATTATAATAGGAGTAAATTAGAAAAATGTTTAAAATTGCATGCTCTATCTGAAAAAAAAAATGTGGGTTTTGTTTCCCTTCAACGCACAAGCGGGAGCGATAAAAAGTGCTTCACTCGTAATCTAGCCCAATTTGTTCAACATCAAACATGTAAGAATCAATGAGTTAGGTAGCTTCACCACTAGCCAGGAAGAGGATGACATCTGTTTAAACCAATAACCATGTTGTGTTATTCAAATGGAATATCACGCAACTAATCCTCTTTACTCCACTATAAATGCTATTGTCTAGAAATTGTCATTACTGTAGTATATATAAAGGTCAGTTTGCCTAACAGTAAAACCTGCAACATCATATGTTTTATAAATATGAAACTAAGCCACAATACAGTCTTTCAGTTTGGTCTTTTGTCAGAAGTACATTAAACAGGGACTTATGAACACACTTTGGCAGCCAATATAATCTGTATATCATACACAGTGGTCTATTTAGTTTTTTGTTGCCCAAAGCAAATAAATCTGCTGCCCCTCGAACCTCCCCAGCCCACCAATTTTAGCTCTTATTTGCCTCATATATTTCTCATAATTAGAGGACAGGGATGTATGGAAAGGTCATGCACCGCCATTAGTCATCCAGGGACCACTGATTTGTAATAAAATGGAATAAATAAATTATTTGGGAGGGGGTCGAAGGAATGGGAAGACATCATGCCATAGAATTACCTCTTAAAAATGTTTGCCCAACTTCTGCAACCCTAGGCACAGGTCTAGATGAGCACCAGAACAGGAGGACAAGACAAATGCAAAAGCCAGAGTACAGTTCCAAAATTCATAAGCCAGTAAATCACTGATAGCGTATTATAATTGAAAGGCCAGACAGGTTGTGAAAGCCATTACAACAATGTTTCATACTTTACAGAAAGAGTGATTGGAATAAACTTCTTCAAGAGGTAGTAGCAACAAACACTGTGGGGGACTTTAAAAATGCATCGGACAAGCATAAGGCTATCCTACGAACTAGATAAGTTTATACTGTTAGGTAAGGTCGGGCAGACTTGCTGGGCCTATGGCTCTTATCTGCCGTCAATATCTATGTTTCTATACAAAATAGCCAAGCACTGAATGGGAATCTTGTATGACCTTTTAACACCTCCCATTCAGTCTTGGCACCAGGAACCAGGTCAGGGTCACTTCCGAAAAGCAATAATATAATGCTTCTTTAAAAGTATCCAGGCAAGGCATTAGGAACATCCATAGACGTGGCACGCTAATCCCACCATAATAAGGGCAGACCCTTGCTTCTGCTGAAGCCACACTTCTTTCCTTAGTGTGCCTGCTGGTTCGAGTCTTCCAGGCAGCACAGATCTTAGCGTGCTGCAGCTCCTAACCTCTAGTTAGTGCAGCACGGCTTCAGCTGCACTGAACAACTAGAAAAGAAGTAGGTATGGGGGCTGCTGAGTAGTTGTGCCCAAGCAAGATCCAAAGCTGTAGTCAAGTGCAGAGCCAAGATGAAAACCAAGAAGACAGGGTCTAAACCAGATAGACAGGGGAGCATGTTTCTTGATAGCACCATGACAGGCAGCAATATTGAAGAAAAAGGAGAAGAAATTGCTTTGTTCTCTTGGTATTCTTATTTGAAACAAAACCTAGGTAGACTCATATGCTAATTTCTAAGCCCTTGAGGGCTGCCTCTTATAAAATATTTTTTAAATTCCTTTGCACAACAAGAGACTGATAAGTTCATGTGGGTCATATATAGATAACACTGTGTTAATGCACAGGGAGTTATTAAAGAGTTAGCACAAGACAATACTAAATGCAAGTCAATAGATAATAAACAGTCACAGTCATGTGATCAGGGGGCTGGAAGAAGGTTCTTAGATACAAGGTAATCACAGAGGTAAAAAGTATATTAATATAACTGTATTGGTTGTGCAAAACTGGGGAATGGGTAATAAAGGTATTATCTATCTTTTAAAACAATAAAAATTCTATTGTAGACTGATAAAAATCCCATACATTAAAAACCCATCTGATTCACAGATTAAAATATAATAAAAAATACTTGCACTTTTTATGCAATAAAACGGAGATCAGTCCTGAGGGAGAGGCAGGGCAAACACAGTAAACCGGTCAGCTGTATCACAGACTCCACTATCATTATCATTGTTTTTAGAATACTTTTGGTCCTTCTTTGATGTCTTGCATATCTTAGGTGTGAGGCTAAAGAGTGGTCTCATACAGTATACAGAGAAGGACGTTCTACAGTTGCAAGAAAAAGTATGTGAACCCTTTGGAATGATATGGATTTCTGCACAAATTGGTCATAAAATGTGATATGATCATCATCTAAGTCACAACAATAGACAATCACAGTCTGCTTAAACTAATAACACACAAAGAATGAAATGTTGCCATGTTTTTATTGCACACACCATGTAAACATTCACAGTGCAGGTGGAAAAAGTATGTGAACCCCTAGACTAATGACATCTCCAAGAGCTAACTGGAGTGAGATGTCAGCCAACTGGAGTCCAATCAATGAGATGAGATTGGAGGTGTTGTTTACAACTGCCCTGCCCTATAAAAAACACACACCAGTTCTGGGTTTGCTTTTCACAAGAAGCATTGCCTGATGTGAATGATGCCTCGCACAAAAGAGCTCTCAGAAGACCTACGATTAAGAATTGTTGACTATCATAAAGCTGGAAAGGGTTATAAAAGTATCTCCAAAAGCCTTGCTGTTCATCAGTCCACGGTAAGACAAATTGTCTATAAATGGAGAAAGTTCAGCACTGCTGCTACTCTCCCTAGAAGTGGCCGTCCTGTAAAGATGACTGCAAGAGCACAGCGCAGACTGCTCAATGAGGTGAAGAAGAATCCTAGAGTGTCAGCTAAAGACTTACAAAAGTCACTGGCAAATGCTAACATCCCTGTTAGCGAATCTACAATACGTAAAACACTAAACAAGAATGGATTTGATGGGAGGATACCACAGAGGAAGCCACTGCTGTCCAAACATTGCTGCACGTTTACAGTTTGCACAAGAGCACCTGGATGTTCGACAGCAGTACTGGCAAAATATTCTGTGGACAGATGAAACCAAAGTTGAGTTGTTTGGAAGAAACACACAACACTATGTGTGGCGAAAAAGAGGCACAGCACACCAACATCAAAACCTCATCCCAACTGTGAAGTATGGTGGTGGGGGCATCATGGTTTGGGGTTGCTTTGCTGCGTCAGGGCCTGGACGGATTGCTATCATCGAAGGAAAAATGAATTCCCAAGTTTATCAAGACATTTTGCAGGAGAACTTAAAGCCATCTGTCTACCAGCTGAAGCTCAACAGAAGATGGGTGTGCAACAGGACAATGACCCAAAGCATAGAAGTAAATCAACAACAGAATGGCTTAAACAGAAGAAAATACGCCTTCTGAAGTGGCCCAGTCAGAGTCCTGACCTCAACCCGATTGAGATGCTGTGGCATGACCTCAAGAAAGCGATTCACACCAGACATCCCAAGAATATTGCTGAACTGAAACAGTTCTGTAAAGAGGAATGGTCAAGAATTACTCGTGACCTTTGTGCACGTCTGATCTGCAACTACAGGAAACATTTGGTTGAAGTTATTGCTGCCAAAGGAGGTTCAACCAGTTATTAAATCCAAGGGTTCACATACTTTTTCCACCTGCACTGTGAATGTTTACATGGTGTGTTCAATAAAAACATGGCAACATTTCATTCTTTGTGTGTTATTAGTTTAAGCAGACTGTGATTGTCTATTGTTGTGACTTAGATGATGATCAGATCACATTTTATGACCAATTTGTGCAGAAATCCATATCATTCCAAAGGGTTCACATACTTTTTCTTGCAACTGTATTATAATAGATTTCTTATGTTTATTTATGTTTGTTGTTTTTATGATGTACCTAGTGTATGCCTGTTTAAAAACAAACAAACAGGTAGACTGTCCAGACAAGAGGAAGTGCACTAGCACTTGGCAGAAGGCACGATCATGGAGGGGAGCCAGAGGTCAAAACCAGGAATCAATCCAGCCAAACTTCAATGCAAAAGTGTTAGGCAGTAGGTACAGTCCAAATATCACGCCAAGGATAAAGCTGGGTAAACAGTCAATGGGATTCAGGGAGTCAGTCCAAGAGACAAAACAGGAGAGATAAACGATGTGTCAGGGAGCCAGCTGCCAGAGGTCAGTAGAAAACACAAGGCAGGGCAGAGTTAGGGAACAACAGAGAAACATGAACACCACTGAGGATATCTGGGAGCTTGGGAGGCTAATGGCTTGTCATTAAAATAACCAATCATCTTCTGAAGGTTCTATTGGGAATTTATAGGGCTAAGTGTGATATCTATGTGATGTAGTTTCATAGATTCTGATATGGATCCTGAATTTGGAGCAAGCTCTAACCCAGTTTATAAATCACAGTGCATTCTAGTGCACGTGGATCAGAAGACATGCCAACAAGATTTAATCGTGTTTGGGACTGAGGTTAGCACTGTTGTTACAGTGTCAGGTTGAGCCAAGGAGAGATCTTACAATGCCTATACTATTGCGCCAGTGCACTGACCTCGAATCAGGGTTAGTGTGACTGCACGTTGCCCACGAACATGCCATTGCCTGCAGTCAAAAAGTAAGTTCTGTTGGTAACACTTACAGTATTGAAATTATAAGGGTACAATAAATGGTTGTTCAATCAAACCTTTTAAACTTCCAGTAAATCTGTTCAGATCATACTCATAAGATTCACAAGATATAAAGTGGAGATTTATGAAAAGAAAGTGATCTTGGCTTTCCTCAAATGAATCCAGAACCTGAGCATAAAACCATCTGGCTACCTTCCTATCTTTATAAATTGAGTGTCACTTGTGATGTTGACTGCTGGCATTGCCCTCGGTCTCCATGGCTCACCTATTTCATTGTTTTGTTTAATTTTGTCAATCAGTAGAACCCCAATAAAGAGGCATATTATTAAAATAGTTAATACTGTATAATATACAATCTTAGTAGAAGGCAAGCTGTACTCATCAGGCAGGGAATCTCAACAATATACAGCATCATCAGTACAGGAGTTAGCAATACTGCTGATAGTAGACTTCTAGAGACATGACTACACATCAGAAGTTATATTAGTAGATTTGTAAGAACCCTACAGAAGCAGACAAAAAGGTGACCAGCAAGATGGTCACTGCCATAAGTTCTAACATATTTTGTACCTTGGGCATTGCAGTGCATTCTATCCTTTTTAACTAAATAATTCAGTAAATACTGCACATGTGGAAGTCTGTACGTTTGTAGCTCACATTCCCAGAGAGGTTTATTGAATTTTATTGAATCCAAGCTACTGCATTTTTTACTTATCTGAAAAAGACACATACAACAAGGGTCACTGATTTGTTAGTGGTGGTGCAACAGCTAAGCAAAGTATTGAGTCCATTCATGCCCCTACACAATTTTCAAGTTGCAATATTGCAGCATGGTTTTACAAGATATATTAGGTTCACAATTAGTTTTATTGAATCTGACCCATTTAGTCATTGGATTCACTATTACCATATTATTAGCAGCATGTGGTTCTGAACAATCAGCTTTGTTATGTCCAAAGACAGAAGCTGAAACTGGTACTACAGTATTTCACATGACTTTAAACCATCTGTCATTGTACAAAGTGAACCTCTAGGCAAAATAATACCTCTTACAGCCAATCCACTGGATGATAAAAGGGGTCATTCTTCACATGTATGTTGAGATGGAACTGGGTGTCCTTGATTACTGGTAGTCTTGGTACTTAAGAAGGATGCCATGATATAGTTCTTCCCCAGTTAGATGACTTGCAGGATTAACTGGTGGTAATTGCAAGGTACTGTATATATTGTTCCCCAGCTATTTTAGCTGCTATTGCATTTCTAACTAGAGGATGTAGAAAATCTGTACTGAACACCATGAAGACTACAGATGACTGAATTGATATTTAGAAACAATTACAGGGAATATTGCTATGCATCACTTTGGAAATATTTAAAATGTTAGACTGCAGCTTGGAGATTACCAAATGGTTGGACAAAAAAAAAAAATTAGAACTCTAGAACTGAAAAACAAAACTATACAGCTGTTGCATACTTTCATAAGTACAATAACAACTAAGGAGACATATTTGCTGTACAACAACTAGGGATGGGCGAATGTGTTTATATTCAAATTTGAATGTTAGAACGAATGTTATTGTAGAAATTCGCAAATTTACATAATAGAATGTTGATAAGAACGAATATTCTTAAAAATTCGATTTTCAAATGTTATTTACAGTTTTCGAATGTCACATTCGAATTTGAATGTCACTTTCGAATTTGAATATTACATTTATAAAACACAATTGTAGACTAGAAACACTATTTCGAATTTGAATGTCACATTCAAATCAAATATCACATTCAAATTGAATATCACATTCGAATTTGAATATTACATTTATAAAACACAGTATTAGACTAGAAATACTATTTCGAATTCGAATGTCACATTTGAATCGAATATCACATTTGAATCGAATATCACATTTATTAAACACAGTTGTAAACTAGAAATACTATTTTGAATTGGAATGTCACATTCAAATTCGAATATTACATTTAAAAAACACAGTATTAGACTAGAAATACTATTTCGAATTCGATGTGACATTCGAATTCGAATGTCACATTCGAATTCGAATATTACATTTAAAACACAGTATTAAATACTATTTCAAATTTGAATGTGACATTCGAATGTAGCATTCAAATTCGAATATTACATTTATTAAACACAGTTGTAGACTAGAACTACTATTTCGAATTTGAATGTCACATTCAAATTCGAATATTACATTTCGAAATTGAATGAATACATAGCTAAACATTCTATTATTGTAACGAATATTTTACAATTTTATTGAAAAATTCAAAAACTAAAATTCGAAAATAGAATGTGAGAATGTTATATAACGAATATGAACGAACAAATGTATAAAAATTGTTTTAGAAATTCCTAACAACAACTATAATGTCAGGAAACATTCAGGAAACAAGCAGATATCCAAACATTTGTAAACATTTCTCTGAATCTTGTATCTAGGTATGATGGGTGCGATCCGATATACGGCGTAGTTTGCGGCGCAAGCGAGGGAACCCGTGTCGCCCGCAGTTTCAGCTCGCAACTCGAACTATCCAATATACGGCGCTGTCAGATACTAACGTGCCGTAAGTCGGATAAACCAGCAATGTCCAGAAATCTGCGTAAGTACAAATTTCTGGCGTCGCCAGTGACTTGCGCCACGTTAGAAACTGCCGGCGCCTACAAAACCTGACTAAAGTATGAAATCACCCGCACTGTCTAACACGCCTCCTAAACATAGCCCGACACGTCTAACCCTCTATCCGCTATCCCCCTCACTATCCTAACAATAAAAAATGTGTTAACCCCTAAACCGCCGCTCCCGGACCCCGCCGCAACCTAATAAAGTTATTAACCCCTAAAACGCCGCTCCCGGACCCCGCCGCCAGCTATATTAAATCTATAACCCCCTAAAGTGAGCCCCTAACACCGCCGCCATCTACCTTACCTACCCCCTAAAGTGAGCCCCTACCCCGCCGCCATCTATTTTAAAATTATTAACCCCTAATCTAATCCCCCTACCCCGCCGCCATCTATATTAAATTATTTAACCCCTAAAATACTAAACTATCCCTACCACTAAACCTAAGTCTAACCCTACAAATAGCCCTGAAAAGGGCTTTTTGCGTGGCATTACCCCAAAGTAAACTGCTCTTTTGCCAGCCCTTAAAAGGGCTAAAGAAAACTGCTCTTTTACCAGCCCTTAAAAGGGCTTTTGGCGGGGCTTTGTCACAAAGTAATCAGCTCTTTTGCCCACAATCTAAATCCCCCTACACCGCTGCCACCTATATTAAACACATTAACCCCTAATCTAATCCCCCTACACCGCCACCAGCTATATTAACTATATTAACCCTAATTATATTAGGGTTAATATAGTTAATATAATTATTATATTATATATATTAACTATATTAACCCTAATTATATTAGGGTTAATATAGTTAATATCGTTATTATATTATATATATATTAAGTATAATAACCCTATCTAACTCTAACATCCCTAACTAAACTCTAATTAAAATAAATTTAATATTAATATTATTAATGAAAATATTCCTATTTAAAACTAAATACTTACCTATAAAATAAACCCTAAGATAGCTACAATATAATTAATAATTACATTGTAGCTATGTTAGGGTTTATATTTATTTTACAGGTAACTTGGTATTTATTTTAACTAGGTACAATAGCTACAGCAAATTTAAGCTAATTACACCTATTCTAAGCCCCCTAATAAAATAATAATAATAAAAAATTCCCTACCCTATTCTAAATTATAAAATACCCAGCTCTGTACCAGCCCTTAAAAGGGCTTTTTGCGGGGTATCTACCCCAAGTTAACAGCTCTTTTGCCTGTAAAAAAAAAGAACACAACCCCCCCCCCCAACATTACAACCCACCACCCACATGCCCCTATTCTAAACCCACCCAAACCCCCCTTAAAAAAACCTAACACTACCCCCCTGAAAATTTCCCTACCTTGTCTTCACCCAACCGGGCCGAACTCCTCATCCAATCCGGGCGATGTCGTTATCCAAGCGGCAAAGAAGAAGTCTTCATCCCGGTGATGTCTTTATCCAAGCGGTAAAGAAGAAGTCTTCATCCCGGCGATGTCTTTATCCAAGCGGCAGCAAAGTCTTCTTCCATCCGGCAGCATCTTCCATCAAGCGGAATCTTCAATCTTCTTTCTTCGCTCCTCCGACGCGGAGCATCCATCCCGGCCGACGACTGAACGAGGAATGAGGTACCTTTACATGACGTCATCCAAGATGGCGTCCGTCGAATTCCGATTGGCTGATAGGATTCTATCAGCCAATCGGAATTAAGGTAGAAAAATCTGATTGGCTGATTGAATCAGCCAATCAGATTCAAGTTCAATACGATTGGCTGATTGGTTCAGCCAATCGGATTGAACTTGAATCTGATTGGCTGATTGAATCAGCCAATCAGATTTTTCTACCTTAATTCCGATTGGCTGATCAGCCAATCGGAATTCGACGGACGCCATCTTGGATGACGTCATTTAAAGGTACCTCATTCCTCGTTCAGTCGTCGGCCAGGATGGATGCTCCGCGTCGGAGGAGCGAAGAAAGAAGATGCCGCTTGATGGAAGATGCTGCCAGATGGAAGAAGACTTTGCTGCCGCTTGGATAAAGACATCGCCGGGATGAAGACTTCTTCTTTGCCGCTTGGATAAAGACATCGCCGGGATGAAGACTTCTTCTTTGCCGCTTGGATAACAACATCGCCGGGATGAAGACTTCTTCTTTGCCGCTTGGATAACGACATCGCCCGGATCGGATGAGGAGTTCGGCCCGGTTGGGTGAAGACAAGGTAGGGAGATTTTCAGGGGGGTAGTGTTAGTTTTTTTTAAGGGGGGTTTGGGTGGGTTTAGAATAGGGGTATCTGGGTGGTGGGTTGTAATGTTGGGGGGGGTGTTGTGTTCTTTTTTTTTACAGGCAAAAGAGCTGTTAACTTGGGGTAAATACCCTGCAAAAAGCCCTTTTAAGGGCTGGTACAGAGCTGGGTATTTTGTAATTTAGAATAGGGTAGGGAATTTTTTATTTTGGGGGGCTTTATTATTTTATTAGGGGGCTTAGAATAGGTGTAATTAGCTTAAAATTGCTGTAATCTTTTTTTTTTTTTGTAATTTAGTGGGGTTTTTTTTGTAATTTAGTTTAGTTTATTTAATTGTATTTTTAGATAGATATTTGTAGTTTATTTAATTTATTGATAGTGTAGGTGTATTTGTAACTTAGGTTAGGATTTATTTTACAGGTAATTGGGTAATTATTTTAACTAGGTAGCTATTAAATAGTTAATAACTATTTAATAGCTATTATACCTAGTTAAAATAATTAACAATTTACCTGTAAAATAAATATAAACCCTAACATAGCTACAATGTAATTATTAATTATATTGTAGCTATCTTAGGGTTTATTTTATAGGTAAGAATTTAGATTTAAATAGGAATATTTTAGTTTATAATATGAATTAGATTTATTTAATAAGAATTTAGTTAGGGGTGTTAGGGTTAGATAGAGTTAATATAGTTAATATAAATACTATAGTAACTATATTAACTATATTAACCCTAATATAATTAGGGTTAATATAGTTAATATATATATAATGTAATAACTATATTAACTATAATATACTTAGGGTTAATATAGATAATATAGCTGGCGGCGGGGTAGGTAGATTAAATTAGGGGTTAATAATTTTAATATAGATGGCGGCAGTGTAAGGGGCTTACATTAGGGGTTAATACTATTAATATAGGTGGCAGCAGTGTAGGGAGGGCAGGTTATAGGGCAAAAGAGCTGTTTACTTTGGGGCAAAGCCCCGCAAAAGGCCCTTTTAAGGGCTGGTAATAGAGCTTATTACTTTAGGGATATTAGATTAGGGGTTAATAATATTAATATAGCTGGCGGCGGTATAGGGGGATTAGATTAGGGGTTAATAATTTTTATATAGGTGGCGGTGGTGTAAGGGGTCAGATTAGGGGATAGATAAGGTAGATGGCGGCGGTTTTAGGGGTTCACATTAGGGGATAGATCAGTTAGATGGTGGCGGTTTTAGGGGCTCACAGTAGGGGGTTAGTTTATGTAGATGGCGGCGGGGTCCGGGAACGGCGGTTTAGGGGTTAATAACTTTATTAGGGATTGCGGCGGGGGATCGCGGTTGACAGCTAGATAGACATTGCGCATGCGTTAGGTGTTAGGTTTATTTAGCAGGTAGTTTAGGGAGTTACGGGGCTCCAATAGTCAGCGTAAGGCTTCTTACAGCTGCTTTTTGTGGCGAGGTAAAAATGGAGTAAGATTTCTCCATTTTCGCCACGTAAGTCATTACGCTGTATATTGGATACCAAACTGGTTTGGTATACCTGTCTATGGCCCAAAAAACTACGGGCGACGCCAGAAATATATGCGCGTAACTTCTAAGTTACGCCGTATATAGGATACCAAACCAGCGCAAATATTGGCGTCGCCAGCTTTTGCGGGCGACGATTTTTATCGGATCGGGCTCGATATATCTAAGTCTGGTAATCTTACTTTGATATACAGTTTTATCAACGTATAAAAACATGTTTTATAAGAAAGATAAAAAGCTCATCATTTACTCACAGAAATGTCAAGTTCTCTAAAGTGCACTATCTAATTTCAAAAGACAAAAGGGCAGTTGTATTATGATTGCCTACAGCCAAACAAACGCACTTATGCATAAAATGTATTAGAGTAAAAGCTGTGTACAGTTCTCTGCTTTGCTAGAAATCTTGCACAAGGCTTATCACCAGCAAATTCCGGGTCAGTATATATTTTCTCAGTTGAGTAGTAGTAGGAGATCAAAATCCACAGGTAGAGAAACATTTCAAGGCAAGCTGTGCTTTTATTTAAAGAAAAAAAAAAAGTGTAGGTATTAATTCTGTGATAAGAGCTAGTAAAGTAAACTTGAAGCAGGAGTGTACTATGTCAAAGTACAATGCGCCAAGTTTCTTAATAAGATAGATAGCTCAAAGTGTGCTGTCTCACAGTGGTCACATGTCAGCCCCATAAATACCGCAATCCATAACGTTGCTACTAGGAACAATGATTAAGACTTAAAGGGAAAGTATACCCTACATTTTTATCTCCTTTAACTTGCTCCCAATAATCCATTTTACCGGCTGGAATGTATTAAATTCGGCATTTCAAATAGCTGATTTTGTTTGTGGTATCCCTATCTATACTGGAAGTTTCTATAAGAAAGTATTGGCTATAGAAAAGCTTTGTAAACATAGCCAGCATATGAAATTACACTCACAGTAGGAGAGATAAGTAATACAATGTTAATTGTTCTCTCTATGACCCAGATGATCGAAACATCCACGATGTGGAAATATTTTCAAAAAGGGTCCATTGCAACGAGATTGCCAGTGAAATATTCAAAACTGCTCACATCAGTGTTTGAAGGCAGTCTCGCTGAGAGGCATTTTACTATACGTCTCTGTGGGTGGCGATGGCGATGCTGGTGATATTTTCAAAGCAGCATTGTCCCCTACATTGAAGGGGTAATGTAAATGATTCCTTTAGATAGAAGACATCACAACTCTCCCTGAAGTTCAGGGAGTCTCCCTGATTGTAATAGCGGCTCCCTGATGCCAGCAAATGGAATGCAATCTCCCTGAAACTCCAAGTACCATGATCCAATGTGGCCCAAATCTGGAAAAGTGTTTCTTTAAGGAAAGCCTTTAGTTGCTGGGACGTTATAGAACCCTCAAAGCATGCATCAGTAACCAAAAAGCCCCCACTGATTCTAATAAAATAAAACACAAATACTACCTTATTTACTGCACGTTATTAAACTTCGTATTCTAAAATATTTAAGCATTCAACAAGCGTACGGTCACTGGAAAATAGGTTTGTTGTATGTGGTTGTGCAATAAAGCTACTTTTTTTTTAATGTGACTTTAGTGGGAAGCTACTTTTTATGATAAGTCTCTATCTTATTTAGGGTTTCAAGTTGTCCAATATATAACTGGGAGTGGGGGGGGGGGGGCGGTGGCGGCGCAGTAGCGGGTGAACCCACCTCCCTGAAATGAGTTTTTGCAGGTTGAGATGTCTGAGATAGTATTGGTTGGCAATACAATTTACATTACAAGACAACAAAAAGTATCGGTGCACATCCAACCACTTAAGTCCACTCTTTCATGGCATATTTGTATATGCTTCTGTCTGTCAAATATACTTACATAGCTTCTAATAAGATTGGGATCAACATCTCACAATAATATTGGCTTATATTTGAGCTGCAAAAACAAATATACTTCTATCTACTAAATATACTTACATAGTTCAAATAAGATTGGGATTAACATCTCGCAATAATATTGACTTATATTTATGCTGCAAACATTTTTGCTTGTTAAAAATGCCTTAAAATTTAAATAAAAACTTCTGTCTGCTAAATATACTTACATAGTTCAAATAATATTGGGATAAACATATCACAATAATATTGACTTATATTTATGCTGCAAAAATTGCCTGTTTAAATTTAAATAAATTTAAATAAAATAGGGATCTTAGTCACACAATATGATCATATTCTGCTAAGCCAGTCACCACTTACAAGGTGTCCCCATATTAGACTGGTCCTAACTAACCAGTTTCCACACTGCAGCAAGTCATGTCTACACAGTGTGAAGCTTTCTAGCTTATTAAGTATATCACAATTTATCTGGAACACACCTGGGCTGGGTGGCGTGCATTAACCAAAGGGGAGGGATTTGGTCAGCTCCCTATTCAAAGATACAACAAAGGGTTTTTTTGGTTAAGCACACCACAAAAAGGACTGTTTTATCTTAGCACACATATTGTGGGAGTGCTACCGAAGTGACCAAAACAATTACAAGACAACAAAAAGTATCGGTGCACATCCAACCACTTAAGTCCACTCTTTCATGGCATATTTGTATATGCTTCTGTCTGTCAAATATACTTAATAAGCTAGAAAGCTTCACACTGTGTAGACATGACTTGCTGCAGTGTGGAAACATACAATGCGAGCTCAATCCTATTGGCTGATTGCATTAGCCAATAGGATTTTTCCTACCTTAATTCCGATTGGCTGATAGAATTCTATCAGCCAATCAGAATTCAAGGGATGCCATCTTGGATGACGTCATTTAAAGGAACCGTCATTCGTCGGGTAGTTGTCGGTCTGGATGTATGCTCCGCATCGGATGTCTTCAAGATGGAGCCGCTCCTCGTCGGATGGATGAAGATGCCGTCTGGATGAAGACTTCTGCCCGCCTGGAGGACCTTTTTTTGCCCGGTTAGATGAAGACTTCGCCCGGCTTCGTTGAGGACTTAGGCCCGGTTGGGTGAAGACATTTCAAGGTAGGGTGAGCTTCAAGGGGTTAGTGTTAGGTTTTTTTAAGGGGGGTTTGGGTGGGTTTTAGAGTAGGGTTGGGTGTGTGGGTAGTGGGTTTTAATGTTGGGGGGGTATTGTATTTTTTTTACAGGTAAAAGAGCTGATTACTTTGCGGCAGTTTAGGGGTTAATAACTTTATTTAGTTGCGGGGGCTCCGGGAGCGGCGGTTTAGGGGGTAAACAGTATAGTATAGTGTGGGTGCTTAGTGACAGGGTAGCAATAAAGCTATGAAAAAGCCGAAGAGCAGCGAGATTGATGACTGTTAGTTAACAACAGTCCGCTGCTCATCGCTCCGTACTTGGTGCGCGGCTTTTCGACAGCTTTTTTGATAATTTTGGAGAGAGTATTCAGGTCCGCGGCAGCGATGTTAGGCGGACTTAGGCGAGCGTATTGGGGCCGTCGAATGCAGGTATATTAGCCTTAATCTCAAAAATTAAAAATATCTCCACAAAGAGAATCAGAGAGAGAGTGAGAAAGGTTAACAAACACTGATATAGTTGATACATTTTATTGTAACAACAATGGCGTGACAGGAGACGGAGCGGATTAGTTTGTCTCAGAACCGCAAATGATTCACAGTGGCCAAGATGCAGGTGAATACAGTTTATACTTGAACTGACATCGAAACAGGTAATCGTTCCATTTTTTCCTACAAATCACACTAACTAAAATCCTCTGTGAAATGGCTGTATATTGAAAAATTAGCACGTTGTTGCTGGGAGTCAGAGGGTGTTATGGATTGTTTCTAATGGGATATACGACATGAAAAACCTGTATGAATGTTCACCAATGAAGCTAAGCCTGCTCCTCTAACCAAACATATATTAACATATACCTGTGGATTACAAATACATGCCTTGAATGTTGTTTTCTCCATCTCCTCACAATTTAACAGTTTTTCATAACTACACTAACATGGACCCTCTGTAAATACACCGACATATTCAGTAAAGCCAATATCAGTTTATTTGGTTTTTGAGAGTCAGAGGGAGTGTTTGGTTTACTTTGAATGGGATTACAGCGATTGGATTACAACCTTGTGGATATCCGTTATAACAGTTGAGGTCAGAATTGGAAATGCATGATAGATTATGTACCACAATATACTGTATGTCATCCATTATTTCTGTATTATTATTAATGGACATTATTGATGGACATTCCTTTTGTCATTTTGCAGCCCTTTTTGCCCTAATTTGAAACAACCTGTTAGATATTAATGTTGCTAATTGTTACAATTAAATGTATCAACTATATCAGTGTTTGTTAACTTTTCTTTCTCAATCTCTCTCTGATTCTCTTTGTGGGGATAGTATTAATTTTTTAGATATAGTCTAGTGCTGCATAATAGTGGTCTGTTTTCTCTCTTAGTGTGATTTAATATTTTTACCACTACCGTTCACCACTACAGGTGTATCCTGATATGCGAACACTGGTCCAACGAGCAGTTTTGTCTCACCGCTCACTTACATGCAGTGCTGGTATTACTAATTTTCAGAAACCGGTCGTTAAAAGTCAAAAAGTGAGCGTTGAGCAAAATTTTGCTCATTACCGCACTCCAATACCAGCGCTGCTTAAGTCAGCGGTGAGCTGGTCGTATGTGCTCGTGCACGATTTCCCCATAGGAATCAACGGGGAGAGCCCGCTGAAAAAAAACTCCTTAACGCAGACCCATTGATTCCTATGGGGAAATACAATTTATGTCTACACCTAACACCCTAACATGAACCCCTAAACACCCACAATCTTACACTTATTAACCCCTAATCTGCCGCTCCGGACACCGCCGCCTCCTACATTATACTTATGAACCTCTAATCTGCTGCCACCAACATCGCCGACACCTACATTATATTTATTAACCCCTAATCTGCCGCCCCCAATGTCGCCGCAACCTACCTACACTTTTTAAACCCTAATCTGCCGCCCCCAATGTCACCACCACTATAATAAACATATTAACCCCTAAACCGCCGCAATCCTGCCTCGCAAACATTAGTTAAATATTATTAACCCCTAATCTGCCATCCCTAACATCGCCGCCACCTACCTACATTTATTAACCCCTAATCTGCCGCCCCCGACATCGCCGACACCTGTATTATATTATTAAGCCCTAATCTGCCGCTCCAGACACCGCTGCCACCTACCTTATATGTATTAACCCCTAATCTGCTGCCCCCAACATCGCCGACACCTACATACTATTTATTAACCCCTAATCTGCCGCCCCCAATGTCGCCGCAACCTACCTACATTTATTAACCCCTAATCTGCCGCCCCCAACGTCGCCGCCACTATATTAAAGTTATTAACCCCTAAACCTAAGTCTAACCTAACCCTAACACCCCCTAAAAAATATAATTACAATAAATCTAAATAAATATTACTATCATTAAATAAATTATTCCTATTTAAAACTAAATACTTACCTATAAAATAAACCCTAAGCTAGCTACAATATAACTAATAGTTACATTGTAGCTATCTTAGGATTTATTTTTATTTTACAGGCAAGTTTGTATTTATTTTAACTAGGTAGAATAGTTATTAAATAGTTATTAACTATTTAATAACTACCTAGCTAAAATAAATACAAATTTACCTGTAAAATAAAACCTAACCTAAGTTACACTAACACCTAACACTACACTATAATTAAATAAATTAACTAAATTAAATACAATTGCCTAAATTAATTCAATTAGCTAAAGTGCAAAAAAACCCCACTAAATTACAGAAAATAATAAACAAATTACAGATATTTAAACTAATTACACCTAATCTAATAGCCCTATTAAAATAAAAAAGGCCCCCCAAAATAAAAAAAAAACCCTAGCCTAAACTAAACTACCAATAGGCCTTAAAAGGGACTTTTGCAGGGCATTGCCCCAAAGTAATCAGCTCTTTTACCTGTAAAAAAAATGCAAACAACCCCCCACAACAGTAAAACCCACTACCCACACAACCAACCCCCCAAATAAAATACTATCTAAAAAAACCTAAGCTCCCCATTGCCCTGAAAAGGGCATTTGGATGGGCATTGCCCTTAAAAGGGCAGTTAGCTCTTTTGCAGGCCCAAAGTCCCTAACCTAAAAATAAAACCCACCCAATACACCCTTAAAAAAACCTAACACTAACCCCCTGAAGATCGACTTACGGGGAAATGTCTTCATCCAAGCCGAGTCGAAGTCCTCAACAAAGCCGGGAGAAGTCTTCTTCAAAGCCGGGCGAAGTGGTCCTCCAAACGGGCAGAAGTCTTCATCCAGACGTCCCTTAAAGATACCTTCATTCAGCTTTAGTCATTGGATGAAGAGGATGCTCCGCGTCGGATGTCTTGAAGATGGACCCGCTCCGCGCCGGATGGATGAAGATAGAAGATGCTATCTGGATGAAGACTTCTGCCCGTCTGGAGGATCACTTCGCCCGGCTTGGATGAAGACTTCTCTCGGCTTTGTTGAGGACTTCGGCCCGGCTTGGATGAAGATGTCTCCCGGTAAGTCGATCTTCAGGGGGTTAGTGTAAGTTTTTTTTTTTAAGGGTGTATTGGGTGGGTTTTATTTTTAGGTTAGGGACTTTAGGCCTGCAAAAGAGCTAAATGCCCTTTTCAGGGCAATGGGGAGCTTAGGTTTTTTTAGATAGTATTTTATTTGGGGGGTTGGTTGTGTGGGTGGTGGGTTTTACTGTTGGGGGATTGTTTGTATTTTTTTTTACAGGTAAAAGAGCTGATTACTTTGGGGCAATGCCCAGCAAAAGGACCTTTTAAGGGCTATTGGTAGTTTAGTTTTGGTGAGGGTTTTTATTTTTATTTTGGGGGGGCTTTTTTATTTTAATAGGGCTATTAGATTATGTGTAATTAGTTTAAATATCTGTTATTCCCATACTCTATATATTGTGCAGGCTCACATACTCTATTTATTGTGCAGGCTCCCATACTCTATATATTGTGCAGGCTCCCATACTCTATATATTGTACAGGCTGTGCAGGCTCCCATATTCTATATATTGTGCAGGCTCACATACTTGATTTATTGTGCAGGCTCCCATACTCTATATATTGTGCAGGCTCCCATACTCTATATATTGTGCAGGCTCCCATACTCTATATATTGTACAGGCTGTGAAGGCTCCCATATTCTATATATTGTGCAGGCTCCCATACTCTATATATTGTGCAGGCTGTGCAGGCTCCCATACTCTATATATGGTGCAGGGTCCCATACTCTATTTATTGTGCAGGCTGTGAAGGCTCCCATACTCTATATATTGTGCAGGCTACCATACTCTATTTATTGTGCAGGCTACCATACTCTATATAATGTGCAGGCTCCCATACTCTATTTATTGTGCAGGCTGTGCAGGCTCCCATACTCTATATATTGTGCAGGCTGTGCAGGCTCCCATACTCTATATATTGTGCAGGTTACCATACTTTATTTATTGTGCAGGCTACCATAATCTATACATTGTGCAGGCTCCCATACTCTATTTATTGTGCAGGCTGTGCAGGCTCCCTTACTCTATATATTGTGCAGGCTGTGAAGGCTCCCATACTCTATATATTGTGCAGGCTACCATACTATATTTATTGTGCAGGCTCCCATACTCTATATATTGTGCAGGCTCGCATACTCTATTTATTGTGCAGGCTCCCATTATCTATATATTGTGCAGGCTGTGCAGGCTCCCATACTCTATATATTGTGCAGGCTACCATACTATATTTATTGTGCAGGCTCCCATACTCTATATATTGTGCAGGCTCACATACTCTATTTATTGTGCAGGATGTGCAGGCTCCCATACTCTATATATTGTGAAGGCTCCCATACTCTATATATTGTGCAGGCTCCCATACTCTATATATTGTGCAGGCTCCCATACTCTATATATTGTACAGGCTGTGCAGGCTCCCATATTCTATATATTGTGCAGGCTCCCATACTCTATATATTGTGCAGGCTGTGCAGGCTCCCATACTCTATATATTGTGCAGGGTCCCATACTCTATATATTGTGCAGGCTACCATACTATATTTATTGTGCAGGCTCCCATACTCTATATATTGTGCAGGCTCACATACTCTATTTATTGTGCAGGATGTGCAGGCTCCCATACTCTATATATTGTGCAGGCTCCCATACTCTATATATTGTGCAGGCTCCCATATTCTATATATTGTGCAGGCTCCCATACTCTATATATTGTGCAGGCTGTGCAGGCTCCCATACTCTATATATTGTGCAGGGTCCCATACTCTATTTATTGTGCAGGCTGTGAAGGCTCCCATACTCTATATATTGTGCAGGCTACCATACTCTATTTATTGTGCAGCCTACCATACTCTATATATTGTGCAGGCTGTGCAGGCTCCCATACTCTATATATTGTGCAGGGTCCCATACTCTATTTATTGTGCAGGCTACCATACTCTATTTATTGTGCAGGCTACCATACTCTATATATTGTGCAGGCTGTGAAGGCTCCCATACTCTATATATTGTGCAGGCTACCATTCTATATTTATTGTGCAGGCTCCCATACTCTATATATTGTGCAGGCTCCCATACTCTATTTATTGTGCAGGCTCCCATACTCTATATATTGTGCAGGCTGTGCAGGCTCCCATATTCTATATATTGTGCAGGTTGACATACTCTATATATTGTGCAGGCTCCCATACTCTATATATTGTGCAGGCTGTGCAGGCTCCCATTCTCTATATATTGTGCAGGCTGTGAAGGCTCCCATACTCTATATATTGTGCAGGCTACCATACTATATTTATTGTGCAGGCTCCCATACTCTATATATTGTGCAGGCTCACATACTCTATTTATTGTGCGGGATGTACAGGCTCCCATACTCTATATATTGTGCAGGCTCCCATACTCTATTTATTGTGCAGGCTGAGCCGGCTCCCATACTCTATATATTGTGCAGGCTACCATACTATATTTATTGTGCAGGCTCCCATACTCTATATATTGTGCAGGCTCACATACTCTATTTATTGTGCGGGATGTACAGGCTCCCATACTCTATATATTGTGCAGGCTCCCATACTCTATATATTGTACAGGCTGTGCAGGCTCCCATATTCTATATATTGTGCAGGCTCCCATACTCTATATATTGTGCAGGCTGTGCAGGCTCCCATACTCTATATATTGTGCAGGGTCCCATACTCTATTTATTGTGCAGGCTGTGAAGGCTCCCATACTCTATATATTGTGCAGGCTACCATACTCTATTTATTGTGCAGCCTACCATACTCTATATATTGTGCAGGCTGTGCAGGCTCCCATACTCTATATATTGTGCAGGGTCCCATACTCTATTTATTGTGCAGGCTACCATACTCTATATATTGTGCAGGCTCCCATACTCTATTTATTGTGCAGGCTGTGAAGGCTCCCATACTCTATATATTGTGCAGGCTGTGAAGGCTCCCATACTCTATATATTGTCCAGGCTCCCATACTCTATATATTGTGCAGGCTGTGCAGGCTCCCATACTCTATATATTGTGCAGGGTCCCATACTCTATTTATTGTGCAGGCTGTGAAGGCTCCCATACTCTATATATTGTGCAGGCTACCATACTCTATTTATTGTGCAGCCTACCATATTCTATATATTGTGCAGGCTGTGCAGGCTCCCATACTCTATATATTGTGCAGGGTCCCATACTCTATTTATTGTGCAGGCTACCATACTCTATATATTGTGCAGGCTGTGAAGGCTCCCATACTCTATATATTGTGCAGGCTGTGAAGGCTCCCATACTCTATATATTGTGCAGGCTACCATTCTATATTTATTGTGCAGGCTCCCATACTCTATATATTGTGCAGGCTCACATACTCTATTTATTGTGCAGGATGTACAGGCTCCCATACTCTATATATTGTGCAGGCTCCCATACTCTATTTATTGTGCAGGCTCCCATACTCTATATATTGTGCAGGCTGTGCAGGCTCCCATATTCTATATATTGTGCAGGCTGACATACTCTATATATTGTGCAGGCTCCCATACTCTATATATTGTGCAGGCTGTGCAGGCTCCCATTCTCTATATATTGTGCAGGCTGTGAAGGCTCCCATACTCTATATATTGTGCAGGCTACCATACTATATTTATTGTGCAGGCTCCCATACTCTATATATTGTGCAGGCTCACATACTCTATTTATTGTGCGGGATGTACAGGCTCCCATACTCTATATATTGTGCAGGCTCCCATACTCTATTTATTGTGCAGGCTGTGCAGGCTCCCATACTCTATATATTGTGCAGGCTACCATACTATATTTATTGTGCAGGCTCCCATACTCTATATATTGTGCAGGCTCACATACTCTATTTATTGTGCGGGATGTACAGGCTCCCATACTCTATATATTGTGCAGGCTCCCATACTCTATTTATTGTGCAGGCTGTGCAGGCTCCCATACTCTATATATTGTGCAGGCTCACATACTCTATTTATTGTGCGGGATGTACAGGCTCCCATACTCTATATATTGTGCAGGCTCCCATACTCTATTTATTGTGCAGGCTGTGAAGGCTCCCATACTCTATATATTGTGCAGGCTGTGAAGGCTCCCATACTCTATATATTGTGCAGGCTCCCATACTCTATATATTGTGCAGGCTGTGCAGGCTCCCATACTCTATATATTGTGCAGGCTCCCATACTCTATTTATTGTGCAGGCTGTGAAGGCTCCCATACTCTATATATTGTGCAGGCTACCATACTCTATTTATTGTGCAGCCTACCATATTCTATATATTGTGCAGGCTGTGCAGGCTCCCATACTCTATATATTGTGCAGGGTCCCATACTCTATTTATTGTGCAGGCTACCATACTCTATATATTGTGCAGGCTGTGAAGGCTCCCATACTCTATATATTGTGCAGGCTGTGAAGGCTCCCATACTCTATATATTGTGCAGGCTACCATTCTATATTTATTGTGCAGGCTCCCATACGCTATATATTGTGCAGGCTCACATACTCTATTTATTGTGCAGGATGTACAGGCTCCCATACTCTATATATTGTGCAGGCTCCCATACTCTATTTATTGTGCAGGCTCCCATACTCTATATATTGTGCAGGCTGTGCAGGCTCCCATATTCTATATATTGTGCAGGCTGACATACTCTATATATTGTGCAGGCTCCCATACTCTATATATTGTGCAGGCTGTGCAGGCTCCCATTCTCTATATATTGTGCAGGCTGTGAAGGCTCCCATACTCTAAATATTGTGCAGGCTACCATACTATATTTATTGTGCAGGCTCCCATACTCTATATATTGTGCAGGCTCACATACTCTATTTATTGTGCGGGATGTACAGGCTCCCATACTCTATATATTGTGCAGGCTCCCATACTCTATTTATTGTGCAGGCTGTGCAGGCTCCCATACTCTATATATTGTGCAGGCTACCATACTATATTTATTGTGCAGGCTCCCATACTCTATATATTGTGCAGGCTCACATACTCTATTTATTGTGCGGGATGTACAGGCTCCCATACTCTATATATTGTGCAGGCTCCCATACTCTATATATTGTACAGGCTGTGCAGGCTCCCATATTCTATATATTGTGCAGGCTCCCATACTCTATATATTGTGCAGGCTGTGCAGGCTCCCATACTCTATATATTGTGCAGGGTCCCATACTCTATTTATTGTGCAGGCTGTGAAGGCTCCCATACTCTATATATTGTGCAGGCTACCATACTCTATTTATTGTGCAGCCTACCATACTCTATATATTGTGCAGGCTGTGCAGGCTCCCATACTCTATATATTGTGCAGGGTCCCATACTCTATTTATTGTGCAGGCTACCATACTCTATATATTGTGCAGGCTCCCATACTCTATTTATTGTGCAGGCTGTGAAGGCTCCCATACTCTATATATTGTGCAGGCTGTGAAGGCTCCCATACTCTATATATTGTGCAGGCTGTGAAGGCTCCCATACTCTATATATTGTGCAGGCTCCCATACTCTATATATTGTGCAGGCTCCCATACTCTATATATTGTGCAGGCTGTGCAGGCTCCCATATTCTATATATTGTGCAGGCTGACATACTCTATATATTGTGCAGGCTCCCATACTCTATATATTGTGCAGGCTACCATACTATATTTATTGTGCAGGCTCCCATACTCTATATATTGTGCAGGCTACCATACTATATTTATTGTGCAGGCTCCCATACTCTATATATTGTGCAGGCTCACATACTCTATTTATTGTGCGGGATGTACAGGCTCCCATACTCTATATATTGTGCAGGCTCCCATACTCTATATATTGTACAGGCTGTGCAGGCTCCCATATTCTATATATTGTGCAGGCTCCCATACTCTATATATTGTGCAGGCTGTGCAGGCTCCCATACTCTATATATTGTGCAGGGTCCCATACTCTATTTATTGTGCAGGCTGTGAAGGCTCCCATACTCTATATATTGTGCAGGCTACCATACTCTATTTATTGTGCAGCCTACCATACTCTATATATTGTGCAGGCTGTGCAGGCTCCCATACTCTATATATTGTGCAGGGTCCCATACTCTATTTATTGTGCAGGCTACCATACTCTATATATTGTGCAGGCTCCCATACTCTATTTATTGTGCAGGCTGTGAAGGCTCCCATACTCTATATATTGTGCAGGCTGTGAAGGCTCCCATACTCTATATATTGTCCAGGCTCCCATACTCTATATATTGTGCAGGCTGTGCAGGCTCCCATACTCTATATATTGTGCAGGGTCCCATACTCTATTTATTGTGCAGGCTGTGAAGGCTCCCATACTCTATATATTGTGCAGGCTACCATACTCTATTTATTGTGCAGCCTACCATATTCTATATATTGTGCAGGCTGTGCAGGCTCCCATACTCTATATATTGTGCAGGGTCCCATACTCTATTTATTGTGCAGGCTACCATACTCTATATATTGTGCAGGCTGTGAAGGCTCCCATACTCTATATATTGTGCAGGCTGTGAAGGCTCCCATACTCTATATATTGTGCAGGCTACCATTCTATATTTATTGTGCAGGCTCCCATACTCTATATATTGTGCAGGCTCACATACTCTATTTATTGTGCAGGATGTACAGGCTCCCATACTCTATATATTGTGCAGGCTCCCATACTCTATTTATTGTGCAGGCTCCCATACTCTATATATTGTGCAGGCTGTGCAGGCTCCCATATTCTATATATTGTGCAGGCTGACATACTCTATATATTGTGCAGGCTCCCATACTCTATATATTGTGCAGGCTGTGCAGGCTCCCATTCTCTATATATTGTGCAGGCTGTGAAGGCTCCCATACTCTATATATTGTGCAGGCTACCATACTATATTTATTGTGCAGGCTCCCATACTCTATATATTGTGCAGGCTCACATACTCTATTTATTGTGCGGGATGTACAGGCTCCCATACTCTATATATTGTGCAGGCTCCCATACTCTATTTATTGTGCAGGCTGTGCAGGCTCCCATACTCTATATATTGTGCAGGCTACCATACTATATTTATTGTGCAGGCTCCCATACTCTATATATTGTGCAGGCTCACATACTCTATTTATTGTGCGGGATGTACAGGCTCCCATACTCTATATATTGTGCAGGCTCCCATACTCTATTTATTGTGCAGGCTGTGCAGGCTCCCATACTCTATATATTGTGCAGGCTCACATACTCTATTTATTGTGCGGGATGTACAGGCTCCCATACTCTATATATTGTGCAGGCTCCCATACTCTATTTATTGTGCAGGCTGTGAAGGCTCCCATACTCTATATATTGTGCAGGCTGTGAAGGCTCCCATACTCTATATATTGTGCAGGCTCCCATACTCTATATATTGTGCAGGCTGTGCAGGCTCCCATACTCTATATATTGTGCAGGCTCCCATACTCTATTTATTGTGCAGGCTGTGAAGGCTCCCATACTCTATATATTGTGCAGGCTACCATACTCTATTTATTGTGCAGCCTACCATATTCTATATATTGTGCAGGCTGTGCAGGCTCCCATACTCTATATATTGTGCAGGGTCCCATACTCTATTTATTGTGCAGGCTACCATACTCTATATATTGTGCAGGCTGTGAAGGCTCCCATACTCTATATATTGTGCAGGCTGTGAAGGCTCCCATACTCTATATATTGTGCAGGCTACCATTCTATATTTATTGTGCAGGCTCCCATACGCTATATATTGTGCAGGCTCACATACTCTATTTATTGTGCAGGATGTACAGGCTCCCATACTCTATATATTGTGCAGGCTCCCATACTCTATTTATTGTGCAGGCTCCCATACTCTATATATTGTGCAGGCTGTGCAGGCTCCCATATTCTATATATTGTGCAGGCTGACATACTCTATATATTGTGCAGGCTCCCATACTCTATATATTGTGCAGGCTGTGCAGGCTCCCATTCTCTATATATTGTGCAGGCTGTGAAGGCTCCCATACTCTAAATATTGTGCAGGCTACCATACTATATTTATTGTGCAGGCTCCCATACTCTATATATTGTGCAGGCTCACATACTCTATTTATTGTGCGGGATGTACAGGCTCCCATACTCTATATATTGTGCAGGCTCCCATACTCTATTTATTGTGCAGGCTGTGCAGGCTCCCATACTCTATATATTGTGCAGGCTACCATACTATATTTATTGTGCAGGCTCCCATACTCTATATATTGTGCAGGCTCACATACTCTATTTATTGTGCGGGATGTACAGGCTCCCATACTCTATATATTGTGCAGGCTCCCATACTCTATATATTGTACAGGCTGTGCAGGCTCCCATATTCTATATATTGTGCAGGCTCCCATACTCTATATATTGTGCAGGCTGTGCAGGCTCCCATACTCTATATATTGTGCAGGGTCCCATACTCTATTTATTGTGCAGGCTGTGAAGGCTCCCATACTCTATATATTGTGCAGGCTACCATACTCTATTTATTGTGCAGCCTACCATACTCTATATATTGTGCAGGCTGTGCAGGCTCCCATACTCTATATATTGTGCAGGGTCCCATACTCTATTTATTGTGCAGGCTACCATACTCTATATATTGTGCAGGCTCCCATACTCTATTTATTGTGCAGGCTGTGAAGGCTCCCATACTCTATATATTGTGCAGGCTGTGAAGGCTCCCATACTCTATATATTGTGCAGGCTGTGAAGGCTCCCATACTCTATATATTGTGCAGGCTCCCATACTCTATATATTGTGCAGGCTCCCATACTCTATATATTGTGCAGGCTGTGCAGGCTCCCATATTCTATATATTGTGCAGGCTGACATACTCTATATATTGTGCAGGCTCCCATACTCTATATATTGTGCAGGCTACCATACTATATTTATTGTGCAGGCTCCCATACTCTATATATTGTGCAGGCTCACATACTCTATTTATTGTGCGGGATGTACAGGCTCCCATACTCTATATATTGTGCAGGCTCCCATACTCTATTTATTGTGCAGGCTGTGCAGGCTCCCATACTCTATATATTGTGCAGGCTACCATACTATATTTATTGTGCAGGCTCCCATACTCTATATATTGTGCAGGCTCACATACTCTATTTATTGTGCGGGATGTACAGGCTCCCATACTCTATATATTGTGCAGGCTCCCATACTCTATTTATTGTGCAGGCTGTGCAGGCTCCCATACTCTATATATTGTGCAGGCTGTGAAGGCTCCCATACTCTATATATTGTGCAGGCTACCATACTATATTTATTGTGCAGGCTCCCATACTCTATATATTGTGCAGGCTCACATACTCTATTTATTGTGCAGGCTGTGAAGGCTCCCATACTCTATATATTGTGCAGGCTGTGAAGGCTCCCATACTCTATATATTGTGCAGGCTACCATACTATATTTATTGTGCAGGCTCCCATACTCTATATATTGTGCAGGCTCACATACTCTATTTATTGTGCAGGATGTACAGGCACCCATACTCTATAAATTGTGCAGGCTCCCATACTCTATTTATTGTGCAGGCTGTGCAGGCTCCCATAATCTATATATTGTGCAGGCTGTGCAGGCTCCCATATTCTATATATTGTGCAGGCTGCCATACTCTTTATATTGTGCAGGCTACCATACTCTATATATTGTGCAGGCTCCCATACTCTATATATTGTGCAGGCTGTGCAGGCTCCCATTCTCTATATATTGTGCAGGCTACAAAGGCTCCCATACTCTATATATTGTTCAGGCTACCATACTATATTTATTGTGCAGGCTCACATACTCTATTTATTGTGCGGGATGTACAGGCTCCCATATTCTATATATTGTGCAGGCTGCCATACTCTATATATTGTGCAGGCTACCATACTCTATATATTGTGCAGGCTCCCATACTCTATATATTGTGCAGGCTGTGCAGGCTCCCATTCTCTATATATTGTGCAGGCTACGAAGGCTCCCATACTCTATATATTGTTCAGGCTACCATACTATATTTATTGTGCAGGCTCACATACTCTATTTATTGTGCGGGATGTACAGGCTCCCATACTCTATATATTGTGCAGGCTCCCATACTCTATTTATTGTGCAGGCTGTGCAGGCTCCCATACTCTATATATTGTGCAGGCTGTGAAGGCTCCCATACTCTATATATTGTGCAGGCTACCATACTATATTTATTGTGCAGGCTCCCATACTCTATATATTGTGCAGGCTCACATACTCTATTTATTGTGCAGGATGTACAGGCTCCCATACTCTATATATTGTGCAGGCTCCCATACTCTATATATTGTGCAGGCTCCCATACTCTATTTATTGTGCAGGCTGTGAAGGCTCCCATACTCTATATATTGTGCAGGCTCACATACTCTATTTATTGTGCAGGATGTACAGGCTCCCATACTCTATTTATTGTGCAGGCTCCCATACTCTATATATTGTGCAGGCTGTGCAGGCTCCCATATTCTATATATTGTGCAGGCTGACATACTCTATATATTGTGCAGGCTCCCATACTCTATATATTGTGCAGGCTGTGCAGGCTCCCATTCTCTATATATTGTGCAGGCTGTGAAGGCTCCCATACTCTATATATTGTGCAGGCTACCATACTATATTTATTGTGCAGGCTCCCATACTCTATATATTGTGCAGGCTCACATACTCTATTTATTGTGCGGGATGTACAGGCTCCCATACTCTATATATTGTGCAGGCTCCCATACTCTATTTATTGTGCAGGCTGTGCAGGCTCCCATACTCTATATATTGTGCAGGCTACCATACTATATTTATTGTGCAGGCTCCCATACTCTATATATTGTGCAGGCTCACATACTCTATTTATTGTGCGGGATGTACAGGCTCCCATACTCTATATATTGTGCAGGCTCCCATACTCTATTTATTGTGCAGGCTGTGCAGGCTCCCATACTCTATATATTGTGCAGGCTGTGAAGGCTCCCATACTCTATATATTGTGCAGGCTACCATACTATATTTATTGTGCAGGCTCCCATACTCTATATATTGTGCAGGCTCACATACTCTATTTATTGTGCAGGCTCCCATACTCTATATCAGTGATTTTTAACCTTTTTTTTGCCGTGGCACACTTTTTTACATTAAAAATCCTGTGGCACACCACCATCCCAAAATTTAAAAAAAATCACGCATTGTAGCCTAATATAGCATATATATATATACACATACACACAAACACACACATATGTATGTATTGTGCTGTTATGCCATGCCTCCTACAAACTACCCCTGCACTGGGAGTAAAAAACAAGAAAAGTTTAAAAAATATGTCACACTGTTGTCAGTCTGCCGTGGCACACCTGAGGATCTCTCATGGCACACTAGTGTGCCACGGCACACTGGTTGAAAAACACTGCTCTATATATTGTGCAGGCTCCCATACTCTATTTATTGTGCAGGCTGTGCAGGCTCCCATACTCTATATATTGTGCAGGCTGTGCAGGCTCCCATATTCTATATATTGTGCAGGCTGCCATACTCTATATATTGTGCAGGCTACCATACTCTATATATTGTGCAGGCTCCCATACTCTATTTATTGTGCAGGCTGTGCAGGCTCCCATACTCTATATATTGTGCAGGCTGTGAAGGCTCCCATACTCTATATATTGTGCAGGCTACCATACTATATTTATTGTGCAGGCTCCCATACTCTATATATTGTGCAGGCTCACATACTCTATTTATTGTGCAGGCTGTGAAGGCTCCCATACTCTATATATTGTGCAGGCTGTGAAGGCTCCCATACTCTATATATTGTGCAGGCTACCATACTATATTTATTGTGCAGGCTCCCATACTCTATATATTGTGCAGGCTCACATACTCTATTTATTGTGCAGGATGTACAGGCACCCATACTCTATAAATTGTGCAGGCTCCCATACTCTATTTATTGTGCAGGCTGTGCAGGCTCCCATAATCTATATATTGTGCAGGCTGTGCAGGCTCCCATATTCTATATATTGTGCAGGCTGCCATACTCTATATATTGTGTAGGCTACCATACTCTATATATTGTGCAGGCTCCCATACTCTATATATTGTGCAGGCTGTGCAGGCTCCCATTCTCTATATATTGTGCAGGCTATGAAGGCTCCCATACTCTATATATTGTGCAGGCTACCATACTATATTTATTGTGCAGGCTCCCATACTCTATATATTGTGCAGGCTCACATACTCTATTTATTGTGCGGGATGTACAGGCTCCCATACTCTATATATTGTGCAGGCTCCCATACTCTATTTATTGTGCAGGCTGTGCAGGCTCCCATACTCTATATATTGTGCAGGCTGTGAAGGCTCCCATACTCTATATATTGTGCAGGCTACCATACTATATTTATTGTGCAGGCTCCCATACTCTATATATTGTGCAGGCTCACATACTCTATTTATTGTGCAGGCTCCCATACTCTATATCAGTGATTTTTAACCTTTTTTTTGCCGTGGCACACTTTTTTACATTAAAAATCCTGTGGCACACCACCATCCCAAAATTTAAAAAAAATCACGCATTGTAGCCTAATATAGCATATATATATATACACATACACACAAACACACACATATGTATGTATTGTGCTGTTATGCCATGCCTCCTACAAACTACCCCTGCACTGGGAGTAAAAAACAAGAAAAGTTTAAAAAAATATGTCACACTGTTGTCAGTCTGCCGTGGCACACCTGAGGATCTCTCATGGCACACTAGTGTGCCACGGCACACTGGTTGAAAAACACTGCTCTATATATTGTGCAGGCTCCCATACTCTATTTATTGTGCAGGCTGTGCAGGCTCCCATACTCTATATATTGTGCAGGCTGTGCAGGCTCCCATATTCTATATATTGTGCAGGCTGCCATACTCTATATATTGTGCAGGCTACCATACTCTATATATTGTGCAGGCTCCCATACTCTATTTATTGTGCAGGCTGTGCAGGCTCCCATACTCTATATATTGTGCAGGCTGTGAAGGCTCCCATACTCTATATATTGTGCAGGCTACCATAATATATTTATTGTGCAGGCTCCCATACTCTATATATTGTGCAGGCTCACATACTCTATTTATTGTGCAGGATGTACAGGCTCCCATACTCTATATATTGTGCAGGCTCCCATACTCTATATATTGTGCAGGCTCCCATACTCTATATATTGTGCAGGCTGTGCAGGCTCCCATACTCTATATATTGTGAAGGCTGTGCAGGCTCCCATATTCTATATATTGTGCAGGCTGCCATACTCTATATATTGTGCAGGCTACCATACTCTATATATTGTGCAGGCTACCATACTCTATATATTGTGCAGGCTCCCATACTCTATATATTGTGCAGGCTGTGCAGGCTCCCATACTCTATATATTGTGCAGGCTACCATACTCTATATATTGTGCAGGCTGTGCAGGCTCCCATATTCTATATATTGTGCAGGCTGCCATACTCTATATATTGTGCAGGCTACCATACTCTATATATTGTGCAGGCTATCATACTCTATATATTGTGCAGGCTATCATACTCTATATATTGTGCAGGCTCCCATACTCTATATATTGTGCAGGCTACCATACTCTATATATTGTGCAGGCTCTGCAGGCTCCCATAATCTATATATTGTGCAGGCTCCCATACACTATATATTGTGCAGGCTACCATACTCTATGTATTGTGCAGGCTACCATACTCTATGTATTGTGCAGGCTACCATACTCTATGTATTGTGCAGGCTACCATACTCTATATATTGTGCAGGCTGAGCAGGCTCCCATACTCTATATATTGTGCAGGCTCCTATACTATATATATTGTGCAGGCTCCCATACTCTATATATTGTGCAGGCTCCCATACTCTATTTATTGTACAGGCTGTGCAGGCTCCCATACTCTATAGATTGTGCAGGCTGTGCAGGCTCCCATATTCTATATATTGTGCAGGCTGCCATAATCTATATATTGTGCAGGCTACCATACTCTATATATTGTGCAGGCTCCCATACTCTATATATTGCACTCGTAGTAACACCAGCACCAGTATCTTGAATATCAATACTTTTTATTAGAGGTTACATTAAAAGCAGCAACGTTTCGTGGTGAACCCACTTAGTCATGCTCTATATATTGTGCAGGCTGTGCAGGCTCCCATACTCTATATATTGTGCAGGCTCCCATACTCTATGTATTGTGCAGGCTACCATACTCTATATATTGTGCAGGCTGTGCAGGCTCCCATAATCTATATATTGTGCAGGCTCCCATACTCTATATATTGTGCAGGTTCCCATACTTTACATATTATGAAGGCTCCCATACTCTATATATTTTGCAGGCTCCCATACTCTATATATTGTGCAGGCTACCATACTCTATATATTGTGCAGGCTCCCATACTCTATATATTGTGCAGGCTGTGCAGGCTCCCATACTCTATATATTGTGCAGGCTACCATACTCTATATATTGTGCAGGCTGTTCAGGCTCCCATACTCTATATATTGTGCAGGCTCCCATACTCTATTTATTGTGCAGGCTGTGCAGGCTCCCATACTCTATATATTGTGCAGGCTGTGCAGGCTCCCATATTCTATATATTGTGCAGGCTGCCATACTCTATATATTGTGCAGGCTACCATACTCTATATATTGTGCAGGCTGTGAAGGCTCCCATACTCTATATATTGTGCAGGATACCATACTCTATATATTGTGCAGGCTGTTCAGGCTCCCATACTCTATATATTTTGCAGGCTATCATACTCTATATATTGTGCAGGCTCCCATACTCTATATATTGTGCAGGCTGTGCAGGCTCCCCTACTCTATATATTGTGCAGGCTACCATACTCTATATATTGTGCAGGCTGTGCAGGCTCCCATAATCTATATATTGTGCAGGCTCCCATACACTATATGTTGTGCAGGCTCCCATACTCTATGTATTGTGCTGGCTACCATACTCTATGTATTGTGCAGTCTACCATACTCTATGTATTGTGCAGGAACCCATACTCTATATATTGTGCAGGCTCCCATACTCTATATATTGTGCAGGCTCCCATACTCTATATATTGTGCAGGCTACCATACTCTATATATTGTGCATGCTCCCATACTCTATATATTGTGCAGGCTGAGCAGGCTCCCATACTCTATATATTGTGCAGGCTCCTATACTATATATATTGTGCAGGCTCCCATACTCTATATATTGTGCAGGCTCCCATACTCTATTTATTGTACAGGCTGTGCAGGCTCCCATACTCTATATATTGTGCAGGCTGTGCAGGCTCCGATATTCTATATATTGTGCAGGCTGCCATAATCTATATATTGTGCAGGCTACCATACTTTATATATTGTGCAGGCTCCCATACTCTATATATTGTGCAGGCTCCCATACTCTATATATTGTGCAGGCTCCCATACTCTATGTATTGTGCAGGCTACCATACTCTATATATTGTGCAGGCTGTGCAGGCTCCCATAATCTATATATTGTGCAGGCTCCCATACTCTATATATTGTGCAGGTTCCCATACTTTACATATTATGAAGGCTCCCATACTCTATATATTTTGCAGGCTCCCATACTCTATATATTGTGCAGGCTACCATACTCTATATATTGTGCAGGCTCCCATACTCTATTTATTGTGCAGGCTGTGCAGGCTCCCATACTCTATATATTGTGCAGGCTGTGAAGGCTCCCATACTCTATATATTGTGCAGGCTACCATACTATATTTATTGTGCAGGCTCCCATACTCTATATATTGTGCAGGCTCCCATACTCTATTTATTGTGCAGGCTGTGCAGGCTCCCATATTCTATATATTGTGCAGGCTGTGCAGGCTCCCATATTCTATATATTGTGCAGTCTGCCATACTCTATATATTGTGCAGGCTACCATACTCTATATATTGTGCAGGCTCCCATACTCTATTTATTGTGCAGGCTGTGCAGGCTCCCATACTCTATATATTGTGCAGGCTGTGAAGGCTCCCATACTCTATATATTGTGCAGGCTACCATACTATATTTATTGTGCAGGCTCCCATACTCTATTTATTGTGCAGGATGTACAGGCTCCCATACTCTATATATTGTGCAGGCTCCCATACTCTATATATTGTGCAGGCTCCCATACTCTATTTATTGTGCAGGCTGTGCAGGCTCCCATACTCTATATATTGTGCAGGCTGTGCAGGCTCCCATATTCTATATATTGTGCAGGCTGCTATACTCTATATATTGTGCAGGCTACCATACTCTATATATTGTGCAGGCTACCATACTCTATATATTGTGCAGGCTCCCATACTCTATATATTGTTCAGGCTGTGCAGGCTCCCATACTCTATATATTGTGCAGGCTACCATACTCTATATATTGTGCAGGCTCCCATACTCTATTTATTGTGCAGGCTGTGCAGGCTCCCATACTCTATATATTGTGCAGGCTGTGAAGGCTCCCATACTCTATATATTGTGCAGGCTACCATACTATATTTATTGTGCAGGCTCCCATACTCTATATATTGCGCAGGCTCACATACTCTATTTATTGTGCAGGATGTACAGGCTCCCATACTCTATATATTGTGCAGGCTCCCATACTCTATATATTGTGCAGGCTCCCATACTCTATTTATTGTGCAGGCTGTGCAGGCTCCCATACTCTATATATTGTGCAGGCTGTGCAGGCTCCCATATTCTATATATTGTGCAGTCTGCCATACTCTATATATTGTGCAGGCTACCATACTCTATATATTGTGCAGGCTCCCATACTCTATTTATTGTGCAGGCTGTGCAGGCTCCCATACTCTATATATTGTGCAGGCTACCATACTATATTTAGTGTGCAGGCTCCCATACTCTATTTATTGTGCAGGATGTACAGGCTCCCATACTCTATATATTGTACAGGCTCCCATACTCTATATATTGTGCAGGCTCCCATACTCTATTTATTGTGCAGGCTGTGCAGGCTCCCATACTCTATATATTGTGCAGGCTGTGCAGGCTCCCATATTCTATATATTGTGCAGGCTGCCATACTCTATATATTGTGCAGGCTACCATACTCTATATATTGTGCAGGCTGCCATACTCTATATATTGTGCAGGCTCCCATACTCTATATATTGTTCAGGCTGTGCAGGCTCCCATACTCTATATATTGTGCACGCTACCATACTCTATATATTGTGCAGGCTGTGCAGGCTCCCATATTCTATATATTGTGCAGGCTGCCATACTCTATATATTGTGCAGGCTACCATACTCTATATATTGTGCAGGCTATCATACTCTATATATTGTGCAGGCTCCCATACTCTATATATTGTGCAGGCTGTGCAGGCTCCCATACTCTATATATTGTGCAGGCTACCATACTCTATATATTGTGCAGGCTGTGCAGGCTCCCATAATCTATATATTGTGCAGGCTCCCATACACTATATATTGTGCAGGCTCCCATACTCTATATATTGTGCAGGCTACCATACTCTATATATTGTGCAGGCTACCATACTCTATATATTGTGCAGGCTCCCATACTCTATATATTGTGCAGGCTGTGCAGGCTCCCATACTCTATATATTGTGCAGGCTACCATACTCTATATATTGTGCAGGCTGTTCAGGCTCCCATACTCTATATATTTTGCAGGCTATCATACTCTATATATTGTGCAGGCTCCCATACTCTATATATTGTGCAGGCTGTGCAGGCTCCCCTACTCTATATATTGTGCAGGCTACCATACTCTATATATTGTGCAGGCTGTGCAGGCTCCCATAATCTATATATTGTGCAGGCTCCCATACACTATATGTTGTGCAGGCTCCCATACTCTATGTATTGTGCAGGCTACCATACTCTATGTATTGTGCAGGAACCCATACTCTATATATTGTGCAGGCTCCCATACTCTATATATTGTGCAGGCTACCATACTCTATATATATTGCAGGCTCCCATACTCTATATATTGTGCATGCTCCCATACTCTATATATTGTGCAGGCTGAGCAGGCTCCCATACTCTATATATTGTGCAGGCTCCTATACTATATATATTGTGCAGGCTCCCATACTCTATATATTGTGCAGGCTCCCATACTCTATTTATTGTACAGGCTGTGCAGGCTCCCATACTCTATATATTGTGCAGGCTGTGCAGGCTCCGATATTCTATATATTGTGCAGGCTGCCATAATCTATATATTGTGCAGGCTACCATACTCTATATATTGTGCAGGCTCCCATACTCTATATATTGTGCAGGCTGTGCAGGCTCCCATACTCTATATATTGTGCAGGCTCCCATACTCTATGTATTGTGCAGGCTACCATACTCTATATATTGTGCAGGCTGTGCAGGCTCCCATAATCTATATATTGTGCAGGCTCCCATACTCTATATATTGTGCAGGTTCCCATACTTTACATATTATGAAGGCTCCCATACTCTATATATTTTGCAGGCTCCCATACTCTATATATTGTGCAGGCTACCATACTCTATATATTGTGCAGGCTCCCATACTCTATATATTGTGCAGGCTGTGCAGGCTCCCATACTCTATATATTGTGCAGGCTGTTAAGGCTCCCATACTCTATATATTGTGCAGGCTACCATACTATATTTATTGTGCAGGCTCCCATACTCTATATATTGTGCAGGCTCACATACTCTATTTATTGTGCAGGATGTACAGGCTCCCATACTCTATTTATTGTGCGGGCTGTGCAGGCTCCCATACTCTATATATTGTGCAGGCTGTGAAGGCTCCCATACTCTATATATTGTGCAGGCTACCATACTATATTTATTGTGCAGGCTCCCATACTCTATATATTGTGCAGGCTCACATACTCTATTTATTGTGCAGGATGTACAGGCTCCCATACTCTAGATATTGTGCAGGCTCCGATATTCTATATATTGTGCAGGCTGCCATAATCTATATATTGTGCAGGCTACCATACTCTATGTATTGTGCAGGCTACCATACTCTATATATTGTGCAGGCTGTGCAGGCTCCCATAATCTATATATTGTGCAGGCTCCCATACTCTATATATTGTGCAGGCTCCCATACTTTACATATTATGAAGGCTCCCATACTCTATATATTTTTCAGGCTCCCATACTCTATATATTGTGCAGGCTACCATACTCTATATATTGTGCAGGCTCCCATACTCTATATATTGTGCAGGCTGTGCAGGCTCCCATACTCTATATATTGTGCAGGCTGTTAAGGCTCCCATACTCTATATATTGTGCAAGCTACCATACTATATTTATTGTGCAGGCTCCCATACTCTATATATTGTGCAGGCTCACATACTCTATTTATTGTGCAGGATGTACAGGCTCCCATACTCTATATATTGTGCAGGCTCCCATACTCTATTTATTGTGCAGGCTGTGCAGGCTCCCATACTCTATATATTGTGCAGGCTGTGAAGGCTCCCATACTCTATATATTGTGCAGGCTACCATACTATATTTATTGTGCAGGCTCCCATACTCTATATATTGTGCAGGCTCACATACTCTATTTATTGTGCAGGATGTACAGGCTCCCATACTCTAGATATTGTGCAGGCTCCCATACTCTATATATTGTGCAGGCTCCCATACTCTATTTATAGTGCAGGCTGTGCAGGCTCCCATACTCTATATATTGTGCAGGCTGTGCAGGCTCCCATATTCTATATATTGTGCAGGCTGCCATACTCTATATATTGTGCAGGCTACCATACTCTATATATTGTGCAGGCTACCATACTCTATATATTGTGCAGGCTCCCATACTCTATATATTGTTCAGGCTGTGCAGGCTCCCATACTCTATATATTGTGCAGGCTACCATACTCTATATATTGTGCAGGCTGTGCAGGCTCCCATATTCTATATATTGTGCAGGCTGCCATACTCTATATATTGTGCAGGCTACCATACTCTATATATTGTGCAGGCTATCATACTCTATATATTGTGCAGGCTCCCATACTCTATATATTGTGCAGGCTGTGCAGGCTCCCATACTCTATATATTGTGCAGGCTACCATACTCTATATATTGTGCAGGCTGTGCAGGCTCCCATAATCTATATATTGTGCAGGCTCCCATACACTATATATTGTGCAGGCTCCCATACTCTATGTATTGTGCAGGCTACCATACTCTATGTATTGTGCAGGCTACCATACTCTATGTATTGTGCAGGCTACCATACTCTATGTATTGTGCAGGAACCCATACTCTATATATTGTGCAGGCTCCCATACTCTATATATTGTGCAGGCTCCCATACTCTATATATTGTGCAGGCTACCATACTCTATATATTGTGCAGGCTCCTATACTATATATATTGTGCAGGCTACCATACTCTATATATTGTGCAGGCTCCCATACTCTATTTATTGTGCAGGCTGTGCAGGCTCCCATACTCTATATATTGTGCAGGCTGTGAAGGCTCCCATACTCTATATATTGTGCAGGCTACCATACTATATTTATTGTGCAGGCTCCCATACTCTATATATTGTGCAGGCTCCCATACTCTATTTATTGTGCAGGCTGTGCAGGCTCCCATATTCTATATATTGTGCAGGCTGTGCAGGCTCCCATATTCTATATATTGTGCAGTCTGCCATACTCTATATATTGTGCAGGCTACCATACTCTATATATTGTGCAGGCTCCCATACTCTATTTATTGTGCAGGCTGTGCAGGCTCCCATACTCTATATATTGTGCAGGCTGTGAAGGCTCCCATACTCTATATATTGTGCAGGCTACCATACTATATTTATTGTGCAGGCTCCCATACTCTATTTATTGTGCAGGATGTACAGGCTCCCATACTCTATATATTGTGCAGGCTCCCATACTCTATATATTGTGCAGGCTCCCATACTCTATTTATTGTGCAGGCTGTGCAGGCTCCCATACTCTATATATTGTGCAGGCTGTGCAGGCTCCCATATTCTATATATTGTGCAGGCTGCCATAATCTATATATTGTGCAGGCTACCATACTCTATATATTGTGCAGGCTACCATACTCTATATATTGTGCAGGCTCCCATACTCTATATATTGTTCAGGCTGTGCAGGCTCCCATACTCTATATATTGTGCAGGCTACCATACTCTATATATTGTGCAGGCTCCCATACTCTATTTATTGTGCAGGCTGTGCAGGCTCCCATACTCTATATATTGTGCAGGCTGTGAAGGCTCCCATACTCTATATATTGTGCAGGCTACCATACTATATTTATTGTGCAGGCTCCCATACTCTATATATTGCGCAGGCTCACATACTCTATTTATTGTGCAGGATGTACAGGCTCCCATACTCTATATATTGTGCAGGCTCCCATACTCTATATATTGTGCAGGCTCCCATACTCTATTTATTGTGCAGGCTGTGCAGGCTCCCATACTCTATATATTGTGCAGGCTGTGCAGGCTCCCATATTCTATATATTGTGCAGTCTGCCATACTCTATATATTGTGCAGGCTACCATACTCTATATATTGTGCAGGCTCCCATACTCTATTTATTGTGCAGGCTGTGCAGGCTCCCATACTCTATATATTGTGCAGGCTACCATACTATATTTAGTGTGCAGGCTCCCATACTCTATTTATTGTGCAGGATGTACAGGCTCCCATACTCTATATATTGTACAGGCTCCCATACTCTATATATTGTGCAGGCTCCCATACTCTATTTATTGTGCAGGCTGTGCAGGCTCCCATACTCTATATATTGTGCAGGCTGTGCAGGCTCCCATATTCTATATATTGTGCAGGCTGCCATACTCTATATATTGTGCAGGCTACCATACTCTATATATTGTGCAGGCTGCCATACTCTATATATTGTGCAGGCTCCCATACTCTATATATTGTTCAGGCTGTGCAGGCTCCCATACTCTATATATTGTGCACGCTACCATACTCTATATATTGTGCAGGCTGTGCAGGCTCCCATATTCTATATATTGTGCAGGCTGCCATACTCTATATATTGTGCAGGCTACCATACTCTATATATTGTGCAGGCTATCATACTCTATATATTGTGCAGGCTCCCATACTCTATATATTGTGCAGGCTGTGCAGGCTCCCATACTCTATATATTGTGCAGGCTACCATACTCTATATATTGTGCAGGCTGTGCAGGCTCCCATAATCTATATATTGTGCAGGCTCCCATACACTATATATTGTGCAGGCTCCCATACTCTATATATTGTGCAGGCTACCATACTCTATATATTGTGCAGGCTACCATACTCTATATATTGTGCAGGCTCCCATACTCTATATATTGTGCAGGCTGTGCAGGCTCCCATACTCTATATATTGTGCAGGCTACCATACTCTATATATTGTGCAGGCTGTTCAGGCTCCCATACTCTATATATTTTGCAGGCTATCATACTCTATATATTGTGCAGGCTCCCATACTCTATATATTGTGCAGGCTGTGCAGGCTCCCCTACTCTATATATTGTGCAGGCTACCATACTCTATATATTGTGCAGGCTGTGCAGGCTCCCATAATCTATATATTGTGCAGGCTCCCATACACTATATGTTGTGCAGGCTCCCATACTCTATGTATTGTGCAGGCTACCATACTCTATGTATTGTGCAGGAACCCATACTCTATATATTGTGCAGGCTCCCATACTCTATATATTGTGCAGGCTCCCATACTCTATATATATTGCAGGCTACCATACTCTATATATTGTGCATGCTCCCATACTCTATATATTGTGCAGGCTGAGCAGGCTCCCATACTCTATATATTGTGCAGGCTCCTATACTATATATATTGTGCAGGCTCCCATACTCTATATATTGTGCAGGCTCCCATACTCTATTTATTGTACAGGCTGTGCAGGCTCCCATACTCTATATATTGTGCAGGCTGTGCAGGCTCCGATATTCTATATATTGTGCAGGCTGCCATAATCTATATATTGTGCAGGCTACCATACTCTATATATTGTGCAGGCTCCCATACTCTATATATTGTGCAGGCTGTGCAGGCTCCCATACTCTATATATTGTGCAGGCTCCCATACTCTATGTATTGTGCAGGCTACCATACTCTATATATTGTGCAGGCTGTGCAGGCTCCCATAATCTATATATTGTGCAGGCTCCCATACTCTATATATTGTGCAGGTTCCCATACTTTACATATTATGAAGGCTCCCATACTCTATATATTTTGCAGGCTCCCATACTCTATATATTGTGCAGGCTCCCATACTCTATATATTGTGCAGGCTCCCATACTCTATATATTGTGCAGGCTCCCATACTCTATATATTGTGCAGGCTGTGCAGGCTCCCATATTCTATATATTGTGCAGGCTCCCATACTCTATATATTGTGCAGGCTGTGCAGGCTCCCATAATCTATATATTGTGCAGGCTTCCATATTCTATTTATTGTGCAGGCTCCCATACTCTATTTATTGTGCAGGCTGTGCAGGCTCCCATATTCTATATATTGTGCAGGCTACCATACTCTATATATTGTGCAGGCTCCCATACTCTATATATTGTGCAGGCTGTGCAGGCTCCCATACTCTATATATTGTGCAGGCTACAATACTCTATATATTGTGCAGGCTGTGCAGGCTCCCATACTCTATATATTGTGCAGGCTGTGCAGGCTCCCATAATCTATATATTGTGCAGGCTTCCATATTCTATATATTGTGCAGGCTACCATGCTCTATATGTTGTGCAGGCTCCCATACTCTATATATTGTGCAGGCTACCATACTCTATTTATTGTGCAGGCTACCATACTCTATATATTGTGCAGGCTCCCATACTCTATATATTGTGCAGGCTCACATACTCTATTTATTGTGCAGGATGTGCAGGCTCCCATAATCTATATATTGTGCAGGCTCCCATACTCTATATATTGTGCAGGTTCCCATACTTTACATATTATGAAGGCTCCCATACTCTATATATTTTGCAGGCTCCCATACTCTATATATTGTGCAGGCTCCCATACTCTATATATTTTGCAGGCTCCCATACTCTAGATATTGTGCAGGCTCCCATACTCTATATATTGTGCAGGCTGTGCAGGCTCCCATACTCTATATATTGTGCAGGCTGTGCAGGCTCCCATACTCTATATAATGTGCAGGCTCCCACAATCTATATATTGTGCAGGCTCCCATACTCTATATATTGTGCAGGCTCCCATACTCTATATATTGTGCAGGCTCCCATACTCTATATATTATGCAGGCTGTGCAGGCTCCCATACTCTATATATTGTGTAGGCTCTCATACTCTATTTATTGTACAGGCTGTGCAGGCTTCCATACTCTATATATTGTGCAGGCTCCCATACTCTATATATTGTGCAGGCTGTGCAGGCTCCCATAATCTATATATTGTGCAGGCTCCCATACTCTATATATTGTGCAGGTTCCCATACTTTATATATTATGAAGGCTCCCATACTCTATATATTGTGCAGGCTGTGCAGGCTTCCATACTCTATATATTGTGCAGGCTGTGCAGGCTCCCAAACTCTATATATTGTGCAGGCTGTGCAGGCTCCCATAATCTATATATTGTGCAGGCTTCCATATTCTATATATTGTGCAGGCTACCATGCTCTATATGTTGTGCAGGCTCCCATACTCTATATATTGTGCAGGCTACCATACTCTATTTATTGTGCAGGCTACCATACTCTATATATTGTGCAGGCTCCCATACTCTATATATTGTGCAGGCTCACATACTCTATTTATTGTGCAGGATGTGCAGGCTCCCATAATCTATATATTGTGCAGGCTCCCATACTCTATATATTGTGCAGGTTCCCATACTTTACATATTATGAAGGCTCCCATACTCTATATATTTTGCAGGCTCCCATACTCTATATATTGTGCAGGCTCCCATACTCTATATATTTTGCAGGCTCCCATACTCTAGATATTGTGCAGGCTCCCATACTCTATATATTGTGCAGGCTGTGCAGGCTCCCATACTCTATATATTGTGCAGGCTGTGCAGGCTCCCATACTCTATATAATGTGCAGGCTCCCACAATCTATATATTGTGCAGGCTCCCATACTCTATATATTGTGCAGGCTCCCATACTCTATATATTGTGCAGGCTCCCATACTCTATATATTATGCAGGCTGTGCAGGCTCCCATACTCTATATATTGTGTAGGCTCTCATACTCTATTTATTGTACAGGCTGTGCAGGCTTCCATACTCTATATATTGTGCAGGCTCCCATACTCTATATATTGTGCAGGCTGTGTAGGCTCCCATAATCTATATATTGTGCAGGCTCCCATACTCTATATATTGTGCAGGTTCCCATACTTTATATATTATGAAGGCTCCCATACTCTATATATTGTGCAGGCTGTGCAGGCTTCCATACTCTATATATTGTGCAGGCTGTGCAGGCTCCCAAACTCTATATATTGTGCAGGCTGTGCAGGCTCCCATAATCTATATATTGTGCAGGCTTCCATATTATATATATTGTGCAGGCTCCCATACTCTATATGTTGTGCAGGCTCCCATACTCTATATGTTGTGCAGGCTACCATACTCTATATATTGTGCAGGCTACCATTTTCTATATATTGTGCAGGCTCCCATACTCTATTAATTGTGCAGGCTGTGAAGGCTCCCATACTCTATATATTGTGCAGGCTACCATACTATATTTATTGTGCAGGCTGTGCAGGCTCCCATACTCTATATATTGTGCAGGCTCCCATACTCTATGTATTGTGCAGGCTAACATACACTATATATTGTGCAGGCTACCATACTCTAGATATTGTGCAGGCTACCATACTCTAGATATCGTGCAGGCTCCCATACTCTATATATTGTGCAGGCTGTGCAGGCTCCCATACTCTATATATTGTGCAGGCTGTGCAGGCTCCCATACTCTATATAATGTGCAGGCTCCCATAATCTATATATTGTGCAGGCTCCCATACTCTATATATTGTGCAGGCTCCCATACTCTTTATATTATGCAGGCTGTGCAGGCTCCCATACTCTATATATTGTGCAGGCTCCCATGCACTATTTATTGTACAGGCTGTGCAGGCTTCCATACTCTATATATTGTGCAGGCTCCCATACTCTATATATTGTGCAGGCTGTGCAGGCTCCCATAATCTATATATTGTGCAGGCTCCCATACTCTATATATTGTGCAGGTTCCCATACTTTACATATTATGAAGGCTCCCATACTCTATATATTTTGCAGGCTCCCATACTCTATATATTGTGCAGGCTCCCATACTCTATATATTTTGCAGGCTCCCATACTCTATATATTGTGCAGGCTCCCATACTCTATATATTGTGCAGGCTCCCATACTCTATATATTGTGCAGGCTGTGCAGGCTCCCATACTCTATATATTGTGCAGGCTCCCATACTCTATATATTGTGCAGGCTGTGCAGGCTCCCATAATCTATATATTGTGCAGGCTTCCATATTCTATTTATTGTGCAGGCTCCCATACTCTATTTATTGTGCAGGCTGTGCAGGCTCCCATATTCTATATATTGTGCAGGCTACCATACTCTATATATTGTGCAGGCTCCCATACTCTATATATTGTGCAGGCTGTGCAGGCTCCCATACTCTATATATTGTGCAGGCTACAATACTCTATATATTGTGCAGGCTGTGCAGGCTCCCATACTCTATATATTGTGCAGGCTGTGCAGGCTCCCATAATCTATATATTGTGCAGGCTTCCATATTCTATATATTGTGCAGGCTACCATGCTCTATATGTTGTGCAGGCTCCCATACTCTATATATTGTGCAGGCTACCATACTCTATTTATTGTGCAGGCTACCATACTCTATATATTGTGCAGGCTCCCATACTCTATTTATTGTGCAGGCTGTGCAGGCTACCATACTCTATATATTGTGCAGGCTGTGAAGGCTCCCATACTCTATATATATTGTGCAGGCTACCAAACTATATTTATTGTGCAGTCTCCTATACTCTATATATTGTGCAGGCTCACATAATCTATTTATTGTGCAGGATGTGCAGGCTCCCATACTCTATATATTGTGCAGGCTCCCATACTCTATATATTGTGCAGGTTCCCATACTTTATATATTATGAAGGCTCCCATACTCTATATATTGTGCAGGCTGTGCAGGCTTCCATACTCTATATATTGTGCAGGCTGTGCAGGCTCCCATACTCTATATATTGTGCAGGCTGTGCAGGCTCCCATAATCTATATATTGTGCAGGCTTCCATATTATATATATTGTGCAGGCTCCCATACTCTATATGTTGTGCAGGCTCCCATACTCTATATGTTGTGCAGGCTACCATACTCTATATATTGTGCAGGCTACCATTTTCTATATATTGTGCAGGCTCCCATACTCTATTAATTGTGCAGGCTGTGCAGGCTCCCATACTCTATATATTGTGCAGGCTACCATACTCTATATATTGTGCAGGCTACCATTTTCTATATATTGTGCAGGCTACCATACTATATTTATTGTGCAGGCTGTGCAGGCTCCCATACTCTATATATTGTGCAGGCTCCCATACTCTATGTATTGTGCAGGCTAACATACACTATATATTGTGCAGGCTACCATACTCTAGATATTGTGCAGGCTACCATACTCTAGATATCGTGCAGGCTCCCATACTCTATATATTGTGCAGGCTGTGCAGGCTCCCATACTCTATATATTGTGCAGGCTGTGCAGGCTCCCATACTCTATATAATGTGCAAGCTCCCATAATCTATATATTGTGCAGGCTCCCATACTCTATATATTGTGCAGGCTCCCATACTCTATATATTGTGCAGGCTCCCATACTCTATATATTATGCAGGCTGTGCAGGCTCCCATACTCTATATATTGTGCAGGCTCCCATGCACTATTTATTGTACAGGCTGTGCAGGCTTCCATACTCTATATATTGTGCAGGCTCCCATACTCTATATATTGTGCAGGCTGTGCAGGCTCCCATAATCTATATATTGTGCAGGCTCCCATACTCTATATATTGTGCAGGTTCCCATACTTTACATATTATGAAGGGTCCCATACTCTATATATTTTGCAGGCTCCCATACTCTATATATTGTGCAGGCTCCCATACTCTATATATTTTGCAGGCTCCCATACTCTATATATTGTGCAGGCTCCCATACTCTATATATTGTGCAGGCTCCCATACTCTATATATTGTGCAGGCTGTGCAGGCTCCCATATTCTATATATTGTGCAGGCTCCCATACTCTATATATTGTGCAGGCTGTGCAGGCTCCCATAATCTATATATTGTGCAGGCTTCCATATTCTATTTATTGTGCAGGCTCCCATACTCTATTTATTGTGCAGGCTGTGCAGGCTCCCATATTCTATATATTGTGCAGGCTACCATACTCTATATATTGTGCAGGCTCCCATACTCTATATATTGTGCAGGCTGTGCAGGCTCCCATACTCTATATATTGTGCAGGCTACAATACTCTATATATTGTGCAGGCTGTGCAGGCTCCCATACTCTATATATTGTGCAGGCTGTGCAGGCTACCATACTCTATATATTGTGCAGGCTCCCATACTCTATATATTGTGCAGGCTCACATACTCTATTTATTGTGCAGGATGTGCAGGCTCCCATAATCTATATATTGTGCAGGCTCCCATACTCTATATATTGTGCAGGTTCCCATACTTTACATATTATGAAGGCTCCCATACTCTATATATTGTGCAGGCTCCCATACTCTATATATTTTGCAGGCTCCCATACTCTAGATATTGTGCAGGCTCCCATACTCTATATATTGTGCAGGCTGTGCAGGCTCCCATACTCTATATATTGTGCAGGCTGTGCAGGCTCCCATACTCTATATAATGTGCAGGCTCCCACAATCTATATATTGTGCAGGCTCCCATACTCTATATATTGTGCAGGCTCCCATACTCTATATATTGTGCAGGCTCCCATACTCTATATATTATGCAGGCTGTGCAGGCTCCCATACTCTATATATTGTGTAGGCTCTCATACTCTATTTATTGTACAGGCTGTGCAGGCTTCCATACTCTATATATTGTGCAGGCTCCCATACTCTATATATTGTGCAGGCTGTGTAGGCTCCCATAATCTATATATTGCGCAGGCTCCCATACTCTATATATTGTGCAGGTTCCCATACTTTATATATTATGAAGGCTCCCATACTCTATATATTGTGCAGGCTGTGCAGGCTTCCATACTCTATATATTGTGCAGGCTGTGCAGGCTCCCAAACTCTATATATTGTGCAGGCTGTGCAGGCTCCCATAATCTATATATTGTGCAGGCTTCCATATTATATATATTGTGCAGGCTCCCATACTCTATATGTTGTGCAGGCTCCCATACTCTATATGTTGTGCAGGCTACCATACTCTATATATTGTGCAGACTACCATTTTCTATATATTGTGCAGGCTCCCATACTCTATTAATTGTGCAGGCTGTGAAGGCTCCCATACTCTATATATTGTGCAGGCTACCATACTATATTTATTGTGCAGGCTGTGCAGGCTCCCATACTCTATATATTGTGCAGGCTCCCATACTCTATGTATTGTGCAGGCTAACATACACTATATATTGTGCAGGCTACCATACTCTAGATATTGTGCAGGCTACCATACTCTAGATATCGTGCAGGCTCCCATACTCTATATATTGTGCAGGCTGTGCAGGCTCCCATACTCTATATATTGTGCAGGCTGTGCAGGCTCCCATACTCTATATAATGTGCAGGCTCCCATAATCTATATATTGTGCAGGCTCCCATACTCTATATATTGTGCAGGCTCCCATACTCTATATATTATGCAGGCTGTGCAGGCTCCCATACTCTATATATTGTGCAGGCTCCCATGCACTATTTATTGTACAGGCTGTGCAGGCTTCCATACTCTATATATTGTGCAGGCTCCCATACTCTATATATTGTGCAGGCTGTGCAGGCTCCCATAATCTATATATTGTGCAGGCTCCCATACTCTATATATTGTGCAGGTTCCCATACTTTACATATTATGAAGGCTCCCATACTCTATATATTTTGCAGGCTCCCATACTCTATATATTGTGCAGGCTCCCATACTCTATATATTTTGCAGGCTACCATACTCTATATATTGTGCAGGCTCCCATACTCTATATATTGTGCAGGCTCCCATACTCTATATATTGTGCAGGCTGTGCAGGCTCCCATATTCTATATATTGTGCAGGCTCCCATACTCTATATATTGTGCAGGCTGTGCAGGCTCCCATAATCTATATATTGTGCAGGCTTCCATATTCTATTTATTGTGCAGGCTCCCATACTCTATTTATTGTGCAGGCTGTGCAGGCTCCCATATTCTATATATTGTGCAGGCTACCATACTCTATATATTGTGCAGGCTCCCATACTCTATATATTGTGCAGGCTGTGCAGGCTCCCATACTCTATATATTGTGCAGGCTACAATACTCTATATATTGTGCAGGCTGTGCAGGCTCCCATACTCTATATATTGTGCAGGCTGTGCAGGCTCCCATAATCTATATATTGTGCAGGCTTCCATATTCTATATATTGTGCAGGCTACCATGCTCTATATGTTGTGCAGGCTCCCATACTCTATATATTGTGCAGGCTACCATACTCTATTTATTGTGCAGGCTACCATACTCTATATATTGTGCAGGCTCCCATACTCTATTTATTGTGCAGGCTGTGCAGGCTACCATACTCTATATATTGTGCAGGCTGTGAAGGCTCCCATACTCTATATATATTGTGCAGGCTACCAAACTATATTTATTGTGCAGTCTCCTATACTCTATATATTGTGCAGGCTCACATAATCTATTTATTGTGCAGGATGTGCAGGCTCCCATACTCTATATATTGTGCAGGCTCCCATACTCTATATATTGTGCAGGTTCCCATACTTTATATATTATGAAGGCTCCCATACTCTATATATTGTGCAGGCTGTGCAGGCTTCCATACTCTATATATTGTGCAGGCTGTGCAGGCTCCCATACTCTATATATTGTGCAGGCTGTGCAGGCTCCCATAATCTATATATTGTGCAGGCTTCCATATTATATATATTGTGCAGGCTCCCATACTCTATATGTTGTGCAGGCTCCCATACTCTATATGTTGTGCAGGCTACCATACTCTATATATTGTGCAGGCTACCATTTTCTATATATTGTGCAGGCTCCCATACTCTATTAATTGTGCAGGCTGTGAAGGCTCCCATACTCTATATATTGTGCAGGCTACCATACTATATTTATTGTGCAGGCTGTGCAGGCTCCCATACTCTATATATTGTGCAGGCTCCCATACTCTATGTATTGTGCAGGCTAACATACACTATATATTGTGCAGGCTACCATACTCTAGATATTGTGCAGGCTACCATACTCTAGATATCGTGCAGGCTCCCATACTCTATATATTGTGCAGGCTGTGCAGGCTCCCATACTCTATATATTGTGCAGGCTGTGCAGGCTCCCATACTCTATATAATGTGCAAGCTCCCATAATCTATATATTGTGCAGGCTCCCATACTCTATATATTGTGCAGGCTCCCATACTCTATATATTGTGCAGGCTCCCATACTCTATATATTATGCAGGCTGTGCAGGCTCCCATACTCTATATATTGTGCAGGCTCCCATACTCTATATATTGTGCAGGCTACCATACTCTATATATTGTGCAGGCTCCCATACTCTATATATTGTGCAGGCTGTGCAGGCTCCCATACTCTATATATTGTGCAGGCTACCATACTCTATATATTGTGCAGGCTCCCATATTCTATATATTGTGCAGGCTCCCATACTCTATGTATTGTGCAGGCTCCCATACTCTATGTATTGTGCAGGCTCCCATACTCTATGTATTGTGCAGGCTACCATACTCTATGTATTGTGCAGGCTACCATACTCTATGTATTGTGCAGGCTACCATACTCTATGTATTGTGCAGGCTACCATACTCTATGTATTGTGCAGGCTCCCATACTCTATGTATTGTGCAGGCTCCCATACTCTATATATTGTGCAGGCTCCCATACTCTATATATTGTGCAGGCTCCCATACTCTATATATTGTGCAGGCTACCATACTCTATTTATTGTGCAGGCTGTACAGGCTCCCATACTCTATATATTGTGCAGGCTCCCGTACTCTATTTATTGTGCAGGCTGTGCAGGCTCCCATACTCTATATATTGAGCAGGCTCCCATACTCTATATATTGTGCAGGCTACCATACTCCATATATTGTGCAGGCTGTGCAGGCTCCCATACTCTATATATTGTGCAGGCTACCATACTCTATTTATTGTGCAGGCTGTACAGACTCCCATACTCTATATATTGTGCAGGCTCCCATACTCTATTTATTGTGCAGGCTCCCATACTCTATATATTGTGCAGGCTCCCATACTCTATATATTGTGCAGGCTCCCATACTCTATATATTGTGCAGGCTCCCATACTCTATATATTATGCAGGCTTTGCAGGCTCCCATACTCTATATATTGTGCAGGCTCCCATACTCTATTTATTGTGCAGGCTGTGCAGGCTCCCATACTCTATATATTGTGCAGGGTGTGCAAGCTCCCATACTCTATATAT